>NC_056749.1:45542465-45902431 GCF_019279795.1 Protopterus annectens
ATACCTCATAAGGGCTTTCATTTTTACTGTATTCCTTGCCTTGGCCATGACCGCGACGTAGCTAGTTGTCGGTTTTGTGCTAGATTTAACCAACGCACTATTAAGCGTTGGTACGATTTTGCATTAAGCTATTTTGGCCAAAGATTTAATTATACAATGCCGTCAGATAGCCATCCGATAACCGGAGTTCACAAAATATGCAAAGAAAAAGAAAAGGACAGGCTACCGAGGTCCAAAACCGACGACGAGGCTTCTCCTAAGACACTCGCCAGTTCGCCGGTTCTCAGTGAGGTGCTTTCGGAGCCCCTGACACCCGCTACTTTAGAGTCGCAGGCCACTACAGACACCCACGTGGAATCGGCAAGGCCGCTAGAAGCTCAAAGTATTGGAGTATCGGAGACTATTCTCTCAGATGGGTCCGGAGCCGCTCAGCAGGCATCGGCTTCTGAGTGTGTATTCAGACCTAAACAATTATACATTAAAACGACTTCAGCTTCAAAGGCAAAGACTAAAGCACCTTTAAAGACAAAGAAACAAGTTCAACAGCCTCATGGACAGGCCTCCATGCCCAAAAACAGATGCTCAAAATTGCCGAAGATTTAATTAGCTTGATCAGGGGTTCCTATCCCCTTCCTGATAAGAGGCCTAGGCAAGAGTCAGACTACGAATCTTCAGATCAGGTTTCCATTTTTTCTGATTCCTCTTCTGATCAGGAATGTTCTCTACCTCCCTATGAGGATTCTTATGCTGAAGAATGTATTCCTTCAGCTTCTCCTCCTGAGGACTACTCTTTTGGGGAAACCTTGCATACCATGAGGGAGCATTTCCACTGGGAGAGCCAACATTTTTCAGAATCTAAGAAAAGGCTCAGATACTTCCTTTTACTACCTCAACACAGGCCTCTAGCTGTTCTACCTGTGTTAGACATTGTAGATGATGTGTTTTCAGAGTCTAGTCTGACCCCTGACTCCTTACCTCCAGCTCCTCTTAAGCCAGATGGATACTACAGGGTTCTTGACTCTCACAAATTCCTTTTCAAAAACCCTGCTGCAGACCCAGAAACTATTTCTCAGGGTCCCAAGGGGGTCAAGGCTTCCACTGCAAAAAACCCAACCCCCTCTGACAGAGATTCTAGGGCCCTAGACAGATGTGGAAAAAAGATTTACACATCTGCTATCTTGGCTATAAGGTCCTTAAATTGCCAGTTTCCTATGCTCAAATATCAGCAATATGTCATGACACTGCTTAAACAGAACATTTTGATAAATTCTGAATGTGCAGAAAACAAAGAAATGCAGGATTTATTGCATGCAGCTGAACAAGTTGGAAAGCTTACTTTGCAATGTGGTTTTGATTCTCTAGAGGCCTCCTGCAGGGCCGCTGTTACGGATTCTGTCATTAGGAGGCATGCTTGGTTAAAGGAACAAAATCTGTCTGATCATGTCAAAGCAAAATTATTAGATGCTCCATTACAGCATGATACCCTGTTTGGTGCTAAGGCAGAGGAGGTGTTAAAGAAAATGGAGGGCAAAGCTAAATCTATGCAAACTGTCAAGGAATTCTTACAGGTACAGCCTCCTAGGTTTAGCAGACACTGGCCTACAAAGAATTGGTCCTTTCCAGTGTCAGACAGACCTCAAAGGGGCAGATCCCAGCCACAAGGTTCGTACAGGTCTAAGCAATGCGGTGCTTCTACCTCCAAAAGCGGAGAGGACAAACCACAACCATACAGGAAACAGTCCCAGTGACTTCTCCCTGCCTGTACCAAGCACTTATCTTCTGGCAGCACCCTTAGGGGGGAAACTAGCACTTTTTTCTTGAAATTGGCACATTATTACCCAGGGCAAATGGGTTTTAAACATAGTGTCACAAGGCTACAAGTTTCATTTCCATAGCCTGCAAGGACAAACGGTTGGCCAGACCTGCTAAAAAATCAATGGGCAGAGGCTCAGAAACAAGTGGCATCTCTCATGCACATGGGGGCTATTCAACAAGTGCCACAGGAAGTGCAGGGACAAGGATTTTACTCAAGACTGTTCTTGGTACCCAGAAAGGACAAAGCATGGAGACCAATTCTGGACCTATCTATTCTAAACATTTACCTGGATATACCCAAATTCAAGATGTTGACCTTGCAGCAGCTTCTGCCCATGCTGGGCAGCAAGGCTTGACTTGTGACTTTAGACCTAAAAGAGGCATACCTGCATGTCCCAATCAGACAAGCATGCAGAAGATACCTCAGATTCAAGGCTGGCTCAAAGCATTACGAATTCTCTGCACTGCCCTTTGGCTTATCTACTGCGCCCAGGGTCTTCACAAAGTGCCTGGCACCAGTAATTACTTTCTGCAGACAAAGAGGAATAAAAATCTATCATTACTTGGACGACTGTCTCATTGAAGCATTGAACAAGGGCATTCTACTACAGCATATGGCATTTGTGAAGAAACTTTTAACATGCCTCGGGGTACACAATCAACGCAAAGAAATCAAAGCTAGTACCCTCACAAGAGATAATATTCCTGGGTGCAAGCTTAAATACAACTGCCCAGATGGCTTATCTCATGCCAGACAAACAAAGGCAACTAACTACCTATTTCAAGGAAATGGCAACAAAAGGCCCAGTTATCTGCAAGAAAAATTCTGCAGGCTTTGGGCTTCATGGCATCCTGCATCCTACTAATTCCATACGCAAGACTGCATATGAGGAAACTTCAATGGTACCTAAAAATTGTCTGGGCACAATATTCCCACAGCCTGGAAACAATGATTTCTCTCATTCCCTGCCTGCAACAGGAGTTTCGATGGTGGGCAAAGGCTTGTCACCAAAACAAGGGACAGCCATTCTCAATACCCCCAGCCAGGCAGAACCTTACGACGGATGCATCAGATTATGCCTGGGGGGTCCACATGGCAGGAAGAGGTATTCAGGGCATCTGGTCTGCAAACCAAATGCATCTACATATCAATCAAAAGGCTGTTCAAAATGCCCTGATAGCCTTCAAGGACCTAATTCATCCAGGCCAACTTCTGGTAAAGACAGACAACACCACGGTCATGTGGTACATAAACAAGCAGGGAGGCCCTCACTCTTGCCCTCTTTGCAGACTAGCCATGACTTTGTGGGACACAGCATTGACTTACCAAGTTCATCTGCAAGCACAATTCCTGCCAGGAAAGGAAAATACTGTGGCAGATGAACTAAGCAGAAACCTCATGGATCCCCACGAGTAGCACCTGGATCCACAAGTCTTCAGCATGATAACAAAGAAATGGGGATGCCCGGACATAGAACTATTTGCCTCCCCTCACAACAATCAACTAAAAAGATTCTGCACAAGGACTTATCACAGACAAGCATGGAAAGTGGACGCCTTATCTTTCAGCTGGACAAACCTATCAGTATATGCCTTTCCTCCACTGCCTTTCCTCCCCAAAGTATTTTTTCTTGCTCTAAACTGATGTCAGTAAAAGTTAGCAATTGTATTTCTTGTGGAAAGCAAATACCTCATAAAGATTTTCATTCATACTGCATTCCTTGCTTAGGCCCAGACCACGACATACCTCGCTGTCGGTTTTGTGCCTTATTCAAACCTCGTACTATTCGTCGTCAGTTCATTTACGCATCTAAATATTTTTGTACTCTGTTCAATTACCCAGAAATGGCTTTGGTAAGCCTCTCGACTACCGATATTCTGAAAAAACAGATAAAGACAGACCGCATAGGTCCTAAGCTAGTCGCCATTTCGCCAGTACTCAGTGAGATGCTTTTGCAGCCCCTGATACCCGCTACGTCAGATTCGCAGGCCTCTACTGAGACATCATGTCGTCAGTGTTATAAATTAAGGCAACTAATGCCATTACATCAGTCTTTCTTGGCGAGGAACTGAAGCAGAAGCAGTTCGCACGAGTGCCAGTCGGCCGCTACCTGAGTTTTTCATTTCTGAAATTGAAATTGAAGTCTTCTAAAGCTAAGTACCCTGTTGGGGATCCTTTTTTCTTGCTCTAACCGATGTCAGAAAAAGTTAACAATTGTCTCGCTGTGGAAATCAAATACCACACCGAGATTTTCATTCCTAGTGCGTCACTTGCTTAGGCACAGACCACGACGTCCCCCGCTGTTGCTTTTGTGCTGTGTTCAACGCCGGAACTATACATCATCGGGCCCTTATTGTAGCTAGACGTTTTTGCTCTCAGTCCTTGAATTCCGATATGGCTTCAGTAAGCCATCCTGACAGCAGATCTTACAAAAAAAGTAAAGATAAAGACAAAGACAGAGGCAGACCGCACAGGTCCAAAACTGCCGACAACGCTTCTATTAAGCTAGTCATCAGTTCTCCGGTCCTCAGTGAGGTGCTTTCACAGCCCCTGATGCCCACTTCTCTGGATTTGCAGGCTGCTACCTTTCTGCGAGACTCTTCATCAACTGAGGATCCTGCGGATGTCTCTACCTTGGATGGGTCTGGAGCCACTGAGCAGGCACCGACTTCTGAGGAAGTACTTCACACTACCAATTCTCGACACAGACTGGCGACTTCTTTCGCGTCCACTGTTCTTTCGAAAACTACCGAGTTTCTAAGGCCCAGAGTATGAACCACACACAAGAAACTGACGACCCAATCTCAGGCACCTACTTCCTTGCGTCTCAAATGCTTAAAGTAGCGGAAGACCTTATAATGCTTATCAGGGCAAGCCGGGCTACACCTTCCAAAAGAAAAAGAGATTTGTCCCCAGTAGTTTTATCTGAACAAGAGTCCGATGACTCTGATGCATCTGATTCTGAAGATATGCAACCCCTCTAAGCTTGTGGCAATTCTGATGCAGAGGAATCCATCCCTTCAGCTTCTCCACCTTTTGACCTTTCCTTTGGGGAAACCCTACATATCTTAAGGGAACATTTCCAATGGGAATGTCAGGACTACCCTCAGTCAAAAAAGAGACTCAGGGAATTCCTAGTTCATCCACAGCACAGATCCTTGGCCATTCATCCTGTCCTGGATGTTGTGGATGATGTTTTCATGGAATCTAGTTTGACTCCTGACACCCTCCCTCCTGCTCCCAGGAAACCTGATAGGTATTAGAGTCCCTGACTCTCACAAATTTTTTTCAAAAATCCTACTGCTGACCCAGTAGTCATCTTTCAAGAACCTAAAGGAAGTACAGCAACTTCTGCTAAGAAACCCACCCCCTCAGACAGGGATTCCCAAGCATTAGACAGATGGGGTAAAAAACGTATACACCTCTGCTACACTTGCTATTAGAGCACTAAATTGTTAGTTCTATATGCTGAAATATCAGCAACATACCATGGCACTTAGCACTTCTCTAACAAAAAATATCTTCCTTTCCTGCTTGTGCAGAAAATAAAGAATTACATGAGTTAATGCATTCTGCAAGTCAAGTAACTAAGCACACTTTACAATGTGGTTTTGATGCCCTAGAAGCATCTTGCAGGGCAGCAGTCCCTGGTTCTGTCCTTAGAAGGCATGCTTGGCTAAAGGAACAGCCCTTGCCAGACCTTGTCAAATCCAAATTATTGGATGCACCACTGCACAAAGACAACTTATTTGGCACCAAGGCAGAGGAGGTCTTAAAAAGGATGGAAAAAAAACTAAATCTTTGCAGTCAGTTAAAGACTTCTTGCAGGTCCAGCCACTGCGATTCAGTAGGCATTGCTCCTCCAAGCACTGGTCCTTTCCTGCCCCCTCCAGGTCGGCTTAGCCCAGACCCAGGGGAAGCAGGCCCCCAGACAGCAGCCCCAAGGAATGCAGAGATCTAAGCAATGGAGTTCCTTCTCTTCAAAACCATGGAGTGCTAAGCCACCCCCTCATGGTAAGAAGTCACAATGACTTCACGCTTCCACCTCCTCCCTCTGCCCACCTGCTCTTGTCCCTATGAGGAAAACTCTCCTTTCACACAAGCACCTGGGCCACCATTACCAACGACCACTGGGTCCTCAACATAGCATCTCAGGGATACAAATTTTATTTCCCCACTCTACCAACCCCAAAAGGGTTCCCAGATCTTCCTCCAAACCAGTGGGCAGATGCCAAAAAGCAAGTCCATTCTCTGCTCTCGGTGAGGGCAATAGAGCATATTCCTACAGAACAGGTAGGAGGCCAAGGTTTCTACTCCAGACTCTTCCTGGTACCCAGAAAAGAGGGCACCTGACACCCCATCCTCGATCTATCCATCCTAAACACTTTCTTGGTGATACCAAAATTCATAATGCTCACCCTCCAGCAACTTCTACATATGCTCTCCAAGGATGCTTAGTTAGCCACCCTAGACCTAAAAGAGGCCTACCTACACATCTGAATCAGAGAATCTTGCAGGAAATCTGTTTCAGGGCTGGATCACTGCACTTTCAGTTCTCTGGGCTTCCCTTTGGCTTATCCACTGCCCCATAGTTTTCACAAAATGCCTGCCTCCTGCCATTGCTTTTTGCAAACAAAGAAATATTCAAATGTACCTATACTTAGATGACTGCCTGATTCAGGCAGTCAGGAAATGCTGCTAAAGCACCTGTCCTTTGTGAAGGACCTACTGACCTCCCTGGGGTATACTGTCAACGAAAAGAAATCCAAACTAGTACCCACGCAAAAAATTGTATTCCTGGGAACAAGCCTGGACACAGCATCCCAGATGGCATTCCTTACTCCAGAAAAACAAACCTACCTGACAACCTACTTCTGTCAACTAGCCACCAGACCCCTGTTATCTGCAAGGAAAACCCTGCAAGCTCTGGGATTCATGGCATCTTGCATTCTACTCATTCCATATGCCAGACTGCATACGAGGAAACTACAATGGTACCTAAAAAGCCTTTGGTGTCAGCACTCTCAAGACCTGGAACTCTTATACCAGTGATACCTTGCTTAAGGAAAGATTTCCTTTGGTGGGCAGCAGCATGCAACCACAACAAGGGACTACCCTCTCACAATGCCACGCCGCCCAGACCCTCACCACAGATGCACCAGTCTGTGCCTGGGGTGCGCACCTGAGCAGCAAGTGCATACAGGGCCAATCGAGCCCAAACCAAATACATCTGCACATCAACCAAAAACAAATGTTAGCTGTTCAGCAAGCTCTGACAGCCTTCAGACCCCTACTCTCTCCAGGGCCTCTACTGATCAAAACAGACACCACCACTGTGATGTGGTATATCAACAAGCAGGGAGGGACTCACTCTTACCCTCTGTGCAGATTCGCCTTGACCCTTTGGTACACAGCCTCAGCCATGCAACTACGCCTTCTAGCACAATTCCTGCCAGGCTCTCTAAACTCTCTGGCAGACAACTTAAGCAGAAATCTTCTGGACCCACATGAGTGGCAGCTAGACCAAAGAATCTTCACCCTTGTAACCCAGAAATGGGGCACTCCGAAGGTCAAACTCTTTGCTTCCCACTCCAACCATCAGCTCAGCAAATTCTGCACCAGGGAACCTCACAGCAAGGCCTGGAAAGTGGATGCTCTATCCTTCCAGTGGGTCAACCTCTCGGTCTGTGCATTCCCCCTTCTGCTGCTCGTTATAACGGTACTGCTCAAAGTAAGGGAGGAAAAACCGAGCACAATCCTGATTGCCCCAGACTGGCCATGCTAGCACTGGTACCCTCTGTTCTGAAGCCTGTAACAACTGCCACCATGCCGTCTCCCTCTGATCCCAACACTCTTAACCCAGAGGAATGGAGAATTCATTCATCCCCAATTGCAAACCCTCAGTCTGGCAGCCTGGCTTATTCACTGACCACTGCACAAGCTGCCAATCTAAGCATACAAGTTCTAGATGTTACACGAGGCCAGACGCCCTAGCACTAGAAAGTCTTATGCTGACAAGTGGAAAACGTTTTGCACCTGGATCCAGGCTAAGGGAGCTGGAACAGCACAGCCCTCCCTACCTCCCATCCTGGATTACCTGGCTGACCTACTACACAGGGGTCTATCCTTCTCTTCCATTAAAATTCATGCCTCTGCCATCTCTTCTCATTTGAGCACAGAGCCACCTTTTTTATTTCACCCTCCCATCAAACATTTCTTAAGATGGGTTTAACAACTTGAGGCCACCCAGAAGAGCACCTACCCCAGCTTGGGACCTTAACTTTGTTTTGGAGAAACTCCCCCTGCCCCCTTTGAACCATCTGTGTCAGCTGAGTTAAAGTTCCTCTCTTGGAAGACGGCCTTGCTTCTGGCCATCACTTCAGCTAACCGAGTACCTGAGCTACAAGTACTAATGGCTGTAGAGCCCTTCATCATTTTCCATGCTGACAGGGTCTCCCTCAGAACTAACCTGTCCTTCATGCCAAAGGTGGTGTCCAGTGTGGCTCTCGACCAATCCATTCATTTGCCCACCTTTTTCCCTAACCCACAAAACAAGGGGGAAAGGATTCTGCACTCTCTAGATGTGCACAGACAGCTCAGACTCCACCTAGGCAGGACTAAGTCATTTAGGAAGACTGATCAATTGTTAGTCAGCTTTACTAAAGGAGCAGAGGGCAAGGCCATATCCAAACAAACCATTTCCAAATGGATGCACACTGCATCCATTTCTGCTACAAGCAGCACAGGAAACCACCCCCAAAGGGGGTTAGGACACATTCCACCAGAGCAATCTCCACCTCTGCAGCTTTTCTCAGAGGGGTCCCCACCAGGGACATGCTGGAGGCTGCAATATATGGGCATCTGTTCATACCTTCACCAAGCATTACCACCTGCCTATCTTCTCCAAATCCAGGCCAGGCTTTGCCACCGCAGTCTTGCAGGGCATCCTAGCCAGCCCCCAGTCTTCTTGACTGCCTCCATCCTTTCTACGGCTTTGGGAATCACCCCAAGTGTGATGCCTGCAACAGTGAAACATGAAGAACATAGTGCAGTTGTGTACACTTACCATAAAACTAGATATTATCAACCCAAGTGTGATTACTGCAGCAGTGAAGCACGAAGAACATAGTGCAGTTGTGTATACTTACCATAAAACTAGGTATTATCAACCCAAATGTGATGACTGCAGCAGTGAAACACGAAGAACATAGTGCAGTTGTGTATACTTACCATAAAACTAGGTATTATCAACCCAAATGTGAGGACTGCAGCAGTGAAACACGAAGAACATAGTACAGTTGTGTATACTTACCATAAAACTAGATATTATCAACCCAAGTGTGATGACTGCAGCAGTGAAACACGAAGAACATAGTACAGTTGTGTATACTTACCATAAAACTAGATATTATCAACCCAAGTGTGATGACTGCAACAGTGAAGCATGAACATAGTGCAGTTGTGTATACTTACCATAAAACTAGATATTATCAACCCAAATGTGATGACTGCAGCAGTGAAACACAAAGAACATAGTGCAGTTGTGTGCACTTACCATAAAACTAGATATTATCAACCCAAGTGTGATGACTGCAGCAGTGAAGCACGAAGAACATAGTGCAGTTGTGTACACTTACCATAAAACTAGATATTATCAACCCAAGTGTGATGACTGCAGCAGTGAAACATGAACATAGTGCAGTTGTGTATACTTACCATAAAACTAGATATTATCAACCCAAGTGTGATGACTGCAGCAGTGAAGCACGAAGAACATAGTACAGTTGTGTGCACTTACCATAAAACTAGATATTATCAACCCAAGTGTGATGACTGCAGCAGTGAAACATGAACATAGTGTAGTTGTGTATACTTACCATAAAACTAGATATTATCAACCCAAATGTGATGACTGCAGCAGTGAAGCACGAAGAACATAGTACAGTTGTGTATACTTACCATAAAACTAAATATTATCAACCCAAGTGTGACGACTGCAGCAGTGAAACATGAACATAGTACAGTTGTGTATACTTACCATAAAACTAGATATTATCAACCCAAGTGTGATGACTGCAGCAGTGAAGCACGAAGAACATAGTGCAGTTGTGTGCACTTACCATAAAACTAGAAATTATCAACCCAAGTGTGACGACTGCAGCAGTGAAACATGAACATAGTGCAGTTGTGTATACTTACCATAAAACTAGATATTATCAACCCAAGTGTGATGACTGCAGCAGTGAAGCACGTAGAACATAGTACAGTTGTGTACACTTACCATAAAACTAGATATTGTCAACCCAAGTGTGATGACTGCAGCAGTGAAACACGAAGAACATAGTGCAGTTGTGTACACTTACCATAAAACTAGATATTATCAACCCAAGTGTGATGACTGCAGCAGTGAAGCACGAAGAACATAGTACAGTTGTGTACACTTACCATAAAACTAGACATTATCAACCCAAGTGTGATGACTGCAGCAGTGAAGCACGTAGAACATAGTACAGTTGTGTACACTTACCATAAAACTAGATATTGTCAACCCAAGTGTGATGACTGCAGCAGTGAAACACGAAGAACATAGTGCAGTTGTGTACACTTACCATAAAACTAGATATTATCAACCCAAGTGTGATGACTGCAGCAGTGAAACACGAATAACATAGTGCAGTTGTGTATACTTACCATAAAACTAGATATTATCAACCCAAGTGTGATGACTGCAGCAGTGAAACATGAACATAGTACAGTTGTGTACACTTACCATAAAACTAGATATTATCAACCCAAATGTGATGACTGCAGCAGTGAAACATGAACATAGTGCAGTTGTGTATACTTACCATAAATGTAGATGTTCGAGTGTATTCACTGTTGCAGTCCTGGTTACCCTCCATCCCAACCCAAGTGTGATGACTGCAGCAGTGAAGCACGAAGAACATAGTACAGTTGTGTACACTTACCATAAAACTAGATATTATCAACCCAAGTGTGATGACTGCAGCAGTGAAACATGAACATAGTGCAGTTGTGTATACTTACCATAAAACTAGATATTATCAACCCAAGTGTGATGACTGCAGCAGTGAAACATGAACATAGTGCAGTTGTGTACACTTACCATAAAACTAGATATTATCAACCCAAGTGTGATGACTGCAGCAGTGAAGCACGAAGAACATAGTACAGTTGTGTACACTTACCATAAAGCTAGATATTATCAACCCAAATGTGATGACTGCAGCAGTGAAACACGAAGAACATAGTGCAGTTGTGTACACTTACCATGAAACTAGATATTATCAACCCAAGTGTGATGACTGCAGCAGTGAAGCACGAAGAACATAGTGCAGTTGTGTATACTTACCATAAAACTAGATATTATCAACCCAAGTGTGATGACTGCAGCAGTGAAGCACGAAGAACATAGTGCAGTTGTGTACACTTACCATAAAACTAGATATTATCAACCCAAGTGTGATGACTGCAGCAGTGAAACATGAACATAGTACAGTTGTGTACACTTACCATAAAACTAGATATTATCAACCCAAGTGTGATGACTGCAACAGTGAAGCATGAACATAGTGCAGTTGTGTACACTTACCATAAATGTAGATGGTCGAGTGTAGTCACTGTTGCAGTCCTGGTTTCCCTCTATCCCAACCCAAATGTGACGACTGCAACAGTGAAACATGAACATAGTACAGTTGTGTACACTTACCATAAAACTAGATATTATCAACCCAAGTGTGATGACTGCAACAGTGAAGCATGAACATAGTGCAGTTGTGTACACTTACCATAAATGTAGATGGTCGAGTGTATTCACTGTTGCAGTCCTGGTTTCCCTCCCTTCATCCCTTTTGTCTCTCTCTCTATCCTTACAAGGATGCTTTGGTATTTACTTTCTACTAGTTGTGTTCTTCCACCATAACCTAGCTCCCTCTTGGGGGCTTCTGACAGGGCAAGATAAGCTGATTTAATGGCGTTGGCTGCCTTAATTTATAACACTGATGACCTGACGTCAGTCCTGGAGCGATGACAACTGACGCAGAAATACTAAGCCTCTGCTGTTCGGGCCGACTGAGAGCTACCCTGGCAGGGATAAACCAAATGTGATGACTGCCACAGTGAATACACTCGAACATCTACATTTATGGTAAGTGTACACAACTGTACTTTATGGATAGGCTAATGAAGTGGGTGTGGGGTTCAGGCACTTTTACACTTAAGACTTTGAACTATGCCACCCAAATCAACTGTTTTCAGAGTGAATTAGCTGAGCAAGCACTATTCTGTTTGAAAGGACTGCCGACTGCTGACTTTAGAAAGCGTTTAGAGATCACCTTGTGCACCACGCGTGTCATGTGGCTTATGCACGGTGTACCCAGTGGTATATGCAGAAGTACATGCAAGACAGGAAGATGTTTTTTGCTGAAGGAGTTAAGTTTGAAACCCCTTAACATCCTTATAGGAGGAACCAAAAGGGGTTTAAGTCCCTGTGGTGTAAAAAAATCCTGATGTTAGTCCCTTGAGTCCACTTTTGATAGTGGCTGCTGTGGCATATACTGCCCCTTCAGTGGACATAGACCAAGAAGTCAGGGAAGTCCACAGAACCACACAATATTGTGGGCCTTTTGCTGACAGGCAACACAGCCGTTCTTGAAGGGCTACTCGACTGCTCTCCCCTACAGGCAGTCAGAGGTGGTCTATTTCTCTACTCTCCTCTGTAGATGACAATCACTCAGGATTCTTGGGTATGAAAGAAAATATTCCGAGGCTGTGCAGTTCCCTTTTCCACTATCTTTGTCTTGTCAGGTCTGCCTGTTACGCACATACCACCCCCATCAGCAAGCAGTGACAAGAATAGAAATTCCCTCTTCTGCAGAAATGAATCCCCCAAGGGGTCTCACCAGCTCAGGTGCAGTCAAGTAGTTATTCCAGATTCTTTCAGTTCCAAAGAAAAATAAAAACTTCAGACTGATCTTGGACCTCAGCAAACTCAGTCAGTATGTAATGAAGACCTCCATCAGAATGGTCACAGTGGGAGCAGTTTTTGCCTTGCCTACAGTCAGATGATTAGATAAGCTTGATCGGCCTTCAGAATGCTTATGTGCATACCAGAATAGCCAAAATACCCAGGAGGTTCCCTTGCTCTTCTTGAAGGCCAGTTGCTTTCATTTCAGAGCCTGGACCTTTAGTGTCACTCAGTCCACTGGGTGTTTACTAAGTGCTTGGCAGTGGTAGCAGCTCATATCAGGCTAAAGGAATTCATATGTTTCCCTGCCTGGATGACTAACTCCTTGCTGCCACGTTGAAAGAATCTGTCCCTAAGGCCAGAGACAACTTGTTTCAGCTCTGTCTGACCTTGAGCATCTCTTTAAACTATCAAAAAGCAGTTCTACAACCAACTCAAGCCATTCAGATCATAGGTTTCCACCTGCACACGACCACATTCTTTGTTTCTCTTCTTTTAGAGCTCAGGTTCTAAGGTACTTCATTCAAAATCATTTCAGTTTTCATCTCCATCAGCAGTCTTGGTCCTTTGGATTCGAGGGCACATGGAATCTTGCATGTTAATGGTGCATCTGACTTGTTTCCATAAGATAATTCTCTAATGGCTACTCAGAGCTTGATGTTCATCTCTGAGAGATACCTGTCTGCACCAATATGAATAGCCCGTTGTCATAAAGTACTGATGTCCCCTTTGGCTTTCCTATAAAGATAGTTCCTGATAGCCCTTTCCTCTGCGGTAGTGGCTATGGATGCTTCTTCCTTAGGGTAGGAGGGCGTTATCAGGAGAGGATGGCCCAAGGTACATGGTCACAACAAGAGGCCTTCACATCAGTGTCCTGAAGATGAGTGTTCCTCCTGATGTGGGGACTACAGGACTTCTTAGCTCCAGTAGTGATTTCCATCCAAACTGACAACATGACAGTAGTTTGGTGCATCACCAAAACAGGAGGAAGCAGGCCCCTACCCCTTATGGCATGAAGCCATGAGAGTGTGACAATGGATGATCACATTTCATTGATTCTAGGTTGAAATGAACATTCCTGGGAGTCCAGCTGTCTTGCTGATAGGCAGAGCAGATTCATTCGAGTGGTCTCTAAATTCAACCGTAGCTTAGCAGATTTTTGATTGCTGGGGCTTTCCATGCTGTGATCCCTTTGCCTTTCCAGGCAACACCAAATGCAGCAACTATTTTGCCATAATTCCCCCAAAGGGAGCAGTCTCTAAGAGAAGTGTTAGTCAAAAAATGGCCATCTGTGTGCATTCCCTTCTCTCCTAAAGATGTCCATATTCCTACAGAATGCAATGGAATATAAGGAGACACTGATTGGATGTAAAGTGACATTGATCCTCAATGCCGCTGGCAAATTTGGTTCCCGTTGTTGAATCTCCACCCCTCACGGCTTTTAGACCCCAGGAGGGGCACTTCTTTTTCATCTCTCCAGGTCGCCTCTGCCAAACCTAGCTCCTCCTCAAGCTGACCGCTTGTTTTTTTTCCAGTTCCAGTGATGGCCAGAGACTTTCTTGTCTCAAGTGGTAGTGCAGATTCTTTTTGCATCGCAAAGAGAGTCCAATCGGAGTATCCATTGTAGTAAATGGAAGTGTTTTTTCAACGTGGCCTGATCGAGGAATCAGACTTTAATATTAACTTCTGTTCCTTAGCTTAGCTTCATGCAGGGTTATGTAAGGCCTTCCTAAAAGGAACTTTTTTACTCCATTCACCACAGTTCCTCCATGGGATCTCAATTTTGCGCTTGAAGCATTAACAAAATCTCATTTTGAAACAGTTTCTTCAGATTTCTTGGAAGACGTTTTTTTTTCCTAGTGGCTATAACTTCAGCCTGAAAATTTTCTTAAATTCATGCACTGTCTCCTTTTGTTCCTTACTGTTTCACAAGGAAGATTGTTGTGTGCAAATCCTTCCTTCCTTCCTTCCCAAGGTGGCATCCGAAATTAATCTGAAACAGCCCATTCATCTCCCACTCATTCTAACAAAGGAGAATATATTCTTCATACCTTGGCTGTTCATCATCAGTTAAGATTTTAGCATCATAGAAGTAAGATATTTAGGAAGAATAACTCTCAGTTCCTCATATCCTTTACAGTGAAGAAACTTGATTTTCCAAGGTTATCGTGTCCAATTGCTCTTTCTCTCCTGACTCTACTACCTTTGATTACTCCATCACCAACCACGCTTTACCTGGCACACCTAACACTCATTAAACAAGTCTGTAGCCACTTCATCAGTCTTTTTGAGGAACTCTTCATTTGTTGAATTACTTTCAGGAGCTCTTCAGTTGTTGAAATAGTTTCAGGAACTGTTCAGTGGTTGAGATATGCACAGTGGCAGTCTGGTGTATACTGCTCACTTTTGCCAGTTATTACTAATTGGACATAATCTTGAGATCTGGAGCTTCTGGTGGCGCCACAATCCTCAAGAGTCTATGGCAGGTATTCCTTTAAACATGATTCTACCAGGTATTTTGTAGTTTGGTTTCTGACCCATCAGTCACATTAGGTAGATGGCATAGAATAGGGTACGATAGTTATGCACTTGCTATAATTCTGGATCCTTTCTTCCTCGTCTGTCCAGTACAGCCCCAGCCCCACCGTCCAGCTCACCTTCCAATTGCTATCTCCTAAAGGACCTGCTGGATCTTGTACCTCTCTGTTTAGAGATCCTTGACATGCCCTTTTTATTGTCAGGCATCAGACTTGATTTGAGGCACTTAATCTAATGGTGCATTATGAGCAGGGGAAGATATCCAGGAGCTTTATTTATTTTGTTTATTTTAACACTAGAACACTAGTTTTGCTGACTTGGATCGACGAAGCGGCCCAAAAACCCATCAGTATATCAGATGGTCAGGCTGAGGTATGTATGTAACCAAGACCGACGGTTTCAACACACAACTTGGCAATTGGAACCTGAGAAAAATGGCTGTTATATAACTCAAAAAAGAACTACCACTTTGGTTATCTGCCTTCATTAGATTCTAGAAATGTCATACATCACAGTTTTTTAATGCATTTAGTTCCTTTGGACCAGTCAAATAAACCACTTATTTACTAATCAGAACAACTTAAATATTGAAAGGGAGGAAGGTTAAACTATCAAAATATAAAAAAGCATCTTTATTAAAGCAATAGCTTTTTATTTCATCAACAAGTAATTGTTTAGACAATGAGGTTACAAAGTAATGTACAAAAATGTAATTTATGCCTTTTTTTTAGCAAAAGTACCTCAGAAACATATAACAATAAATCAATGGTGTTGCACATACATATATAATAAAAAATGTTAGCAGTCTGTGGTCCTGATTCTTCTTAAATAAAAAAAAAATGGCATGCCACTGCATTGGTAAAACAGACATACCCAATGTCCCTAATGTGTTCTTGCATCAGTTTTGTAACCTGTGTAGTTGTTTGTCCTATGTAATTTTTACAAGAGCACCTGAGACCATATACTTCTTCTTCTTTTCCTGGTTAGGGGTCACCACAGTGGATCACCTGTCCGCTCATGATTGGCAGTGGAGTTTTTCAGTGTCGAGTTGCCAGCCTGGTGCCCGACCTTCCACAGAAGGCACAGACATGCACGCAGTCATGACTAAGGCCAATTTAGAGTGTCCAATCCACCTGCAGCATGTCTTTGGGAAGTAGGAGGAAACCAGAGCACCCAGAGGAAACCGACGTGACCACAGGGAGGACATGCAGACTCTGCACAGAAGGCACCCCAGCTGAGGATCGAACCAGAGAACCTCTAGCTGTGAGGTGCCAATGCTAACCACTGCACCACCGCAGCCGCCCATACCCGAGACCATATACTATAACCCTTTAATAGCAATTCTGACTCTCTTAGGTCCTAAAATGTACCCCATTTATAAAAAACAAATCCGTTCCCCTATCTGAATATTTGCAAGTAGAGTACTCTTTGCAATCTTTAATAATCTACTCCTCCCTTCAAATACTTTATATTTGTTGTGATGACCCCTCTCTGGGACAGTGATCAAGGAGCCTCAGTTCTCACCATTGACACTGGAGAGGGACATTCACTTTGAATAGAAATGGATACACTCAGTATTTCCAGAAGCAGCTCCTGCACCAAGTATAATTTCCCTTAAGAGCACACAGATAATGCAGTCAGCCTGGGGTATGTATTTCTTTATATCTGCCTCCCTCCAGGCCCCCAGTAAGACTCCCCACTGGTATAGCTGTAGTGTTAGGTCCTCAGCCGAGTGTCCAAGCCAAGTCCTTCAGCACCCTCTCTGTGATGAAACCAGTGCTTCATGTCCCTGCTCTAAGTAGTGGCACACACACTGAAATTTGATTTTTCATACACACACACACACCTGGGTAAGGCTGGTACAGATTTACCTGCTGTGCCCCATTTTGCCCAAAGTATAAGGTAATTTTCACTGCCACCAGATACTCCACAATTAGCTACTATAAGGCCCTTAACAAAGGATGTCCAGTTATACTGTGTAATATCAATACTAATATAAATGGTAGTAGTTGACCAAGACAGGTTGGCCTTCAGGAGTGGCCCACACAGTGTCACCAAATAAATATAAGCACTCTCAAAGGTTAAATATTTTCTAAAATTACCAGCCACAATAAAAGTTTTAAATGTATTTAATAATAAATAATAAAAGCGTGAAAATACTGAATATATGTTTGCAGTAAACCAGAGAGTTCAAATCACAGGAAATATTGAAAATAATGTTGATGGACAGACTCAGTTAAGTAAATAAAAACAGTATGTAAACTAAGCTACACTATTTTTTCTTACTGAATCTGGGAGAATTACTGTTCCCTACTTAATAGAGCAAGACAGATAATGTGTTGAATGGTCCTTCTTGTTGTCAGGCCCAAGACAAAATACTCAATACTGAGAGATTTCTCTTTATAATATCTGAAATTTCCAAGATGGCTGGCAGAATGACCTCATCTGGTCACCTGACTCTAGGCTCTCATACTATTTCACCTTTGAAGTTTGAGACAGGATGTTTGCATAGATGTGATAAGATTCATATCTAAAGTTTTGCTAATGTTTTTGGTAGTGCCTGGAGCTTCCCCTGTTTTTACTGAGCTAATGAACAAAGGCTTCTTCCAGACAATGCCGTCTCTAGTCCTGTTCTGAGCTGTGAGATAAGCACTTTCATGGCCCAACAGGTTGTCCAATTAACAGTATTTTTCTTAAACTGAGGAGTAAGCTAGCTGTTTAACCCCTTCTCTTCCAGTGTCCTTTACTGACATACATACAGTCTCACATGTATTATTCCTTCTCTGTCCAGCAAGACCCACTGTTGATGTGTCTTTAACACTAACAGTTTTACGAACACATTTTGATTATCAAATGCTATACAGTTTTAATACAGTTGTAGTATAAGCATCTGTGCAAATCAGTTTGATATTCAAAAGCCATACAGTTCTAATACATTTGTAATGCAAGCATCTTGTATAAATCAGTTTGATATTCAAAGGAGATATTCTTTACAGAACTCCAGGTGGCTATGCCAGCACTAGCCTATATCATCACATATGTGTGTATGTTTTTTATATATATATATATATATATATATATATATATATATATATATATATATATAAATCTTTTAGTCTCCAGTAGTTAATCCCAGAACTCATCTAATTTTATAATATACCAGTATTGTTTCCAAAGATGAGCTACCCTCCCACGAAGGGAACATATGTCACAAAGAACAACATCCTCCCTCTTAAAATGTTTTCATTTATTCCATCTCTACAGCCTTAACTTAAAGTTAACTGCCTTGTTTATGTTCTCTACATTTTCCTGAAACAACTAACATCTGAACGGTTTCATCTGCCACCTTACTAAACTCAACATACTTCAATCATATTCTTTTCGCTCTGAGAAATTCCCCATAAGAAAGAAAATTTATTAAGTGAGGTGGGTGTGAAAAGTGCTTGCTGAGGTGGGCTTCTGGTAGAATGTACTTGTTTATCCTTAGTTTAAATTAAAGTGTTTAAATACTGCCTAATCTCATACAGTACACTAAAAGTAAAAGTGAAACCAGTTACTCTTTGTACACAATTCATAAACTCTCTAAACAGCTCCAGGTTCCCTCTAACTATGAAAAAACAGGTCATCAGTTTATCATTTATACATATATAACAGAATATTGTTCTTAAAATAGGTATTCCCATAAATAAATAAAGGACTTGAGAAGCATGTCCACAACTTAAGGACATAGGACTTTAGAAACATGTCCAGTACAGTGCCACTCTTTTCTGAAGGACACCCTGTGTCAGAAATAATCAGTCTTCGAAGGACACCCTACATGAGACACAATCGTTATTTGAAGGACACCCTACATGAGACACAATCAGTCTTTGAAGGACACTCTACATGAGACACAGTCAGTCTCCCATGTGGATGAATAATTCTCATACATTTATGCACACGAAGATGACCATCAACACTCTTCTCTCCCAAAGATGACCATCACCACCCTTTCTCCCAAAGATGACCATTAACACCCTTCTCTCCCAGCTGCTGTGAACCATCCCTTCTGTAATTGACATTATACCTGCTTGTAGCTCACTGGCAGGTTGACAGTCCAGCTTAAAATATTGTAATTATCTAATAATTTTGAACATGTCCTGTCATGTACCACCGTGTGCATAGTGACAATGTTTCCTCCATTATCTGTTGCCATGTTACAGATTAAAATGGGGCGATTTAGTAAACATGTTGAAAAATGGCAGGCACCTCTTCACCAGTGCATGCTTTCATTTCTGGGGATATCCTAAATTTAAGCAAGAGAAGAGGGTGGCCACATGATGTTCATCGTGTTTCACTGTTGCAGTCATTACACTTGGGTTATCCTGCTGGCAGGCTACCTGCAGTCGGTCTGAATTCCAAAGTCCTGGTTTGGCATTGGTTGCTGTGTCGCATCTTCCCTGACATCAGTGCGCCAGGGGTATATAAGATGCAGCCAATGCCATTTTCTTCAGTCTTTCTTGTCGCGCGGTGCCTGAAGCAAAAGCAGTTCGCAAGTGCCGGTCGGCTGACTCCTGAGATTTTCGAAATTGAATTTCAGATCCGAAGTCTTCAATAAAGCTAAGTACCCCATTGGGGAAACTTTTTTCTTGCTCCAGACCGATGTCAGAAAAAGTTAACAATTGTATTTCTTGTGGGAAGCAAATACCTCATAAGGATTTTCATTCTTACTCTATTCCTTGCCTAGGCCCTGACCACGACATTCCTAGTTGTCGGTTTTGTGCTAGATTTAACCAACACACTATTAAGCGTCGGTACGATTTTGCGTTTCATTACTTTGGCCGAAGGTTTAACTATGTAATGCCGTTGGAACAGACGATGACCGGAGTTCATAAAAAGCTCAAGGAAAAAAGAAAAGGACAGGCATCCGAGGTCCAAAATCGACGACGAAGCCTCTTCTAGGTCAGTCACCGGTTCTCAGTGAGGTGCTTTTGCAGCCCCTGACACCCGCTACCTCAGAGCCACAGGCTGCCTCTGACTCCCACGTGGAGACAACTAGGCCTCTGGATACTCAAGGTATTGGGCCTTTGGAAACTAATCCCTCAGATGGGTCTGGAGCTGCTGAGCAGGTATCGGCTTCTGAGGGTGTTTTCAGACCTACACAGCTTTATATCAAGCCAACTTCAGCATCCAAGACGAAGACTAAAACAGTTTTAAAGACAAGGAAACAAGTACAACATTCTCCAGGACAGACTTCCATGCCTAAAAAACAGATGCTCAAAATGGCCAAAGGTCGAATTACTTTGATCAGGGGTTCCCATCCCCCTCCTGATAAGAGGCCTAGGCAAGACACTGAATATAATTCCTCTGATCAGGTTTCCATTTCCTCTGACTCCTCTTCAGAACAGGGATACTCTATTCCTCCCTATGAGGATTCTGATGCTGAAGAATCTATTCCTTCAGCTTCTCCTCCTGAGGATTATTCCTTTGGGGAAATCCTGCATACCATGAGGGAGCATTTCCACTGGGAGAGCCAAGATTACTCAGAATCTAAGAAAAGGCTCAGAGACTTTATTTTACTACCTCAGCACAGACCACTTGCTATTCCACCTGTTCTAGACATTGTAGATGTATTTTCAGAGTCCGGACTGTCTCCCGACTCTTTACCTCCTGCACCTGTTAAGCCAGACAGATACTACAGGGTTCCGGATTCTCATAAATTTCTATATAAAAACCCTGCTGCTGACCCAGAAACTATATCTCAGGGTCACAAAGGGGTCAATGCCTCTACTGCAAAAAACCCTGTCCCCTCAGATAGAGATTCAAGGGCACTGGACAGATGGGGGAAAAAAGTTTACACTTCTGCTACCTTGACTGTAAGGGCTTTAAATTGTCAGTTTCATATGCTTAAATATCAGCAATACTTAATGTCTCTGCTAAAACAGAAAATGTTGACAAATTCTGAATGTTCTGAGAACAAGGAAATGCAGGATTTATTGCATGCAGCTGAACAAGTGGGAAAGCATACTTTGCAATGTGGTTTTGATTCACTGGAGGCCTCTTGCAGGGCTGCTGTTACAGGTTCTGTCATTAGAAGGCATGCTTGGTTAAAGGAACAGACTCTGCCCGATCATGTTAAAGCAAAATTATTGGATGCTCCATTACAGCATGATACTTTGTTTGGTGTTAAGGCAGAAGAGGTGTTGAAGAAAATGGAGGATAAAGCTAAATCTATGCAGACAGTAAAGGATTTCTTACAGGTACAGCCACCCAGATTTAGCAGGAACTGGCCTTCTAAGAATTGGTCCTTTCCCGTGTCAGACAGGCCACAAAGAGACAGATACAGACGCCCTAGAGGCAGACAGCCCCAGGGCTCATACAGGCCCAAACAATGGGGTGCTTCTACCTCCAAAAGCGGAGAAGACAAATCACAGCCATATAGGAAACGATCCCAATGACCTCCCTCTGCCAATGCCGAGCATTTATCTTTTGGCAGCACCCTTAGGGGGAAAGCTAGCACTTTTTTCACAAAATTGGCACATGATCACCCAGGACAAATGGGTGTTAAATATAGTCTCTCAGAGCTACAGGTTCCACTTTCACACACTTCCAAAGACAAAAGGTATAATCCAAAAAAGGCTGATAACAGCAACAAAAAATGCTCCGGTTCCACCAATAAGTGCCACGCTACCCGTAAATAAAATCCAATTTATTAAGACAACAGGACGAACATTTCAAGAAACAAAAAAATATGTAAACGTGTCTTAGTTAAGCACTTTCACCCATCATAACTGGGCTTCCTCAGAACTAAGACGCCGGCCATTGAAAACAGTTTTTAAAAAGACTAGTTTGGCGCCAAAAAATCCTTTTCCTTTTCTTAAAGAGACAATAACAATTGCTTTGTAGCGCTGTTTAAATAACTATTTAAATTGTACACATACGTACATATATAAATTAAATTCAAGTCTATTTTAATATGATACTTCATCTACTCTCGTCATCCAATAGGTACTATAACTAATCATAAAAATAATAATAATAATGTAACAATATATTAAAACTCCAAGATACATCACAAAATGTTACACAAAATATTTCTAAGCCCTTATGAAAACTATACTCATGACTTATACGAACATCTATAATAAATACAATATAAAATTTTTGTATTAGATACTATTTAATATATAAGTGTATTTAGCATTTTATTAAAATATTAAAAATTATGCTTTTAACATTATCTGTGGTTGTATCTAATATATTAACTATCATATTAAAATAGACTTGAATTTAATTTATATATGTACGTATGTGTACAATTTAAATAGTTATTTAAACAGCGCTACAAAGCAATTGTTATTGTCTCTTTAAGAAAAGGAAAAATATTTTTTGGCGCCAAACTAATCTTTTTAAAAACTGTTTTCAATGGCCGGCGTCTTAGTTCTGAGGAAGCCCAGTTGTGATGGGTGAAAGCGCTTAACTAAGACACGTTTACATATTTTTTGTTTTTTGTTTCTTGAAATGTTCGTCCTGTTGTCTTAATAAATTGGATTTTATTTACGGGTAGCGTGGCACTTATTGGTGGAAAAGGCAAAAGGTATGCCAGACCTGCCACACAATCAATGGGCAGAGGCACAAAAACAAGTTTCATCTCTCATGGACATGAGCGCTATTCAGCCAGTACCACAACAAGAGCAGGGACAAGGATTTTACTCAAGACTTTTCTTAGTATCAAGAAAGGACAAAGCATGGAGACCAATTCTGGACCTGTCTATTCTAAATACTTTTCTGGACGTTCCAAAATTCAAAATGTTGACTCTGCAGCAGCTTCTGGCCATGCTGGGCAAGAAGGCTTGGCTTGTAACTTTGGACTTCGAAGAGGCATACCTGCATGTCCCAATCAGACAATCTTGCAGAAGATACCTCAGATTCATAGCTGGCTCAATGCACTACCAATTCTCTGCACTGCCCTTTGGCTTATCTACTGCGCCCAGGGTCTTCACAAAATGCCTGGCACCAGTAATTGCATTTTGCAGACAAAGAGGAATTCAAATATATCCCTACTTGGACGACTGCCTTATTCAAGCAGAGACCAAAGACATTCTACTAAAGCATCTGGCGTTTGTAAAAAGCTTACTAATTTGCCTGGGGTACACAGTAAACGAAAAGAAATCAAAACTAGTACCCTCTCAAGAGATAATATTCCTGGGCGCAAGCTTAAATACAACTGCCCAGATGGCTTATCTCACACCAGACGAACAAAGGCAACTGACTTCTTACTTCGAAAGCATGGCAAAAAAGACCCAGTTATCTGCAAGAAAAATTCTGCAGGCTCTGGGCTACATGGCGTCCTGCATTCTGCTAATTCCATATGCAAGACTGCATATGAGGAAACTACAATGGTATCTAAAAAGTGTTTGGACTCAACATTGCCACAGCCTGGAATCATTAATTTCACTCATTCCCTGCCTGCAACAGGAGTTTCGATGGTGGGCACAGGCCTGTCACCACAACAAGGGACAGACATTCACTTTACCCACAGCCAGGCAAACACTAACAACAGATGCAGCAGATTATGCCTGGGGGGCCCACATGGCAGGAAAATGTATTCAGGGCACACGGCTCGCAAGCCAAAGGCATCTTCACATCAATCAAAAAGAGATGCTAGCTGTACAAAATGCCCTGACAGCCTTCAAGGACCTACTTCATCCAGGACAGCTGCTGATAAAGACAACACCACAGTCATGTGGTAATAAACAAGCAGGGGGGCACACATTCCTACCCCCTCTGCAGACAAGCCATGATTTTGTGGAACACAGCACTGACTTACCAAGTACACCTGCAAGCACAATTCTTGCCAGGAAAAACAAATGCTCTGGCAGACGATCTAAGCAGAAACCTCATGGATCCTCACAGGTGGAAACTAGATCCACAACTCTTCAACATGATAACAAGGAAATGGAGACGCCCAGACATAGATCTTTTTGTCTCCCCTCACAACTGCCAACTTCAGAAATTCTGCACAAGGACTTATCACAAACAAGCATGGAAAGTGGATGCTTTGTCATTCAGCTAGAACAACCTTACAGTATATGCCTTTCCTCCACTGCCTGTCCTCCCCAAGGTACTCCTAAAGGTCAGACAAGAGAAGCCACAAATGATACTGGTTGCCCCGGATTGGCCACGCCAACACTGGTACCCAATCCTAAGGAGCTTGTCTCAAGGCCCTGCCTGGACATTGCCTCAAGTTCCTCATTTACTGACCCAACAAAACGATCAGATCCTGCACAGCCAACTCAGAACCCTAAATCTAGCTGCATGGCGGATAGTGTAACCATTCAGAATACACCTCTCTCTAACGCAGTTATGGATGTTATTTTGGAGGCCAGGAGGCCCAGCACCAGAAAATCTTAAGCAGAAAAATGGAAGAGATTCTGTGCTTGTAACCAGGCACAAGGAATTGACACGCTTGTTCCAAATATTCCTCAGATTTTACAGTATCTAACTGAGATGCTGGACAAAGGCCTATCTTTCTCATCAGTTAAGATCCATGCCTCTGCCATTTCAGCTCATTACAGTACGGACCCACCTATTTTAGGCAGTACCTCAGGGGGTCCAAAAAGACTCTATGCTCCATACCAGAAGTATATCCCTCATTGGTAAGATCAGACCATAAATTAATTTCACTGGATATCCACATCTCGACCCCACACCCAGCCCATAAAACCACAGTGAAAAACTTCTCAAAAGCGAACTTCACACTTCTCAAAACTGAAGTGGAATCCTTCAAGGTCCCAGGGCCAGTGGAAACTATGGCCCAAACTGCAGAATCCTATATAAATGCATTCTACGGGCATCTCCAGGAATGCATGGATCATGCTATCCCAAACAAAATCAAGACCCAATCATCCAAAGGCAGGCGTCCAGTCTGGTGGACCCCAGCCATAAATAAACTGTACAACAGAAGGAGGAAGCTACTACATGATAGAGCAAAACCCCTAAAAGGGAAGGCATCTCTGATCAGTACTAGCAAAAAATTACGATCACACATAAAATCCTCCAAGGCCAGCTTCGAGAGAAAAATTGCACAGGACACTAAAGACAATCATAAGGCTTTTTTCAGTTATGTTAGGAACCTGGATGCAACTCCCAGACTTGTTCTGAGTTGATTCTAAACGACAAAAAATACACTGAACCCACAGACATCGCCAATATCCTGGCAGACAGGTTCAGTGCAAACTTCTCCACCCCCCCCCTCCAAAAAGAGCAAGTATCTATCTCAGCAGAGTGCAGCCTCCCAAACATCTCTGATGCTCAAGTGAAGGCCGCCCTCTCCAAAGCAAAAAACACTGTTTCCATGGGACCAGATGGCATCCCGGGTTGTGTCCTACATGAACTCCAAGAAGAACTAATCCCTCAAGTAAAACTGCTGTACAATCTCAGCCTCACTACAGGATATGTGCCCAAAGAATAGCGTACAGCAACAGTGGTCCCACTCCACAAAGGTGGCGCCTCTACGGACCCTGGAAACTATCGCCCCATAAGCCTGACTAGCCTAGTCTGCAAGGCTATGGAGAGGATCATCGTGGAACTCATAAACAAAGACATTGGGGACCTACAGACACTAGATCCTACCCAATTTGGCTTCGTCAAGGGCAGATCCTGCCTTTTGAGCCTGGTCGACTTCTTCGAAAGAGTCACCAAGGCCATAGATGAAGGGAAGGTAGTCCACACAGCCTATCTGGACCTCGCAAAGGCATTTGACACAATACCCCACTCAGGCATCATAGATAAGCTATCCAGCCTAAATATAAACCCCTATGTCACAAGATGGGTCGCAAACTGGCTCAAAGACAGAACCCACAGAGTCAGAGTTGCTGGAGCCATGTCAGACTTGAAACCGGTCACAAGTGGCATCCCACAAGGTTCTGTCCTGGGACCTCTCTTGTTCGGTATTTACTTTTCTGAGGTACAGGCCAAAGTGGGAGGACTATGGCTCACCAAGTTCGCAGATGACTGCAAACTGGGCGCCATAATTGACTCTCCAGCTGACACACACATCCTTCAAAAAGGTCTCGCAGAGACGGATAACTGGTGCCAGAGCCATGGTCTAAAGCTAAATGCCAAAAAGTGTATAGTCATACACTTTGGCAAAAGCAATGTGCCCACAAATTACCACATAGGTGGTAACCCATTAAGTACAGAGAAAGTAATTGGGGATCTGGGGACCCAAGTTGATAGCAATCTCTCCTTTGACAACCACATTGCCAAAGTGGTTAGAAAGACCTTCTACATAGCCCACCTCATCATGAAAGGATTCACATCTAGATCATGAGAGGTAATCATGCCCCTTTATTCATTCCTCATCAGGCCCATCATAGAATACAATGCCCCCTTTGGGTTGTACCTTACCCGACACCTGCAGCAATTAGAAAGACCCCAAAAGTACCTCACCAGGAGGATCAAGGGACTCAAACAGATGCCATATGCTGCTCGGTTAAAAAAATTCCAACTCTACTCAGTTGCATACTGCCTACTTCGAGGCAATCTATGCCTGACATATAAAGCTATGTCCAACCCAGAATTAATGGACATGCTCCACCTCAGTAAATCTAAATCCCTTAGAGCCACGCGCTCGAGGGACTTGAACCTCAGCACAGAAATAAATAGAACATGCTGGAGGGACAGATTCATAACCCAGAGGCTCCCTTCGCTCTGGAATAGAATTCCAATTCATGTTAGGCAGAGCACCTCACTGACTCTCTTCAAGAAGAATCTTGATGAGTGAATGGGGGATCGTAGGTTTGTCCCGGGGATTACTTCTGTGTCACTATTAGACAGAGGCACAGTAAACTAAACTTTAAAAAGGGCACAGTATACTCAAATCAAGGGGTGGCGTAAGCCAAACACAATCGGGCTAGGCTTATAAATGCCCCAGGGCAGATAGCCTAGTATGAACCTATGAACCTATAAGACCTCCAAGGAGAGCACCAATACCTGCATGGGACCTCAATTTTGTCTTGGGAAAACTCACACTGCCTCCTTTTGAGCCAGCCAATACAGCTGAGATAAAATTCTTATCATGGAAAACAGCTCCGCTCCTAGCAATAACTTCAAGAAGAGTCTCAGAGTTACAGGCATTAATGGCTGTGGAACCTTTTATTATCTTCCATCCAGACAGGGTTTCTCTAAGGACAAACCCAACATTTATGCCTAAGGTAGTGTCCAGTGTGGCTCTTAACCAAACCATTCATTTGCCTACTTTTTACCCAAACCCACAGAATAAAGGGGAGAGACTTCTCCATTCTTTGGACATACACAGACAGCTATGCTTCTACTTGGACAAAACTAAAGCTTTCAGAAAGACTGAGCAACTTTTAGTGGCATATGCTGCAGGATCACAAGGAAAGGCTATCTCAAAACAGAATATTTCAAAATGGATAGGACACTGCATTCGTTTCTGCTATTCACAACATGGCAAATCAGTGCCTAAGGGCATTAGACCACATTCTACCAGGGCAGCAACCACCTCAGCAGCCTTCCTCAGAGGAGTACCAATCAAGGATCTTTTGGAGGCTGCAACTTGGACTTCAGTGCACACTTTACTAAGCACTACCACTTACCTCTTCACTCTAAATCCAGAGCAGGCTTTGCCACTGCAGTTCTGCAGGGCCTCATAGCCACTCCTAATTCTATTTAGACCCAGCCGCCCAACCTCAGCTTTGAGATTCAACCCAAGTGTAATGACTGCAACAGTGAAACACGATGAACATAGTACAGTTGTGTACCTACCATAAATGTAGATGTTCGAGTGTATTCACTGTTGCAGTCCAGGTTACCCACCCACCATCTCCCTTTCTTTGCTGGAACTTATCTGTACTTCTCTATTCTATACAACCTATGTGGTGTATTTGCTTGTAGATGAAGGTAATGTTTATTTTACTGCATGCTTTTTATAAGCAATGTTTTTTAGCCTACCCTTTTTGGGGCACCTGACATCTGGGGCAAGAAAAACTGAAGAAAATGGCGTCGGCTGCATCTTGTATACCCCTGGCGCACTGACGTCAGGGAAGAGGCGACAACAACCGACGCCGGACCATCAGGCCGACTGAGGGCAACCTGCCAGCAGGATAACCCAAGTGTAATGACTGCAACAGTGATTACACTCTAACATCTACATGTATGGTAGGTACACAACTGTACTTTGCTGCTTCCTGTCTGCAGTAGACAGTTCAATAGTTGTGTAATTTACTAGACTTGATATGTGTGATGTGTCAGGTAGTAGGTATGTTCAGAGATTTGATTTCACTTTCCACTAGGCCAAGTGCATCTGTGAGGTGCATTTGGGCACTGTCCCAAGTCCAACTAAGCTGTGTTAGACAGTGGCCTTAAATGGAATTGTACCCTTACAGCTAGAACCTCTCATAGGTTCATAGGGAAGTACTGAAATACTTGATGTAGAGATCTAAACCTCTCCTGCACCATCAGCAGAATGGTTTGGAAGGACAGTTATATCTCTCAGAGGATAATGCTGCCATTTTCTTCAGTTTTTCTTGCCCCAGATGTCAGTGCCCCCAAAAGGGTAGGCTAAAAAACATTGCTTATAAAAAGCATGCAGTAAACTTATCTGTACTTCTCTATTCTGTACAACCTATGTGATGTATTTGCTTGCAGGCCGTTTTAAGCCTAACCATTTTCTCTTTTTGTGCTCAGAATAACCTCTCCCACATGGTTGTAGATTGACCTTACCCATCTCATGGTTGATAATTATATATTACCTCAAATGAGAATAACTGGGATCAGGCTTTAGGTAATTTGAAGGGACCCATCCATGGGATATAGCATGTAAGAAATACTTCTGCCCATTAGTAGTACATGGGACTGTCCTGCAGTAAAGTTTTTGTTTTCCATCCATAGATGTAAGTTGTGCTCGACAATGGACAGGGATAAACTGTTTTATGTGGATGGGGAGTCTGTTTCATAGCAGCATTATCCTCTGAGAGATATACCTGTCCCTCCAAACCATTCTGCTGATGGTGCAGGAGAGGTTTAGATCTCTAGATCAAGTATTTCAGATGCCATTTGACTAGCTGATGTGCAGTAAATCTATCAGTACTTGATTGGGAGATGTCTTGTGTGCCAACCACAGGTCACCTCTTAGCAGTTTGTAGGATACTGAATATAGTGACGGAGCTTTGAGTCAGTTCATGTAGGACATTATGTTTAAGCCTTCTATCCTTTTAGTAAGGTATCTCTGTGGGCTTTCCAGTTGTTGCAGGTGTCTGGACAGATTCATGCCATATGGGGCATTTTATTCAATGACTGGGTAATGAGGGCTGCATAAAGGGGGCACTGACATTCCCAGATCTAGACATAATCCTTTTATTTATAAGCTGTGCAGTTTAGAAAGACTTTCCTAGAACAGTAGATAAATGTTGGTCAAAAGTTAGGTTACTGTCCACTAACTACTCAAATTCCAAACAACTGGGTCAACTCTTAGGAGTGTATTGTCAGTGTGGTACTTCCCTGGAATAGGTGACTTCCCAAAGAATACAGTGATGTATTTTTTGGCATTTACTTTCAGTCCATGATTTTGGCACCAGTTATTTGAGACAAACCATCCTGCAGGATGGCTAAGTCATCTTTGGAATCAGTGACTGCTCTTCGCTTGGTCATCTGCACACTTAGTCATCCTGAGCCCTTTAGTATTGGCTTTTACTTCAAAAAAGTGGATGCCAAGCAGGAGGCGTCCCATCACAAAACCCTGGGGGACTCCACTCACTGTTGACTGCTCTCTTTGTGGAGATAGCTTCCCCTTTTTTGATTATCTGTGTCCCATCTGTGAGCCAGTGGGTGACACAGGAGTTTATTCCCAGTTTATTTCCTTTTATTTATTTATTTTATTTTACATTTGTTAACCAGGAGGGTCCGACTGGACAAAGGTCCATTTTCAGCGGAGGCCTGGGGAGAAAAGCTCCATGTTACACTATTAGCATTTATACAATTCTAAGCAATTCTTAAGAACAAATTTAGGTGTTACGATATGTAAAGTAGTACAAAAATGAACATTTACACAGCACATGATGCATCTAGTAAAACCAACAATTAGTAGAAAACTAAACATTTTTTTTCTATTTTAATGTGAGTGGGGAATTGTGTCGAAAGCTTTGGCCAAGTCGAGGTATGCAGTGTGTACTATTTTGCCTTTAGTCATTGCTTTGCTGACCTTTTCAAAAAATCCACCAGGCTGGGTAAGCATGACCTGCCCTTGACAAATCCAAACTGAGAGAGGTTCACTGCTTGGAGGTTCCCTATGCACTGATTGATTAGTCCCATCCCATGACTTTGCATTTGGGGCTGTAATTGCCTGGTCTGTGGAAGGGCCTTCTTTATGCAGGGGAATGACTGTAGCTCTTCTCCTTTCACTCGATACAAAACCTGTATGGAGGCTGAGGTTAACATTGTTAGGGGTGTGGCTGAGACTGAACAGTGTTAGGGGTGTGGCTGAGACTGAACAGTGTTAGGGGTGTGGCTGAGGTTAACATTGTTAGGGGTGTGGCTGAGACTGAACAGTGTTAGGGGTGTGGCTGAGACTGAACAGTGTTAGGGGTGTGGCTGAGGTTAACATTGTTAGGGGTGTGGCTGAGACTGAACAGTGTTAGGGGTGTGGCTGAGACTGAACAGTGTTAGGGGTGTGGCTGAGACTGAACAGTGTTAGGGGTGTGGCTGAGGTTAACATTGTTAGGGGTGTGGCTGAGACTGAACAGTGTTAGGGGTGTGGCTGAGACTGAACAGTGTTAGGGGTGTGGCTGAGGTTAACATTGTTAGGGGTGTGGCTGAGACTGAACAGTGTTAGGGGTGTGGCTGAGGTTAACATTGTTAGGGGTGTGGCTGAGACTGAACAGTGTTAGGGGTGTGGCTGAGACTGAACAGTGTTAGGGGTGTGGCTGAGACTGAACAGTGTTAGGGGTGTGGCTGAGGTTAACATTGTTAGGGGTGTGGCTGAGATTGAACAGTGTTAGGGGTGTGGCTGAGACTGAACAGTGTTAGGGGTGTGGCTGAGGTTAACATTGTTAGGGGTGTGGCTGAGACTGAACAGTGTTAGGGGTGTGGCTGAGACTGAACAGTGTTAGGGGTGTGGCTGAGGTTAACATTGTTAGGGGTGTGGCTAAATCATGCTTTGTGCTATTTCAAATGAATCCAGAGATGATGTTATGTTATGATTCCTTGTGGTGGTCTGAGCAGTTGGAGGTTTCTCTTCTTTAGCAGTAGTGTTGAATACCTTCTGAGTTATCAGTGTCCTGTAGATGATTCAGGTAAAGAAGCATCTAGGCTTGCAACATCGGGTTTGTCAATGAATGCTGAGTACTGAGGTGATGGAAAAAACATCAACATTGCACTTCCACTGAAAGGAAGGAAAGGTCATCTGTGCCTGTAGGAACTGTGGGTGCTGAAAGGAAGGAAAGGTCATCTGTGCCTGTAGGAACTGTGGGTGCTGCCAATGTCATTCTGATCCCTTAATCCTTGTTTAACTTTGTTACACTTGGGTAGGCAAGAGACTTAGGAAGAAGCAGGAGAGGTGCTACTGTAGATCTACTGTGGCAGCTGTTGCTTTAAAGATTTGGGACTTTTGCTTAGGCTTTGATCCGGGTATAGGAGATAATGGTGTTCTGGAAGAAGGCTCCATCTTGTTGTTTTATTCAATGACTCAGAATAGCTGCAGGTAAAGGAGATAACGGTGTTCTTGAAGAAGGCTCCATCTTGTTGTTTTATTCAATGACTCAGAATAGCTGCAGGTAAAGGAGATAACGGTGTTCTGGAAGAAGGCTCCATCTTGTTGTTTTATTCAGTGACTCAGAATAGCTGCAGGTATAGGAGATAACAGTGTTCTGGAAGAAGGCTCCATCTTGTTGTTTTATTCAATGACTCAGAATAGCTGCAGGTAAAGGAGATAACGGAGTTCTGGAAGAAGGCTCCATCTTGTTGTTTTAGTCAATGAGTCAGAATAGCTGCAGGTATAGGAGATAATGGTGTTCTGGAAGAAGGCTCCATCTTGTTGTTTTATTCAATGACTCAGAATAGCTGCATGTAAAGGAGATAACGGTGTTCTGGAAGAAGGCTCCATCTTGTTGTTTTATTCAATGACTCAGAATAGCTGCAGGTAAAGGAGATAACGGTGTTCTGGAAGAAGGCTCCATCTTGTTGTTTTATTCAATGACTCAGAATAGCTGCAGGTAAAGGAGATAACGGTGTTCTGGAAGAAGGCTCCATCTTGTTGTTTTATTCAGCGACTCAGAATAGCTGCAGGTAAAGGAGATAACAGTGTTCTGGAAGAAGGCTCCATCTTGTTGTTTTATTCAATGACTCAGAATAGCTGCAGGTAAAGGAGATAACGGTGTTCTGGAAGAAGGCTCCATCTTGTTGTTTTATTCAATGACTCAGAATAGTCAGAATAGCTGGTATTAAATTGCTTTATGAATTTGAAAAAAGTTGGCCTCTCAATCTGGTATTTCTAATCTCTGGGAAGTTATACTTTAGGCGTTCTCTATGTATCTCATTCTCTAGGTTGTCTCAAGGAACACTTAGCCTGCTCTTCAGGGCTTTGTTATGGATTCAGACCTGAGGTTGGCTGTGAGGACCTGCCACCTTGGTGGAATCCTCACTTTAATCTGGTTCCTTCATTGGGCATGGCATGTCTTCTATCTTTTGGCGGATCCCATCTTTGAGGATCTTTTCTGGAAGGCAGACATGCAATTGAGATTTGTCTTCTGAAAGACTTCCTCTTCTGAGGACTTTATTCCTCTGCTCAGAGGTGGGGTGTAGGGGCTGTTCCTCCTGCTGCTGACATCACATGGTCTAGGCATGACTGCCCAGCCTTCATACCATTTGGCACTTGGTCTGCCATTCACGCATTTCTGATGTCAGTCTTCAAATTCCCTCAACACTTTCTAAGATGGCAGCTGGGGTGCCATTGCACTGACTAGGAAGATGCCCTGTTCTATACTCCCAGGCCAGTGCTTGAGCTGGTGAGAAGGTAAAGGAGTTGGAAGCCTGATGATGTCCTTCCATATCACTGTTGCAGTTTTCTTTATATTAGGGATCCTCTGCCAAGGATAGGCTGATTTCTGGCCATTATACTAAAGCCTTAGGTTGTAATAGGGATGTTGTATGTCACACTTCTGCTCCCTGCGTATGGTGTAGATCATAAAGGTGATGTATGGACATACCTTCCTCAGAACTCCAGTCTAAATGCCATCTCTTATTGTTGGTCTGAATGCTCTTTTGTTTGCTGGTTTCCAAGCCATTTTCAGATCAGTGCCCCATTGGGGTTTTTCTTATCTTCTTTTTTTGCCCAGGCTTTTCAAGTTGTTTTAGTTCTTCCTGATTCTGAGGGGAAGGCTTCGGCCCTCTCTTTATGGGGGTCCTCTTCTCGACTAGCTTGCCATTCCTTTAAATGTAGTTATGGTGCAGCTTCTGCTTCTTCCAGAGCTGCTGCCATTGATTCTGTTCAGGTATTCCTTTCTTTGCCTTCAGCTTCTGCCTGATGATATTAAGGCAAAGCTAATGGTCGCTCCTTTTGACAATAAAATTCACTTTGGTTCTGCAGCTGCTGAGCTTTCTAAGTCTGTTCAGGAAAAGGGTAAGGATATGCAGGAATTAAAACATTTTTGTTTAACTGTTCCCAAATTTCAGAAGAATTACCCTACCAAGTCTGCCTTTGTGCGTAGACAGTCTCGCCCTCCTCCCAAAGGTGCAAAGTGTGGTAGAAGGGCTCTTCATGCTAAGTCTACTCAGATTCCTACAGCTCAGAAGCCTCCTTTTCTAGACAAGACTGTCTCTATCTTCTTCCTCGCTTTTAAACCAAGTTCCTCTCTCTCTTCATCTTTCCCTATCCTTTCCCAATTGGTAAAGGATCAGTCAGGATTCTTGGGTTCTATCCATCATTCATCAGGGGTATTACATGGTTTGGATATCCCTTCCCCCTTTTTTTGGGCATTCCTCATCCTCCTCAGGAATAGTTGTCCTTTTTTCAGGATGTTCTTCAGAGCCTTTTCTCTCAAGGAACCATCCAATCAGATGGTCTTCGTGTTTCACTGTTGTAGTCATTACATTTGGGTAATCTGCTGGCAGGTTTCCCTCAGTCAGACTGAATTCCAAAGTCTTGGGTCCTGCGTCGGTTTCTGTCTCCTCTTCCATGACGTCGGGTCATCAAGGGTATAAAACATGCAGCCGACGCCATTTTCTTTAGTCTTTCTTGCCGCGCGGTGCCCGAAGCAGAAGCATTTTGCAAGTGCCGGTCGGCTGACTACTGAAATATTCGAGTTTGAGTTTCAGAACCAAAGTCTTCACTAAAGCTAAGTACCCCATTGGGGAAACTTTTTTCTTGCTCCATACCCATGTCAGAAAAAGTTAATAATTGTATTACTTGTGGGAAGCAAATACCTCATAAGAATTTCCATTTATACTGTATTCCTTGCCTAGGCCCTGATCACAACGTGCCTGGCTGTCGGTTTTGTGCTAGTTTTAACCAATGTACTATTAAGCGTCGGTATATTTTTCCCTCAAAGTATTTTGGAAACAGATTTAACTACCCAGAAATGTCGTTGGATAGCAATCCGACTACCGGAGTACATAAAAAAGCAAAGGAAAGGACAGAGAGAGACAGTCGAGGTCCAAAACCGACGACGAAGCTTCTCCTAAGCCAGTCGCCGGTTTGCCGGTACTCAGTGAGGTGCTTTTGCATCCCCTGATACCCGCTACTTTTGAGTCGCAGGCCCCTATCGACACCATGTGGAGTCCGGCATGCCACGAGATACTCAAAGTATTGGACCGACAGATGTATCTCCCTCGGATGGGTCCAGAGCCGCTGAGCAGGCATCGGCTTCTGAGGGTGTATTCAGGCCTCAACATTTGCATATCAAACCGACAACAGCTGCAAAACCAAAGACAAAAGCAACTTCTAAAACTAAAAAACTGATGCATGAGCCATGTGCACAGGCCTCTATGCCTAAAAAACAGATGATCAAAATGGCTGAAGATCTTACTACCTTGATCAGGGGTACCCATCCCCCTCCAGATAAGAGGCCTAGGCAAGACACTGATTATGAATCTTCAGATCAGGTTTCTCTTTCTTCTGATTCCTCTTTTGATCTGGAATTATCTTTACCTCCGTATGAGGATTCAGATGCAAAGGAATCTATACCATCTGCATCACCTCCTGAGGATTTTTCATTTGGAGAAACCTTGCATATTTTGAGGGAGCATTTTCACTGGGAGAGTCAAGATTTCTCAGAATCAAAAAGAGGCTCAGGGATTTCCTCCTCCTCCCTCAGCACAGGCCTTTAGCCATACCCCCTGTTTTAGACATTGTGGATGATGTGTTTTCAGAGTCAAGCTTGACCCCTGACTCCTTACCTCCGGCTCCCAGCAAGCCTGACAGATATTACAGGGTCACGGACTCACATAAATTTTTATTTAGAAACCCTGCTGCTGATCCTGAAACTATTTTACAGGGTCCAAAGGGAGTTAAGGCCTCAACAGCAAAAAACCCTACCCTCTCTGACAGGGATTCAAGGGCACTGGATAGATGGGGGAAAAAAGTTTTACACATCTGCAACCATGGCAATTAGGGCCTTAAACTGTCAATTTCATATGCTCAAGTATCAACAACATGTTATGGGATTTCTGAAACAGAAAATGATGTTGATTTCTGAATGTGCAGAAAATAAAGAATTGCAGGAATTATTGCATGCAGCTGAACAGGTTGGAAAGCATACTTTGCAATGTGGTTTTGATTCCTTAGAGGCCTCCTGCAGGGCCGCAGTTATGGATCTGTGATTAGGAGGCATGCCTGGCTAAAGGAACAAAATTTGCCGATCATGTTAAAGCTGAATTGCTAGATGCACCTTTACAGCATGATACTCTGTTTGGTATTAAGGCAGAAGAGGTTTTAAAGAAAATGGAAGACAAAGCTAAGTCTACGCAAACTGTAAAAGACTTCTTACAAGTGCAGCCACCAGGATTCAGTAGACACTGGCGTACAAAAAATTGGTCCTTTCCTGTGTCAGACAGAGCTCAAAGGGTCAAATCCAGACACACTAAGGGTTCCAGATACCAGGCGCAAGATTCATACAGGTCAAAGCAATAGGGTGCTTCTACCTCCAAATCTGGAGGAGATAAAGCACAAACCTACAGAAAACAAGTCCCAATGACTTCCCTCTACCTGCACCAAGCACTTATCTTTTGGCAGCACCCTTAGGAGAAAAATTAGCACTTTTTGCTCAAAATTGGCAGGTTTATAACCCAGAACAAGTGGGTGCTAAACATAGTATCACAGGGATACAGATTCCATTTCCATACTCTGCCAATGGCAAACGGTTGGCCAGATCTACCAAAAAATCAATGGGCAGAGACACAGAAACAGGTTACGTCCCTCATGGATATGGGGGCCATTCAGCCAGTACCAGAACAGGAAGAAGGACAAGGTTTTTACTCGACTGTTCTTGGTACCCAGAAAGGACAAGGCCTGGCGGCCAATATTAGATTTATCGATTTTTAACACATACCTGGACATTCCAAAATTCAAAATGCTGACTTTGCAGCAGCTTCTGCCCATGCTGGGCCAGTATGCTTGGCTGGTGACAGACCTAAAAGAGGCATACCTGCATGTCCCAGTAAGACAATCGTGCAGAAGATACCTCAGATTCAAGGCTGGCTTAATGCATTACCAATTCTCTGCACTGCCCTTTGGCTAATCTACTGCACCCAGGGTCTTTACAAAGTGCCTGGCACCAGTAATTGCATTTTGCAGACAAAGAAGTATTCAAATATATCCTTACTTGGACGACTGTCTCATTCAAGCAGAGAACAAGGACATTCTTCTTCAACACCTGGCATTTGTGAAAAGGCTTCAAACATGCCTAGGGTACACAATAAACGAAAAGAAATCACAACTGGTACCCTCTCAAAAGATAACATTCCTGGGTGCAAGCTTGAATACAACTGCCCAGATGGCTTTCACGCCAGACAAGCAAAAGCAACTGACTACTTACTTCAAACTGATGGCAACAAAAACCCAGTTATCTGCAAGACAAATTCTGCAGGCTTTGGGCTTCATGGCATCCTGCATCCTACTGATTCCATATGCAAGACTGCATATGAGGAAACTTCAATGGTACCTAAAAAGTTTATGGAGTCAACATTGTCACAGTCTGGAAACAATGATTCCTCTCATTCCCTGCCTACAACAGGAGTTTCTATGGTGGGTAAAGGCATGTCACCAAAACATGGGACGGACCTTCACTCTAACCCCCCAGGCAGCCAAACCTTAACAACAGACACATCAGATTATGCCCGGGGGGCCCACATGGCGGGAAGATGCATTCAGGGCATATGGACCCCAAAACAAATGCATCTACATATCAACCAGAAAGAGATGCTAGCTGTTCAAAATTCCCTAACAGCCTTCAAGGACTTACTTCATCCAGGACAATGACTGATAAAGACGGACAACAGCACAGTCATGTGGTATATAAACAAGCAAGGGAACACACATTCATACCCCCTTTGCAGATTAGCCAAATGGAAGAGATTCTGTGCTTGGAATCAAGCACAAGGAACTGATACAGCAGAACCAGATATTCCTCAGATATTACAATACTTAACTGAGATGCTTGACAAAGGCCTATCTTTCTCGTCAATTAAAATCCATGCCTCTGCCATTTCAGCTCATTACAATACAGAGCCACCAATCTTTTCTCATACATTACTAAAGCAGTATCTTAGAGGAGCCAGAAATTTAAGGCCTCTTAGAAGATCACCAATACCTGCATGGGAACTCAATTACGTGTTGGAAAGGCTCACCCTGCCTCCATTTGAACCAGCTGCTACCGCTGATATAAAGTTCTTATCATGGAAAACAGCTCTGTTACTAGCAATTACTTCAGCAAGAAGAGTTTCAGAGCTACAGGCCCTCATGGCTGTAGAGCCTTTTATCATATTTTACCCAGACGGGGTGTCTCTGAGGACAAATCCTACATTTATGCCTGAGGTGGTTTCCAGTGTGGCTCTTAACCAAACTGTTCATCTGCCAACCTTTTATCCAAATCTGCAGAACAAGGGGGAGAGAATTCTGCATTCCTTGGACGTACACAGACAGCTAAGATTCTACTTGAGCAGGACTAAAGCTCTAAGAAAAACTGAGCAATTACTAGTGGCATATGCTGCAGGATCAGAAGGAAAGGCTATTTCAAAGCAGACCATTTCAAACTGGATAAACCACTGCATTCGTTTCTGCTACTTACACCATGGTAAACCTGTGCCCCAAGGGCATTAGGTCTCATTCCACCAGAGCTGCAGCTACTTCAGCTGCCTTTCTCAGAGGAGTACCAACCAAGGACATTCTAGAGGCTCCTACTTGGAGTTCTGTTCACACCTTTACAAAGCATTATCATTTACCTCTATACTCTAAGTCCAGGGCAGGCTTTGCCACTGCAGTTCTGCAGGGCCTTATAGCCGCACCTAATGCTGTTTAGCACTAGCCACACCAACCATAGCTTTGGGGTTCTACCCAAATGTAATGACTGCAACAGTGAAACATGAAGAACGTAGTACAGTTGTGTACACTTACCATAAATGTAGATGTTAGAGTGTATTCACTGTTGCAGTCCAGGTTACCCACCCGCCATCCCCCGATTCATTCTGGAGTTTATCTTTCCTTCTCTATCTTCCACAACCTATGTGGTGTATTTGCTTGTAGATGAAGGTAAAGTTTATATTGTTGCATGTATATAGATATATGTATATATAATATTGCTACCTTTTTGGGGGCACCTGATATCTGGGGCAAGAAAAACTAAAGTAAATGGCGTCTGCTGCATGTTTTATACCCTTGACAACCTGACGTTATGGAAGAGGAGACAGCAACTGACGCAGGACCCAAGACTTTGGAATTCAGGCCGACTGAGGGCAACCTGCCAGCAGATTACCCAAATGTAATGACTGCAACAGTGAATACACTCGAACATCTACATTTATGGTAAGTGTACACAAGTGTACTTTTCTGCTCTTCAAAGGAGAAGTGGTTTTATTCCAGAATATTTCTGGTTCCTAGGAAAGAAGGTACCTGGAGACCTATAGCGGATCTTTCCCAGCTCAGCAACTTTTTGAAGGTTCCTTCCTTTCGAATGTTATCCCTTCAAACCTTTTTTCCACTTCTTCCTTGTCTCTCTGGATCTCAGGGATGCCTATCCCATATTTCTCTTCATCCCCATTTCCAGAAATGTTTACGTTTCTTTGTTTCTTCCTTGCCTTTTCAGTTCTCTGCTTTGCCCTTTGACCCCTCTGCTGTCCCAAGGGCCTTCAACAAATGCTTTCCTCCTGTGATTGCTTTTTGCAGGATGAGGGGAATGCAAATCTTTCCTTACCTGGACGACATGCTCATTCAGGCTCTTTCTCCAGAGACTTTGCGTCAGCATCTTCACTGTGCTGTTTGCCTGTTGCAAAGCCTAGGGTTTACAGTGAATTTCCAAAATTCCTTCCTGACTCTTTTCCCAGGATCATATTTTTCTCGGGTGTAGGCTTCAGACCATTCTTGTGCTGGCTTCATTGCCTCCTCCCAAGGCTTTGACTCTGATAGCTTTTTTTTCATTCCCTTATCCCTCTGGTCTAGATTTTGGCCAGCGGGTTTCTAAGGGCTCTGGGATTCATGGCTACCACTATTCCTATGTTTCCTGTTGTCAGGCTTCATATGAGAATGCTACAGTGGTTCATAAAATCAGTCTGGCTTCAACATTTACATCCTTTAGACTTTACAGTTCCTCTTCTTCCATGCCTGAAGCTAGAGCTTCAGTGGTGGATTCAACTGTACTTCAACCCAGGGCTTCATTTTCAGCCTGCAGTCCCAGCTCAGGAACTCTTTTTGGATGCCTCAGATGCGGAGCTTCCTTCAGTCATCTGAAGATTCAGGGCCTCTGGTCTCTTTGCTAAAAGAAGGACCATATCAACATAAAAGAGATGAGAGCTGCTCTTCTGGACTTTCAGGCCTTCCATTCTCTGTTCCTTTCAGGACCCTTAAAAATCTTTACGAACACTGCAGTGATGTGGTACATCAGCAAGTGAGGGAGGATATGGTCTTACCTCTTGTGCAGGTTAGCTCTTCAGGATTGGGAGTTGGCTGTCCAGTTTCATGTGACTTTTCAAGCTGTTTATAGTCCTTCAGATCAGAACATTGTGGCAGATTTTGAGCAAGTCCATAACACAGACTCATGAGTGGATGGTTCACAGAGATGTGTTTCTGGACATTGTCCACCAGTAGGGTACTCCTCAGGTAGACCATTTTTCCTTTCCTCTGAACAGACAACTTCCTCTCTCTTTTGCACCAGAGTCTCATGTCTTCTGGCTTGGAAGGTGAATCTCTCCTGTCTTTCTCTTGGAAGGTGACTCTCTCCTGTCTTTCTCTTGGCAGGTGACTCTCTCCTGTCTTTCTCTTGGAAGGTGACTCTCTCCTCTCATTCTCTTGGAAGGTGACTCTCTCCTGTCTTTCTCTTGGCAGGAGACTCTCTCCTCTCTTTCTCTTGACAGGTGACTCTCTCCTCTCGTTCTCTTGGCAGGTGACTCTCTCCTCTCGTTCTCTTGGCAGGTGACTCTCTCCTCTCTTTCTCTTGGCAGGTGACTCTCTCCTCTCGTTCTCTTGGCAGGTGACTCTCTCCTCTCGTTCTCTTGGCAGGTGACTCTCTCCTCTCATTCTCTTGGCAGGTGACTCTCTCCTGTCTTTCTCTTGGAAGGTGACTCTCTCCTCTCGTTCTCTTGGAAGGTGACTCTCTCCTCTCTTTCTCTTGGCAGGTGACTCTCTCCTCTCTTTCTCTTGGCAGGTGACTCTCTCCTCTCTTTCTCTTGGCAGGTGACTCTCTCCTCTCTTTCTCTTGGCAGGTGACTCTCTCCTGTCTTTCTCTTGGCAGGTGACTCTCTCCTGTCTTTCTCTTGGCAGGTGACTCTCTCCTGTCTTTCTCTTGGAAGGTGAATCTCTCCTCTCTTTCTCTTGGCAGGTGACTCTCTCCTCTCTTTCTCTTGGCAGGTGACTCTCTCCTCTCGTTCTCTTGGCAGGGGGTGTTTCTTTATGCCTTCCCTCCCCTTCCTTTCATACTGAGGGTCATCGAACAAGATTCTCCCAAAATCATGTTGGTGACTCACTTTTGACCCGGACAGCATTGCTTCCCTCTTACAGGTTTATAGGTTCATAGGTGTTTACTAGGCTGATGAGCACAAGGGCCTTTTTAAGCCTAGCCATGCATCCCAAATCTCTGACAAGTTCTGATACCCTTGATAAGTGTAAGCATGGGCCTGGTAGATGTACCATTACAGGTTACCAGAGTCTATTAGAGACATAGGTGCCAAACCAGGGATGAATTTCCGGTTTCCCATCCAATTGTCCAGGTTGCACTTGAATTGGGTTAGGGAGGAACTCTGCTTCACATGGATGGGGAGCCTGTTCCATAGACAGAGTAGTCTCTGGGATACATACCTTTCTCTCCAACAGCTCCTATTTATATCACAGGCGAGGTTTAAGTCCTTAGAATGGGTAATTCTGGTCCTGTTTGTTTTGTGGAGATACAGGAGGTCCATCAGAGTGGGGTCTGACAATCCCCTGCATGTCAGGCATAGATCTCCCCTCAAAATCCTGTAGGAGGCAGAATACATGGATAGGGCCTTGAGGAGGTCTACATAAAACATTTTACTTACGCCCTGTATTCTTTTAGTGAGGAACCTCTGTGGACGTTCCAGTTGTTGGATATGCCTGGTTAGGTTCATACCAAAGGGGTCATCATACTCAATGATGGGTCTGATGAATGCTGAATACAGTGGAACAATGACTTCCTTGGACTTGGATGCCATACCTTTGTTTATAATTTGCGCAACATAGAATGATTTCCTCATCACTTTAGATGTGTGATGATCAAAGTCCCCAAGTCCCTTACTAATGGGCCATCTCTAAGGGGTGCGTTGTCAATATGATAGTTATCAGGGATAGATGACTTCCCAAAAAATACTATTATGCATTTGTTAGAATTTAGTTTTAGTCCATGGCTCTGACACCACTTGTTTGTCTGTGTCAGTCCCTCCTGGAAAACATTTGTCAGTGTGAGATTCAGTGGCAGCTCGTAATTTGCAATCATCTACAGATTTAGTCAGGCAGAGATCACTGACATTGACCTTGACTTCTGAGAACTAAATGCCAAAAAGAAGCGGTCCGAGGACTGATCCGTGAGCGACTTCACTTGTGACTGGCCTCTTTGTAGAGGTGGACTTCCCAATTCTAACTTCCTGGGTCCTGTCTGCGAGCCAGTTGGCCATCTACCAGGTGACATACGGGTTTGTACCTAACCTCTTGAGTCTGTCAGCAATGCCTGAGTGGGGTATTGTGTCAAATGCCTTGGCCAGGTCAAGGTAGGTAGTGTGAACGATTTGGCCCTCATCCATTGCTTTGGTGACCTTCTCAGAGAAGCCCACCAGGTTGAACTAGGCATGATCTGCCCTTAACGAAACCAAACTGATTTGGGCCCAGTGTCTGGAGGTTTACTGTATCTCTCTGTTGATCATCTCAATGATAATTCTTTCCATGACTTTCCATATAAGATTAGTGAGACTTGTGGGTCTGTAGTTTCCAAGGTCTGTAGATAGCCCACCTTTGTGCAGAGGGATGACTGTTGCCTTTCCCTATTTATGAGAGACAAAGCCTGTTTGGAGGCTGCAGTTAAATAGTAATTCCAGAGGCCCTGATAGGTCATGTTTTATGCTATTTAGAAGGCATCCTGGGATATTGTCTGGTCCCATTCATGCAGTGATGTTTTTCGTGTTTCACTGTTGCAGTCACCATACTTGGGTTATCCTGCCTGCAGGTAGCCCTCAGTCGGCCTGAATACCAGAGTCTTGGGATTTCTGCGTCGGATGCTGTTGCCTCTTCCATGGTGTCAGATCGTCAGGGGTATAAACCATGCAGCCGAACCATTACATCAGCTTTTCGTAGTGTGCGGGAGCCCGAAGCAGAAGCAGTTTGCAAGTGCCGGTCGGCCGCTACCTGTAATTTTAGTTTTTTCGAGTTTCAAACTTGAAGTCTTCTAAAGCTAAGTACCCCGTTGGGGATCCTTTTTTCTGCTCTAACCGATGTCAGAAGCAGTTAACAGTTGTCTTCCCTGTGGAAAGCAAATACCTCACAAAGAGTTTCATTCTTACTGCATCACCTGTTTAGGCCCAGACCACGACGTTCCTTGCTGTCAGTTTTGTGCCTTGTTCAACACCCGAACTGTTCGTCGTTGGGCTATCCTTTTTGCTACATTCTTTCTCTCTCGTTCTCCATATTCCAAAATGGCCTTGTTAAGCTATCCGACTACCGATTTTCCGAAAAAACGTAAGGCTAAAAAGAGCAACAGAGCACATGGGTTCAAAACTGCCGACGACACTTCCATTAAGCTAGACGCCAGTCCGCCGGTAGTCAGTGAGGCGCTTTTTCAGCCCCTGATACCTGCTTCTACAGATTCGCAGGCCTCTACTGAGACCCATTTGGAGTCCGGTATGTCGCGAGATGCTTCTTAGACTATGGAACCTGCGGATGTCTCTACCTTGGATGGGTCCAGAGCCACTGTGCAGGCACCGGCTTCTGAGGGTGTATTCAGGCTTACCGATTTTTCATTTTAAACCGACAACTTCGTTTCAAGCTAAGAATACCAAATTCCTCAGGCCTAAAGCTGGCACTACGCCTAGAAAACCGATGACCAAACTGCATTCTCAGGCCCATATGCCTCAGAAACAAATTATTAGAATGGCTGAAGACCTTATTAACTTAATTAGGGGAAGCCAGACTCCCCCCCTGAGACCTAAAACTGATTTTCTTTCTGATTCTTCTGATCAGGAATTTGATATCTCTGTTCCTTCTGACTACCAGGATATGCAGAGGATTCCATTCCCTCTGCTTCCCCTCCAGAAGATTTTTCTTTTGGTGAAACCTTGCATACCCTTAGGGAACATTTCAGGTGGGAAAGCCAGGACTATTCTGAGTCCAAAAAGAAATGTAGGGAATTTTTACTCCTGCCTCAACACAGGCCTCTAGCTATCCCTCCTGTTCTGGAGATTGTAGATGATGTTTTCTTGGAATCCAGCCTTACCCCATACACTTTGCCTCCAGCTCCCAGGAAATCGGACATGTACTCCAGAGTACCTGACTCTCACAAATTCCTCTTCAAGAATCCTACTGCAGATCCAGAGATTTTTTTCCCCAAGGACCAAAATGCATTAAGGGTACTACTGCCAAATATCCTACCCCTTCTGATAGGGACTCTGGAGCCTTAGACAGATGGAGTAAGAAGGTGGTATACACTTGTGCTTCTTTGGCCATTAGGGCTTTAAATTGCCAGTTTCATATGTTTATCAGCAGCATATTATAGGACTAAGTAAACAGAAAATTATGTTGATTCCTGAGTCATTCTGTTATGTAGAAAGCTGGCTATCCAATGCTCAGCTCCTACTCAATCCAAGTAAGACAAAACTTGTGTTCCAACCTTCCAAAGCCACCCAAAACACCCCCCACTTCAACATTCTTGTCAAAGACAATACCATCATCTCTCCATCAGAACACACAAAATTACATGATGTGGAAATGGGCAACAAACTTAGATTTGACACCCACATATCTCTCACAATAAAAAAAGTTCACAAGAAACTTGGTGCATTATATCGAAGCTGCCAATTCCTAACCAAGGCAGCTAGAATCTCTGTAGCCAATTCCCAGATAATCTCCATCCCTGATACTTACCAACCTTAGACAGACAGACCTACACAAGCTGGATGCTTGTTACAACAAAATTGCTAAATTTGCCACTGGAACTTCCTACCGCAGCCATCATTGTATCTCCCTTAAAGAACTAAACTGGCTAGAACTCCCACAACTCCTTCACTTTAATCAACTCACCCTCGCTCATACACTTATTAACCACCCCCTTAACATCCCTTCCCTTCAAACCCTTCTCCAACCTTATCACCCCACTAAGCCCCTAAGATCAAGCAACAAAAATCATCTCACTGTTATCAAACCCAAAAACTCAGCAGGAGAAGCTATATTTTCATGCACCATATCTAAACTTTGGAACAATCTTACACCCTCTATAACTACTCTACCTTCCAGCAGCCTTTTCAAGACTGAGCTCAAATTCCACTTAAATTTGCACTGGCTTTGTCCTTGTAATCCAGACTAACACCCCCACCCTTACCCCTCCACCTAGACTATTAACCCAACTATACTACAGCGACTACTAACCACAGTCAGAAATAGCTAGTTGTCTTTACATACTTTAACATCTTGTCTGACAGCGTTGTTACTAATATTATAAATGACAAGAAACTATCTCAACTTGCAACATTTTCTGTATATACTGTTGATAATCAATACCTTGTTATTGTATTAAAGCCACAAGTCACCAATTCCTCTCCTCTAACTAATAATCTTAGCCTGCCATCAGTGTGTTGGGCTATTTTTGTGGAACTTTTAATTCATTTTAACTCATTGCTTACCACATCATGGTTTTATTTTGGAGGGCAGCCCTTTATGGTACAGCAAGCGGAGATTTCCTGTTGTTGGTTTCGAATTGTATTAAAGCCAACAGCCTGTAACGTTGCTACTTTTGCTGCAACTTTGTATCTCTGTTTATCCTGTACATGATGTGACACTTTTCTTCCCAGGCATCTGCTGAAAAAGGACCTGCGTCCAATCGGAATTTCCTGGTAAACAAATGTAAATAAATAAATAAATAAAATTCCTGACTGTGCTGAACACAAAAATCTGCAAGGGTTAATGCATTCCGCTGATCAAGTTGGTAAACATACTTTGCAATGTGGTTTTGATGCTTTAGAAGCATTTTGCAGGGCTGCTGTCACTGGGTCTGTACTTAGAAGGCATGCTTGGCTTAAGGAACAAAGCTTGCCAGGTCATGTTAAAGCTAAATTACTGGATGCACCCTTAAACCAAGACCACATTTTTGGCAACAAAGCGGAAGAAGTCCTCAAAAGGATGGAGGAAAAAGCTAGATCTATGCAAACTGTTAAAGATTTCTTACAAGTACAGCCTACTAGATTCAGTAGGCATTGGCCTTCAAAGAACTGGTCTTTTCCAGTCCCTTCCAGGCCTTCTCAGTCCAAAGCCAGGAGCAGCAGACCACCAAGACTTCAGTCTCAGGCTATGCACATATCTTAGCAGTGGAGGGCTCTCACTTCCAAAGCAGGGAGTAGTAAGCCACCCCCCTATGGAAAAATGGCCTGCTCAACTACTTGCTCCCTTAGGAAGAAAGCTCGCCCTGCATGCAAAAAACTGGGAACTCATTACCTAGGACAAATGGGTTTTAAACATAGTTTCCCTAGGATACAGATTCCACTTCCACTCACTCCCAACCCCAAGTGGATGGCCAGACCTCCCCCCAAATCAGTGGGCGGAGGCCCAAAAACAAGTGCTCTCTCTCCTCGGTGTCAGGGCTGTTCAACCTGTCCCAGCAGAACAAAGGGGACGAGCTTTTTATTCAAGACTTTCCCAGAAAAGGAAACTCCTGGCGTCCTATCCTGGACCTGTCTATTCTCAACACCTCTCTGGTGGTTCCAAAATTCAAAATGCTAACTCTTCCACAGCTTCTTCCTATGCTAGCCAAGGATGCCTAGCTGGCAACCCTACACTTAAAAGAAGCTTACCTGCACATCCCAATAAGGGAATCCTGCAGACAATACCCAAGTTTCAGGGCAGGCTCCATGCACTATCAGTTCTCTGCACTTCACTTTGGCTTATCTACTGCACCCAGGGTATTCACAAAGTGCCTAGCTCCAGCCATTGCATTTTGCAGGCAGAGAAATATTCAGATTTACCCATACTTGGACAATTGCCTGATTCAGATAGAAAGTCAGGGCTTGCTATTACAATACCTGGCATTTGTAAAGAGACTTCTAACCTCACTGGAGTACACCATAAACGAGAAATCACACCTAGTACCCTGCCAACAGATTGTATTCCTGGGAGCAAGCTTGAACACAACTTCCCAGATGGCATTACTCACTCCGAAGAAACAAGTTTATTTGACAACCTACTGGCCACAAAAACCCAGCTATCTGCAAGGAAAATCCTGCAAGCCCTGGGGTTCATGGCCTTTTGTATTCTGTTAATTCCATATGCAAGACTGTGTATGAGGAAACTTCAGTGGTATCTAAAAAGTCTATCGTGTCAACATTCTCAGGACCTGGAAACATTAATTCCTATCATTCCTTGTCTAAGGGCAGAGTTCCTTTGGTGGGCAGAGGCCTGCAACCACAACAAGGAACTCCCTTTCACTCTACCCCCTGCCGCCCAAACCCTAACAACAGATGCATCAGACTATGCATGGGGGGCTCACATGGCAGGGCAGTGCATTCAGGTCAAATGGAACCCAAAGCAGATGCACCTGCATATCAGTCAGAAAGAAATGTTAGCTGTACAGAATGCTCTGACAGCCTTCAAAGGCCTCATTCTTCTGGGACAACTATTGGTAAAGACAGACAACACCACAAACAGAGGGGGAACCCATTCATACCCACTCTGCAGACTAGCCATGATTCTGTGGAACGCAGCCTTGAGCAATCAAGTGCACCTACAAGCTCAAGTCCTGCCAGGCAAACTAAATTCACTGGCAGACGATTTAAGCAGAAATCTCATGGGCCCACACAAATGGAAACTGGAACCCAAAATATTCAAGCTTTTGAGGAACAGATGGGGGACTCCAGACGTGGACTTGTTTGCCTCCCCTCAGAACTATCAATTGAACAAATAATGCACCAGAACTCCCCACAGTCAAGCTTGAAAAGTGGATGCCCTGTCCTTTACCTGGGAAAGCCTCTCAATCTATGCCTTTACCCCTCTGACTCTCCTCTCGAAGGTCCTACTAAAGATCAAACAGGACAAGCCAAGGAGAATCCTGATTGCATCAGACTGGCCACGCCAGCACTGGTACCCTCTTTGGTGCAGTCTGACAGTGCTACAACCATGGCACCTGCCTCAGACCGGTTCCCTGCTGTCCCAGCAGGCGGGCCAGATTCTGCACCCTCATCTTCAAACCCTGAACCTTGCAGCCTGGCTAATCCCTTGCACTCACCTCTAGCAACCCTCAGTGAGCAGGTGCTGGATGTCATTCTTGAAGCAAGGAGGCCTAGTACGAGAAAATCCTATTCGGAAAAGTGGAAAAGATACTGTTTCTGGAGCCAGTCTCACGGGATGCCCAGCTCACCTCATATACTAGAGTACTTAACAGAAATGCTCCAGAAGGGCCTATCCTTCTCTTCAGTTAAGATTCATCCCTCGGCCATCTCAGCTTATTATAATACTGAGCCCATCCCTCTTCTCCCATCCTCTGGTAAAACAGTTCCTTAGAGGGGCCAGAAATTTAAGACCCCCCCCCCCCCAGGAGAGCTCCCACTCCAGCCTGGGACCTTAACTTTGTATTGGAAAAACTTTCTCTTCTCCTCTTTGAACCGGCTGCTACAGCAAAGTTGAAATTCCTCTCTTGGAAAACAGCCTTACTTCTAGCCATCACTTCAGCAAGAAGAGTGTCTGAACTGCAGGCCCTTATGGCATTGGAACCCTTCATTATCTTCCATGCGGACAGGGTTTCCCTCAGGACTAACCCATCTTTTATGCCCAAGGTGGTGTCTAGTGTTGCTTTAAACCAGTTAATTCATTTGCCTACTTTTTTCCCTAATCCTCAGAATAAAGGGGAAAGGATACTGTATTCTCTGGATGTGCACAGACAGCTTAGATTCTATTTGGACAGAACTAAGCCTCTCAGACAGAGGGGAAGGCCATTTAAAGCAAACCATTTCCAAATGTATAGCACACTGTATCCATTTCTGCTACAAGCACCATGGAAAACCTACCCACAGGGGATAAGATCACATTCCACCAGGGCTGCATCTACCTCTACATCCTTTCTCAGAGGGGTCCCCTACCAGGGACATCCTGGGAGCTGCAACCTGGAGCTCTGTACATACCTTCACCAAACATTACCACTTGCCTATCTTTTCTAAATCCAGAGCTGGATTTGCCACAGCAGTCTTACAGGGCCTGATTGCCAACCCTAATGCTTCTTAATCGAACTCCACCCTTCCTTGGGTTTGGGAATCTACTCAAATGTGATGACTGCAACAGTGAAACACGAAGAACATAGTACAGTTCTGAACACTTACCGTAAATGTAGATGTTCGTCACTGTTGCAGTCCTGGTTACCCTCCCTCCATCACCCTGATTGTCTTTGCTTTCACCTTTCCTTTTTGGTTTGGCATATCTTATGCTATTTGTATTTGCTTTTTACTGGGGGTGATGTCCTTCAAGGATGCATCTGCAGTCATAACATATGGGTTGTCCTGCCTCAGGCAGCCCTTCGGTCGGCCGGATTCCAAAGTCTGGGTCCGGCCGCTGAAGTCGCCTTTCCCGGCGTCAGGCGCCTGGGGTATAAAAGCGTCAGCCGACGCCATCTTCCTCAGTCTTTCTTGCCGCGTGGTGCCCGAAGCAGAAGCAGTTCGCAAGTGCCGGTCGGCCAGCTCCTGTAATTCAGCTAAACCGAAGACTTCAAAAGCTAAGTACCCCGTTGGGGACTCTTTCTTGCCTCAGCCGATGTCAGATAAAATTAATAATTGCTTAACTTGTGGGAAACAAATACCTCATAAGGATTTCCACTCTTACTGCCTCCCCTGCCTAGGCCCAGACCACGACGTCTCGGCCTGTTCAGCCTGTACTTCCTTCAACCGACACACTCTTAGACGTCGGGCGGAGTTTGCAGAGGAATTTTTTGGGGCTAGTTTTGCTTATAATATGCCGTCGGAGACTCCGACTTCACATTTAATTAAGAAACGGAAGGACAAGGACCGACACACGCGGTCCGTGGTTTCGGCTGAAACCACGGCCAGGCCTACCGCGAGTGTCTCGGTCTCAGCTGAAACCGAGCCCTTGGTACTTCCGTCCACTGAAACAGTACAACCGACAACCTCGGCCCCGGAGGCCGCCTCTGTATCGGCTATTGAATCTCCTTTGGAATCCGGTGTCCAGGAACTTTCCGACACCATTCCCTTAGACAAATCTACTCCAGCACGTGGTGCAGCCAGGCCTCCTGCATCCATGTCTATTAAGGCATTTTCTAGGGCTAAAGCTGCTAAACACTCAAAATCTATGCCTCCCAGGGTTACCCCTGAGGGACCCACTTCAGGTTCTCAGATTCTTAGTCTAGCAGAGGACCTTATTTCACTAATTATGGGCTCTCAGCCTCATCCGGACAGGGGCTCTCAACCTCCTATAGAAAAAAGGCCCAGGGTTGAGCCCTCTGATCCACATTCCTCAGATGAGGACTTTGATGGCTCTGCTCTCTCGGACTACCAGCAGGAGGCTTTTTCGGCCTACAAGGATTCTGATGCAGAGGAATCTATCCCTTCGGCCTCCCCTCCTGAAGAGCTGTCTTTTGGGGAAACTCTGCACACTATGAGGGAGCATTTCCAATGGCAGGGCCAGGAATTCTCTGATTCCAGGAAAAGATTAAGGACCTTCTTGCATTTGCCTCAGCATAGACCTTTGGCTATTCCCCCTGTTTTGAATGTCATTGATGATGTGTACTCTGAGTCTAGCACAACCCCTGACACTCTCCCTCCGGCCCCTGCCAAACCTGACAGGTATTACAGGGTCCCGGAATCACATCTTTTCCTTTACAAGGCCCACTCTGCTGATCCAGAAACTATTTCCCAGGGCCCTAAAGGGGTTACAGCTGTCACTTCAAAAAATCCACTCCCCTCTGAAAGGGAGTCCAGGGCTTTAGAGCGATGGGGTAAAAAAGTTTATACTTCTGCTACCCTTTCTATGAGGGCTTTAAACTGTTAATTTCATATGATACAGTGCCAAGAGTATTTGTTAGATGAATTGCATAAAAAACTTCACCTGAACCCCTAGATCGTAAATCACTTCAGGATCTGGTACATAACTCTCAACAGGTTAGCAACCATTTCTTGCAGTGTGGTTATGATGTATTGGAAGCTTCATGTAGGTCAGCTATGACAGGTGCAGTCATATGTAGGCATGCTTGGCTGAAGGAACAATCTCTGCCAGACCATGTTAAAGCAAAGCTTCTGGATGCTCCACTGGAAAAACAAAAGTTACCTGGCTCCACTGCTCAGGAGGTCTTAAAGAAATTTGAAGCAAAGGCAAAATCTGTACAAACAGTCAAAGATTTTATGCAAGTCCAACCACCAAGATTCAGCAGAAATTGGCCTTCCAAGAACTGGTCCTTTCCAGACACAGAGAGATTTCAGAGAGGCAAGAACAGGCGTGCCAGAGGTAGAGGGCAAGCTAGAGGCCTCCTACAGAGGACGTCAATGGCAGCCTCCCAACCAGAGAGGTAGTGCAGGGCCTACAACTGCTGCACAAGGACAGACTCAATGACTTTACTTTGACAACGCCAACCAGGGCTCAATTGGAAGCACCTTTGGGCGGAAAGCTTTCCTTTTTTTCAGAAAATTGGCACATTATTACAAGGGACAAATGGACACTACAAATAATAGACAAAGGGTACAGGTTCCATTTTCACACATTACCGAAAAGAAAAGGCATGCCAGACCTGCCACCAAATCAAAGGGCAGAGGCTTTGAAAGAAATTTCAAACTTAATGCAAATGAAAGCAATAGAAAAGGTTCCTCTCTCAGAACAAGGCCAAGGATTTTATTCCAGACTCTTCCTTGTTCCAAGAAAAGAAAAGCAATGGAGGCCTATTCTCGACTTGTCCGCACTAAATACTTATCTCATTGTGCCAAAATTCAAAATGCTGACTCTACAGCAACTCCTTCCTATGCTGGGCAAGGGGTCTTGGCTGGTAACTCTGGACCTCAAGGAGGCATACCTGCATGTCCCTATCAGACAAAGCTGCAGAAGACACCTCAGATTTCTTGCAGGTTCAGAGCATTATCAATTCTCAGCATTGCCCTTTGGCTTATCTACTGCGCCCAGAGTATTCACGAAATGCCTGGCATCAGTAATTGCACACTGCAGACTTCAGGGGATGCAAATATACTCGTATCTGGACGACTGCCTTATACAAGCGGACAGCCAACAAATTTTGGAAAAACATTTGAGTTATGCCATCCATCTTCTTCAGGCCTTGGGATATACAGTCAACATTCACAAGTCAAGACTTGTACCATCCCAAAGAATAACTTTTCTGGGTGCGAATCTAGACACAACCACCCAAATGGCTTTCCTCACAGAAGAAAAACAAAGTCAGCTACCGGATTACTTCAAAAACCTGTCAAGACAAACTCAGCTGACTGCAAGGAAAATCCTGCAGGCCCTGGGCTACATGGCTTCTTGCATTCTTCTGATTCCTCAAGCAAGGCTACATATGAGGAAACTACAATGGTACCTAAGGAGTTTATGGACTCAGCACAGTCACAGCTTGGAAACTTTGATACCACTCATCCCATGTCTTCAAAGGGAGTTTCTGTGGTGGGCTCAAGCAAGCCAGTCAAACAGGGGTCTGCCCTTCAGCAAACCTATAGCCAGCCAAACTGTTACAACAGACGCTTCAGACCTCGGATGGGGAGCGCACATGGAGGGAAGGTGCATCTAAGGACTATGGTCACAAAAAGAGCTGCGCATGCACATAAACCAAAAGGAAATGCTGGCAGTGATACATTCAATCGAGGCCTTCAAGTTATTTCTACATCAAGGCCACCTGCTAATAAGGACAGACAATACCACAGTTATGTGGTACATAAACAAGCAAGGAGGCACCCATTCCTACCCTCTTTGCAGACTGGCAATGAATCTATGGGAACTTTCCTTGACACTCAATATACAGCTGCAATCCCAGTTTGTGCCAAGAAAGGACAATATACTGGCGGACAGCTTAAGCAGGAACATCATGGATGCACACGAATGGATGCTGCACCTGCACATCTTCCATCAGATAACACACTCATGGGGGAGACCGGACATAGACCTCTTTGCCTCCCCACACAATCATCAGCTGGAGAAATTCTGCTCAAGGACATACCATCCACAAGCATGGAAAGTGGACGCCCTCTCTTTCAGCTGGAGAGCTCTAACAGTGTATGCATTCCCACCTCTTCCATTAATGACCAAGGTCTTACTGAAGATCAAGGCAGAGCAGCCAAGAGTGATTCTGATAGCTCCGGACTGGCCAAGACAGCACTGGTACCCATTGCTAAAGAGCATGTCACGGACGAAACCATGGCTTCTACCACAATGGCTGCTTCTCCTGACACATCACAATTACAAAACTCTGCATTCCAACCTGAAAATATTGCAACTAGCTGCCTGGAAAATACCTTGATTCATCACCAGGATAAGCTATCCAAGAGAGTGAAGGATATCATCATGGAAGCTCGCAGGCCTTCCACAAGAAAGGCATACTCAGCAAAATGGAAAAGATTTCACACCTGAAGCACCTCAAAGGGCCTAGATGCAACAGTTATGAACATGGCACATATCCTGGAATACTTGGCAGAAATGCTCCACAATGGCCTGTCTTACTCTTCCATTAAAATTCATGCTTCAGCAATTTCAGCAGAGTACAATACTGATCCACCTGTCTTCTCTCATCCTCTCCTAAGACAGTTTCTAAGAGGAATTAAAAACATTAATCCCCCAAGGAATCAACCAGTGCCTACTTGGGACCTTAACTTCGTGTTGGAAAAACTAACACTGCCTCCCTTTGAACCAGCAGCATCAGCAGAACTACAGTTCCTGTCTTGGAAGATTGCTTTCCTTCTGGCCATAACCTCAGCAAGAAGAGTATCTGAGTTACAGGCCCTCATGGCAGTGCAGCCATTTCTTATCTTTCATCAAGACAGAGTCTCTTTGAGAACCAATCCTTCATTTATGCCAAAGGTGGTATCCAGAATCTCATTAAACCAAGCTATTCACCTGCCTACCTTCTTTTCAAATCCAGTATAAGTAAAAAGGACTGCTTGGAACCACCACGATAAAGTAAAAAATCCAATTTATTTTGAGAACAAACAAGCGCTTTCACGCATACAAATGCGCTTCATCAGGTTCTTTTCAAATCCACAAAACAAAGGGGAAAAGCTTCTGCACACCCTGGACATACACAGACAGTTGCGCTACTACTTGGACAGAACTAAAACTTACAGAAAAACTGACCAGCTGTTTGTAGCATATGCTGCTGGTGCACAAGGAAAAGCAATTTCCAAACAGACAATTTCAAAATGGATAGGGAATTGCATTCGTTTTTGTTACCCCTTTCATGGAAAGACTGTGCCAGCTAACATTAGACTGCATTCCACCAGAGCTACAGCCACCTCCACAGCCTTCTTAAGAGGGGTGGCTACCAAGGACATTTTAGAAGCTGCTACATGGAGCTCCGTGCATACATTTTCCAAGCATTACAATTTACCTTTATATTCCAGATCCAGAGCAGGCTTTGTTACGGCAGTCCTGCAGGGAATTTTAGCTACACCATCCTTTACATAGATCCTCCACCCCCAGATTTGCTATGGTATTCTACCCATATGTTATGACTGCAGATGCATCCTTGAAGGACATAGTACAGTTTTGTACCTACCATAAATGTAGATGTCCGATAGGTATGCATCTGCAGTCAGGTTTACCCTCCCTCCTTCCCCTCTGTGGTATTTCTTGGGTTCTTATCCCTCTCATAGCTTGGCATCTGGGGCAAGAAACACTGAGGAAGATGGCGTCGGCTGATGCTTTTATACCCCAGGTGCTCTGATGTCGGGGAAAGAGCGACTTCAGCCGACGCCGGACCCAGACTTTGGAATCCGGCCGACCGAAGGGCTGCCTGAGGCAGGACAACCCATATGTTATGACTGCAGATGCATACCTATCGGACATCTACATTTATGGTAGGTACAAAACTGTACTTTCCACACCATATAATTGCTTCTTATTGTAGGGGCACCTGACATCTGGGGCAAGAAAATCTGATGTAATAGCGTTGGCTGCATGTTTTATACACCTGACGACCTGATGTTATGGAAGAAGCGACAGCATCCGACACACAAATCCAAAGACTCTGGTATTCAGGCCGGCTGAGTGCTACCTGCAGGCAGATAACCCAAATGTGATGACTGCAACAGTGAATACACTCGAACATCTACGTTTATGGTATGTGTACACAACTGTACCATGTCTCTACTTTGGATGGGTCCGGAGCCACTGTGCAGACACCAGCATCTGATGAAGTATTCAGACCTTCCAATGTTCGTATTAAACCGACTACTTCGTTTTTGACTAAAACTGCCAAATTTCTCAGGCCCAGAGTTCGCACTACGCCTAAGAAACCAACGACCAAAGCGCATTCTCAAGTTCCCATGCCTCAGAAACAAATGCTTAGAATGGCTGAAGACTTTATTACTTTAATTAGGGGAAGCCAGCCTTCCCCCTCTAAAAGACAAAGAATTGATTTCCCTTCTGATTCTACAGACCATGAGTCCGATGACTCTGACCCCTCTGATTACCAGGACATACCCTTATCCACCTATGAGGATTCAGATGCAGAGGATTCCATTCCCTCTGCCTCCCCTCCAGAGGACTTTTCTTTTGGTGAAACCTTGCATACCCTGAGAGCGCATTTCTGCTGGGAATGCCAGGACTACCCTCAGTTAAAAAGAGACTCAGGGAATTTTTAGACTTGCCTCAGCACAGGCCTCTAGCTATACCCTAGTCATGGATATTGTAGATGATGTCTTCATGGAATCAGGTCTTACCCCTGATACTTTACCTCCAGCTCCTAGAAAGCCTGACAGGTACTACAGAGTACCTGACTCTCAGATTTCTCTTTAAATATCCTACTGCGGATCCAGAGACCATTTCCCAGGGACCTAAAGGTATTAAGGTTACTACAGCCAAAAGCCCTACCCCTTCGCACAGGGATTCTAGGGCTTTAGACAGATGGGGTAAGAAGGTATATACCTCTGCAGCTCTTGCCATCAGGGCTTTAAATTGCCAGTTTCACGTGTTGAAGTACCAGCAGCATATTATGGAATTAATTAAACAAAAAATGTTGATTCCTGATTGTGCAGAAAATAAAGATTTACAAGAGTTAATGCATTCTGCAAACCAAGTTGGTAAACATAGTTTGCAGTGTGGTTTTGATGCCTTAGAAGCATCTTGCAGGGCTGCTGTCACTGGGTCTGTTCTGAGAAGGCATGCTTGGCTGAAGGAACAAATCTTGCCAGACCATGTCAAAGCAAAATTACTAGATGCTCCATTAAATCAAGAATGTTTGTTTGGCACAAAAGCAGAAGTTGTTCTTAAAAAGATGAAGGAAAAAGCTAAATCTATACAAATTGTTAAAGATTTCTTACAGGTACAGCCACCCAGATTCAGTAGGCATTGGCCTTCAAAGAATTGGTCCTTTCCAGTCCCTTCCAGGCCTTCTCAGTCCAAACCCAAGGGCAACAGACCACAAAGACTACAGTCTCAGGGTATGCACAGATCTAAACAATGGAGTGATCCCACCTCAAAAACAGGGAGTGGTAAGCCACCCTCTTGTGGAAAATGTTCATAATGACTTGTCCTGCATCCTTCCCAGCCATGCCCAAGTACTTGAACCCCTAGGAGGAAAACTCGCCCTGCATGCAAAAAACTGGGAATACATTACCCAGGACTGATGGATCTTAAACATTGTATTCCAGGGATTCAAATTCTACTTCCACTCACTGCCAACCCCAAGCAGATTGCCAGACCTTCCCCCAAACCAGTGGGCAGAGGCCCAAAAGCACGTACTTTCCCTTCTCAGTTTCAGGGCTATTCAACCTGTTCCAACAGAGCAAAGGGGACAGGGTTTCTACTCCTGACTGATGTTAATCGTGTTACACTGCTGCAGTCATTACACTTGGGTTATCCTGCCGTCAGGTGGTTTCCCAGTCGGCCTGAGTTCCAAAATCTTGGTCTGGGCGTCGGTTGCTGTCGCCTCCTCCCTGACATCAGTGCGACAGGGGTATATAAGATGCAGCCGACGCCATTTTCTTCAGTCTTTCTTGCCGAAGCAAAAACAGTTCGTAAGTGCCGGTCGGCCGACTCCTGAGATTTTCATTCCGAATCCAGAGCCAAAGTCTTCTACAAAGCTAAGTACCCCGTTGGGGAAACTTTTTTTTGCCTCAGACCGAAGTCAGTAAAACTTAATAACTGTATTTCTGGTGGGAAGCAAATACCTCATAAGGATTTCCATTCCTATTGTATCCCATGCCTAGGCCCAGACCACGACATCAATGGTTGTCGGTTTTGTGCTAGGTTTAACAAGCGCACTATTAAACGTCAGTTTGATTTTGCCCGACATTATTTTGGCAGAAAATTCAATTACACTATGCCGTCGAAACTTCCGACGATCGGCATACTTAAAAAGCGCAAAGACAAGGACAGGCATCCGAGGCCGAAAACTGACGATGAAGCCTCTTCTAGGCCAGTCGCCGGTTCTCCGGTTTTCAGCGAGGCGCCTTCGCAGCCCCTGACGACTGCTTCTGCAGAACCACAGGCCGCCTCCGACTCCCACGTGGAGATGGCTGGGCCTTCGGACGCACAAGTTTTTCAGCCTACCGAAACAAACCCTTCAGAGGGATCCGGAGTAGCTGAGCAACCCGCAGCTTCAGAGGGTGTTTTCAGACCTACTCAGTTAAGCATTAAATCCTCTGCTAAGTCTAAGCCTCCTTTAAAAATAAAGAAACAAATACAGCATTCTCCAGGACAGGCCTCCATGCCTAAGAAACAAATGCTCAAAATGGCCGAAGACCTTATCACTCTGATCAGGGGATCCCACCCCCCTCCTGATAAAAGGCCTAGACAGGATGCAGACTATGACTCATCCGACCAGGTGTCCATTTCTTCAGATTCATCCTCAGACCTAGGTTATTCTTTACCCCCATGTGAGGACTCTGATGCTGAGGAATCAATTCCATCAGCCTCTCCACCTGAGGACTACTCCTTTGGGGAAACCTTACATACCATGAGGGCGCATTTCCTTTGGGAAGGCCAGGATTACTCAGAATCCAAGAAAAGGTTCATAGACTTCCTTTTATTACCTCAACACAGACCCCTTGCTATTCCGCCAGTGTTAGATATTGTGGATGATGTGTATACTGAATCCAGCTTAAATCCTGATTCCTTACCTCCAGCCCCAGTTAAACCTGACAGATACTACAGAGTCCCTGACTTACACAAATTTCTGTATAAAAGCCCTGTTGCTGACCCTGAAACTATTTCTCAGGGACCCAAAGGGATTAAGGCCTCATCAGCAAAAAATCCAATTCCCTCTGATAGAGATTCCAGAGCATTAGACAGATGGGGAAAGAAAGTATATACATCTGCAACTTTAGCAATGAGAGCTTTAAATTGCTAGTTTCACATGCTAAAATATCAGCAGTTTTTGATGTCTCAATTGAAACAAAAAATGCTTCCAGATTCAGATCCTCCTAATTTTAAAGAAATGCAGGATTTATTGCATGCAGCTGAACAAGTGGGAAAACATACTTTGCAATGTGGTTTTGATTCTTTAGAGGCCTCCTGTAGAGCAGCAGTTACAGGCTCTGTCATTAGAAGACATGCTTGGTTAAAAGAACATACGTTACCAGATCATGTTAAAGCAAAATTATTGGATGCACCTTTGCAGCAGGATGTGTTATTTGGAGTTAAGGCAGAAGAGGTATTAAAGAAAATGGAGGATAAGGCAAAATCTATGCAAACGGTGAAGGATTTCTTACAGGTTCAGCCTCCTCGATTTAGCAGAAATTGGCCAACAAAGAATTGGTCCTTTCCAGTTGCAGCCAGACCTCAAAGTGGCAGATACAGACATCCAAGAGGTAGAGGTCAACCACAAGGTCCTTACAGGCCTTGACAATGGGGTGCACCAGGCCAGAAAGAAGGTGAAGACGGGTCCCAACCATATAAAAAGCAGCCTCAATGACTTCCCACTACAGCTGCCAAACAAATCCTTCTTGGCAGCCCCCTTGGGAGGAAAGCTGGCACTTTTCTATCACAATTGGCATTGGATCACCAAAGACAAATGGGTTCTCAAAATTGTATCTCAAGGTTACAGGTTCCACTTTTACACTCTGCCAAGGTTAAAAGGAATGCCAGATCTGCCACCAAATCAATGGGCAGAGGCTCAAAAACAAATTACAGCACTCATGGACATGAGAGCTATTCAAAGGGTACCACCACAGGAGCAAGGACAAGGATTTTACTCAAGACACTTTCTTGTTCCCAGAAAGGACAAAGCCTGGAGGCCCATTCTGGATCTTTCTTCTCTAAACACTTACCTGGATGATCCAAAATTCAAAATGTTGACACTACCGCAGCTTCTTCCCATGCTGGGCAAGAAAGCTTGGCTCGTGGCCTTGGACCTCAAGGAAGCATACCTGCATGTCACTATCAGACAAAACTGCAGAAGATACCTCATATTCATAGCTGGTTCAATGCACTATCAATTCTCTGCACTGCCCTTTGGCTTATTTACTGTGCCCAGGGTCTTCACAAAGTGCCTGGCACCAGTAATTGCATTTTGCAGACAGAAAGGAATTCAAATTTATCCGTACCTGGACGACTGCCTGATTCAAGCAGAGAGCAAGGACATTCTTCTAAAGCATCTGGCGTTTGTAAAAAAGTTATTAAGTTGCCTGGGGTACACAGTAAACCAAAAGAAATCAAAACTAGTGCCCTCACAAGAGATAGTATTCCTGGGTGCCAGCTTGAACACAACGGCCCAGAGGGCTTATCTCACGCCAGACAAGCAAGGACAACTGACTCAATACTTTCAATTGATGGCAACAAAGACCCAACTCCCTGCAAGAAAAGTTCTGCAGGCCTTGGGTTACATGGCATCTTGCATACTACTAATTCCATATGCCAGACTGCATATGAGGAAACTACAATGGTACCTAAAGAGTCTATGGTCTCAACACTGTCAAAGTTTGGAAACAGTTATACCACTAATTCCTTGCCTTCAACAGGAGTTTCGATGGTGGGCTCAAGCTTGTCACCTCAACAAAGGACAGCCTTTTACTCAACCCACAGCCAGGCAAACACTGACAACAGATGCATTGGATTACACCTGGGGAGCACACATGGCAGGAAAATGTATTCAGGGCAAGTGGCCCACAGAACAAAGGCATCTTCACATCAATCAAAAAGAGATGCTAGCTGTACAAAATGCCCTTATAGCTTTCAAGGACCTGCTGCATCCAGGACAACTACTACTAAAGACAGACAACACCATAGTTATGTGGTACATAAACAAGCAAGGGGGCACTCACTCCTACCCCCTATGCAGACAAGCCATGACCTTGTGGAACACAGCTCTAAACTATCAAGTTCATCTGCAAGCACAATTCCTGCTAGGAGAGAAAAACACACTGGCAGACGACTTAAGCAGAAACATCATGGATCCCCACGAATGGGAATTGAATCCGCAAATATTCAGAATGATAACACAGAAATGGTGGATCTGTTTGCATCCCCAATGAACTGCCAGCTACACAAATTTTGCACAAGGAGTTACCATCCACAAGCATGGAAAGTGGATGCCCTCTCATTCAGCTGGAGAAACCTACAAGTATACGCTTTCCCACCACTACCTCTCTTTCCAAAGGTACACATAAAAGCCAGGCAAGAAGAGCCAAAGATGATCCTGATTGCACCAGTCTGGCCACGCCAGCACTGGTACCCAATCTTAAAGAACTTAGCACAAGAGCCGCCCTGGATTTTGCCTCAAATCCCACATCTGCTGACTTAGCACAACAATCAGATACTTCACAGCCAGCTAAAGACTTTAAACCTAGCTGCATGGAAGATTCCTTAGTCAAGCAAGCAATGCCTCTCTCCAAAGCTGTTATGGATGTCATTCTGGAGGCCAGAAGGCCTAGTACCAGGAAAGCCTATTCGGATAAATGGAAGAGATTCTGTGCCTGGAACCAGGCTCACAGCCTTGACCCTCTTGTCCCAAACATTCCTCAGATACTACAATATTTAACTGAGATGCTGGACAAAGGCCTCTCCTTTTCATCCATCAAGATCCACGTCTCTGCCATATCTGCTCATTACAACACGGATCCACCAATTTTTTCTAATCCTTTGCTAAAACAGTACCTCAGAGGGGCTAAAAACATGACCACCTACTCCAACTTGGGACCTCAACTTTGTTTTGGAAAAATTAACTTTACCTCCTTTTGACCCAGCTAACACAGCAGAATTAAAATATATCTCTTGGAAAACTGCTCTGCTCCTGGCAATAACATCAGCACGAAGAGTTACAGAATTACAGGCATTAATGGCAGTGGAACCTTTCCTCATTTTCCACCTGGACAGGGTGTCTTTAAGAACTAACCCTACATTTATGCCAAAGGTGGTATCAAGTGTGGCTCTAAACCAAACTATTCACTTGCCAACTTTTTATCCAAAACCACAGAATAAAGGGGAGAGACTACTGCATTCTTTGGACATTCGCAGGCAGTTACGCTTCTACTTGGACAAAATCAAAGCTTTCAGAAAATCTGAGCAATTATTGGTAGCATATGCTGCATGAACACAGGGAGAAGCCATTTCAAAACAGACTATTTCAAAATGGGATAGGGCATTGTATACGTTTCTGCTATACACACCATGGGAAACCTGTACCTAGCAGCATTAGATCTCACTCCACCAGGGCAACAGCCACTTCAACTGCCTACCTCAGAGAAGTACCTACCAAGGATATTTTGGAAGCAGCAACATGGAGTTCTGTGCATACCTTCACCAAGCATTACCATTTGCCTTTATACTCCAAATCCAGAGCTGTCTTCGCCACTGCAGTGCTGCAGGGTCTTATAGCCACCCCTAATACCTTATAGAACCAGCCACCCTACCTCAGCTTTGGGATTCTACCCAAGTGTAATGACTGCAGCAGTGTAACACGAACATAGTACAGTTTTGTACCTACCATAAATGTAGATGTTCGAGTGTATACACTGCTGTGCTGCAGGGCCTTATAGCCACCCCAATGCCTTATTGAACCAGCCTCCCTACCTCAGCTTTGGGATTCTACCCAAGTGTAATGACTGCAGCAGTGTAACACGATGAACATAGTACAGTTTTGTACCTACCATAAATGTAGATGTTCGAGTGTAAACACTGCTGCAGTCCAGGTTACCCTCCCTCCTTCCCCTCTTACTTGCTGGTACGTACCTATGTATTCTACCCTTTACTACCTATGGGGAGTATTTGCTGGTAGCTGAAAGTTGTTGTTTGCTTTTCTTTTGTATGTTTTATTAGCAATTTGAATTGCCTACCTATTTGGGGGCACCTGACATCTGGGGCAAGAAAAACTGAAGAAAATGGCGTAGGCTGCATCTTATATACCCCTGTCACACTGACGTCAGGTTGGCGGCGACAGCAACCAACGCCGGACCAAGACTTTGGAACTCAGGCCGACTGGGGAACCGCCTGACGGCAGGATAACCCAAGTGTAATGACTGCAGCAGTGTATACACTCGAACATCTACATTTATGGTAGGTACAAAACTGTATTTTTCTGGTGCCCAGATAAGAGAACTCTTGACACCCTATCCTGGATCTGTCAATTCTCCACAGCTTCCTGGTGGTACAAACGTTCAGAATGCTTACACTCCAACAGCTGCTGCCTAGGCTAGCCAAGGACTCCTGGCTGGTCACCCTAGACTTAAAAGTTTATCTGCACATCCCCATAAGGGAATCTTGAAGGAAATATCTGCATTTCATGGCAGGCTCTATACACCATCAGTTCTCTGCACTTCCCTTTGGCTTATTTACTGCACCCAGGGTATTCACAAAGTGCCTGGCTCCAGCCATTGCATACTGCAGGCAGAATAACATTCAAATTTACCCATACTTGGACGATTGCCTGATTCAGGTGGACAATCAGGAATTGCTACTTCAGCACCTGGCATTTGTAAAGAGACTCCTAACTTCTCTGGGGTATACCATCAAAGAAAATAAATCACATCTGGTACCGAGCCAAGAAATTGTATTCCTGGGACAAAGCTTGAACACAACTTCCCTGATGGCATTCCTCACTCCAGGAAAGCATGTTTATTTGACAAATTACTTCAAACTACTGGCCACCCAAACCCAGCTATCTGCAAGAAAAATACTGCAAGCCCTAGGGTTCAAGGCCTCATGCATTATCCTAATTTCATATGCAAGACTGCATATGAGGAAACTTCAATGGTTCTTAAAAAGTCTGTGGTGACAACATTCTCAGGACCTGGAAACAGTGAATCTGAAGTAGTTAACTTCATTTATATGCAACCTGTGGGTATTCGGATCCATATTGGATCCGAGCCAGCAACATTTTTCTAGCATCTGCTCCAAGCCCCTCCCCTTACCCATAATCTCTCACATCTCCTATCTTCCCCCTGGTCTCGTTTGCCGTTTCATGCATACGCATCATGGTCTCTATAGCTCCAAGTTGGATGTAGTAAGTGGTACTTTTGATATATATTTAATGTGTGAGTGTAGTCGTTTTTTGGTCATCCCATTCCTCCCCTTCGTCGTCCGTCGGTTTTCTGTCAAAAAATAAAATAGTTTAAAAAAGTTAGGATTTGTGAGATAGTGTAGGCCTAACCGTCCTTAGTGTGCGTGTGTTTGTTGGTTCGTTTTGGCTGAGTGGTGTGTGGTGATGGCTGAGCAGCCAAAACCAACTTTTAAAAAATGCACAGAGTGTGGCCCCAAGCTTTCACCGGCTGATGGCCACACTCTGTGTGTTATTTGCCTGGGTTTTCCCCACCTATCTTTGTCTTGTAGTGTGTTTGCAGGGATCAATCCTAGTGCATTGAAAGAAATGAAGGCAAAGCTGGTAGCTAAGAGCCTGCTACCAGTTTCTGCTTTGGATTCGACGACCTCAGCATCGGCTCCAGTAGCTGACCAACCCCCCCCCCTCCCAGGCTGGGACTCAACCTCCCTCTAAGCCTTCTGAGACGGGGACAAAATCAAACGACAAAGATAAGAGAGACAAGGCTAAAAGAGGGGAAAGGCATCGCAAACGGCCTCCAGAGCGAGAACCATTTCCCAGTCCACCTACTAAAGTCGTCAGGACCACCTCTCCTTGGCTCCACTCCCCGAGGTTCTCACCGGAGCCCTTGGACCAGAGGCCTTCTTCAAGGTCGTCTCACAGACCAGCCAGATCTGAGTCGGTCGCCTCAATGTGGCCAACTCTGAGTCTGTCGGAGCTTGACATGGACAGGATGATGCAGAGGTTCATTCGGACCCAAATCCAAATGGGAGTCTTGCCAGGCCCTTCTTCGGCTGGATAGGGGAACTCTTATGTCGTTCTTCAATCCAATCTCTCCTTCTCCGATCTGAACTGCGGTTTCAGGGTTTATGGTCCGAGGATCCTAGAAGCTGGGGGTTCCGTGCCGACGGTTTCTCCAACCTTGACGCCAGCGATTACCTTGAGATGTTCTTCGTGTTTCACTGTTGCAGTTATTACATTTGGGTAATCTGCTGGCAGGTTGCCCTCAGTCAGCCTGATTAACAAAGTCTTGGGTCCTGCATCGGTTGCTGTCCCTTCTTCTATGATGGCAGGTCGTCAGGGGTATAAAACAAGCAGCCGACGCCATTACATCAGTCGTTCTTGCACGGTGCCCGAAGCAGTTCGCAAGTGCCGGTCGGCCGACTCCTGAAATTTTCATTTTCGAGTTTCAGAACCGAAGTCTTCAACTAAAAGCTAAGTACCCCGTTGGGGAAACTTTTTCTTGCGTTTTACCGATGTCAGTAAAAGTTAATAATTGCATTACTTGTGGGAAGCAAATACCTCATAAGGATTTTCATTTGTACTTTATTCCTTGCCTAGGCCCTGACCACAGTGTGCCTTGCTGTCGGTTTTGTGCTAAATTTAATCAGCGCACGATTAAACGTCGGTATATTTTTGCTTCTAAATATTTTGGCTCAAGATTTAACTACCCAGAAATGTTGTCGGTTAGCAATCCGACTACCGGAAAGCCTAAGAAACGCAAAGAAAAAGACAGAGGCCGTCGAGGTCCAAAACCGACGACACTTCTCCTAAGCCAGTCGTCTGTTCGCTGGTACTCAGTGAGGTGCTTTCGCAGCCCCTGATACCCGCTACTTCTGATTCGCAGGCCTCTACTGAGATCCATTCGGAGTCCGGTATGCCGAGAGATACTTCAATTATGAAACCCGCGGATGTCTCTACCTTAGATGGGTCTGGAGCTGCTATGCAGGCACTGGCTTCTGAGGGTGTTTTCAGGCCTACACATTTGTATATTAGACCGATGCTATCTTCAAAACTAAGGCCAAAATCAAAATCTTTGTCTAAAAAAACGATGCCTGGGCCACATGTGCAGGCCCCTATGCTTAAAAAACAAATGATCAAAATGGCTGAAGATTTAATTACTCTGATCAGGGGTAGCCAACCCCCTCCTTCTTAGAGACATTGATTATGAATCTTCTGAACAGGATTCTATTTCTTCTGACTCTTCTAATGAACAGGATTTGCCTATTCTTACTTATGAGGACTCTGATGCAGAGGATTCCATTCCTTCTGCCTCTCCCCCTGAGGATTTTTCCTTTGGGGAAACTTTACATGCCTTAAGGGAACATTTCCACTGGGAAAGTCAGGATTTCTCTGAATCTAAAAAGAGACTTAGGGATTTTCTTCTACTTCCTCAACATAGGCCTTTGGCTGTACCTCCTGTTGTAGACATTGTTGATGATGTTTTTTCAGAATCTAGTATGACTCCTGATTCTCTGCCTCTGGCTCCTTGTAAGCCAGACAGATACTACAGGGTTCCTGACTCTCACAAATTCCTTTTCAAAAACCCTATTGCTGATCCTGTAACCATTTCTCAGGGTCCCAAGGGCATTAAAGGCCTCTACTGCCAAAAATCCTACCCCTTCTGATAGAGATTCCAGGGAGCTGGATAGATTGGGTAAGAAGGTTTGCACGTCTGCAACCTTGGCAATCGGGGCTTTAAACTGTCAATTTCATATGCTTAAATATCAACAGCATATCATGGGACTACTTAAACAGAAAATGCTGTTAATCTCTGATTGTGTGGAAAATAAAGAATTGCAGGATTTATTGCATTCAGCTGAACAAGTTGGAAAACATACTTTGCAATGTGATTTTGATTCCTTGGAGGCCTCTTGCAGGGCTGCTGTAACTGGATCTGTGCTAGGAAAGCATGCTTGGCTCAAAGAGCAAACTCTGCCCAACCATGTTAAAGCAAAATTGTTGGATGCTCCTTTACAACAGGACCGTCTCTTTGGTTATAAGGCTGAAGAAGTGTTAAAAATGATGGAAGATAAAGCTAAATCTATGCAAAAACTGTGAAAGATTTCTTACAAGTGCAACCTCCAAGATTTCGTAGGCACTGGCCTACTACAAACTGGTCCTTTCCAGTCCCCTCGAGAGCCGCTCAAGTCAAATCTAGACATTCCAAAGGCTCCAGGTTTCAGTCACAAGGAACTTTCAGAACAAATCAATGGGGTGCCTCCACCTCCAAATCTGGAAGCAACAAGGCACCTTCCTATGGTGTACAGTCTCAATGACTTACCTCTTAGCCACCCCTTTGAGGGAAAAACTAGCACTTCATGCACGAAACTGGCAACTTATTACCCAGGACAAATGGGTTTTAAATATTGTATCCCGGGGATACAGATTTCACTTCCACACATTGCCAATCCCAAACGGATGGCCAGATCTACCCCCAAATCAGTGGGCAGAGGCACCAAAACAAGTTCTGTCCCTCATGAACATGGGGGCTATTCAACCAGTACCAGAAGAGGAAAAGGGACAAGGATTCTACTCAAGACTTTTCGTGGTACCCAGAAAAGACAAATCATGGCGTCCAGTTCTGGACTTATCCACTCTAAACACATTTCTGGACATTCCAACATTCAAGATGCTGACCCTTCAACAGTTACTACCTATGCTAGGCAAAGATACCTGGTTGGTAACTCCAGACTTGAGCCTTACCTGCATATCCCAATCAGGGAATCTTGCAGAAGATACCTCTGCTTCAAAGCAGGCTACCTGCATTACCAGTTCTCTGCACTGCCCTTTGGCTTATCTACTGTGCCCAGGGTCTTCACAAAGTGCCTGGCTGCAGTAATTGCATTTTGCAGGCAAAGAAATATTCAAATATATCCATAGCTGGACGATTGTCTAATTCAGGCAGAAAACAAGGACATTCTTCTACAGTATCTGGTGTTTGTAAAAAAGGTTCTAACTTGTCTAGAGTACACCATAAACAAAAAAAATCACAACTGGTACCCTCTCAAAAAATTACATTCCTGGGTGCAAGTTTGAATACAACTGCCCAGATGACTTGCCTTGTGCCAGAGAAGCAAATTCAATTGCTGATTTACTTCAAACAGGTGGCCACGAAAACCCTGCTATCTGCAAGGCAAATTCTGCAGGCCTTGGGGTTCATGGCCTCCTGCATTCTTCTAATTCCATATGCAAGACTGCATATGAGGAAACTTCAGTAGTACTTAAAATGTTTATGGAGTCAACATTGTCACAGCCTGGAAACAATGATTCCTGTTATACCTTGCCTGCAACTAGAGTTCCTGTGGTGGGCAGAGGCCTGCCACCAAAACAAGGGACTGCCATTCACTACACCCCCTGCCGCCCAAACCCTAACAGCAGATGCATCAGACTATGCTTGGGGGGGCTCATCTGGCAGGGAAGTGCATTCAAGGCAAATGGAGCCCAAATCAAATGCACCTACATATCATTCAGAAAGAGATGCTAGCTGTACCGAATGCTCTTACAGCCTTCAAGGTCTACCTTCATCCAGGTCAACTAATGATAAAGACAGACAATGCCACAGTTGTTGTTGTTGTTCGGCTTTTCCCGGTTAGGGGTCGCCACAGCAGAACTCCGGTCCGCTAATGATTGGTAGTTGATTTTTACGTGCCGAGTTACCAGCCTTGACGCACAACCTTCAATGAAGGTATGCCCATTCACGCATGTCTCCACGCAGAAGACGCGCTAGCTGAGAATCGAACTGGACAGCGTCTTACTGTGAGGCGACAACGCTACCGCAGCACCACCACCGCGGGAGACAATACCACAGTTATGTGGTGCATAAACAAGCAGGGGGGTACACATTCTTTTACCCCCTTTGCCGACTAGCGATGGCATTGTGGAACACTGCCTAGACCTATTAGATAGAACTACAAGCTCAATTCCTGCCATGAAAGCTAAATACTCTGGCATACGAACTAAGCAGAAATCTTATGGACCCACACGAGTGGAGACTGGAACCACAAGTTTTCAACATGTTGACACGCAAATGGGGGAACCCAGACATAGATCTTTTTGCCTCACCCCAGAACTATTAGTTGGACAAATTCTGCGCAAGAATTCATCACAAAAAAGCTTGGAAAGTGGATGCTCTATCATTCAGCTGGAAAAACCTATCAGTCTATGCTTTTCCCCCTCTGACTCTGCTCTCCAAAGTTCTACTAAAAGTCAAACAGGACAAACCAAAAATGATCCTGATTGCTCCAGATTGGCCTCGCCAACACTGTTACCCACTCCTGCACAATGTGTCACCCCTTCCTCCATGGCACCTGCCTCAGACACCTTACCTACTGTCTCAGCAGAACTTTGACATTTTGCACACTCAGCTCCAAACTTTGAATCTTGCAGTGTGGTTAATCAACTAATTTCACCCTTGGCATCCCTCAGCAAACCAGTAATGGATGTCATTTTAGAGGCTAGAAGGCCTAGTACTAGAAAATCTTATGCTGAAAAATGGAAAAGATTCTGTGCCTGGAAACAATCACAAGGAATAAGCACAGCAGTGCCCAATATTCCTCACATTCTGCAATACTTAACTGAGATGCTTCACAAGGGCCTATCTTTTTCCTCCATAAAAATCCATGCCTCTGCCATTTCAGCTCATTGTAACACAGAACATCCCCCACTTCTCTCATCCTCTGCTAAAGCAGCATCTCAGAGGGGCCAAAAATTTAAGACCCCCCCCCCCCCCCCCAGGAGAGCACCAACTCCTGCATGGGACCTCACTTTTGTTTTGGAAAAACTTACTCTCCCTTCTTTTGAACCAGCTGCTACTGCAGACCCAACATTTCTCTCCTGGAAAACAGCTTTTGTTTTAGTAGTCACTTCAGTTAGAAGGATTTCAGAATCACAGGCTCTTATGGCAGTGGAGCCCTTCATTATTTTTCATCCGGACAAAGTGGCTCTCAGGACCAATCCATCTTTCATGCCTAAGGTGATATCCAGTGTGGCTCTTAATCAGACCACTCATCTGCCAGCTTTCTTCCCCAATCCACAGAACAAGGGTGACCGGATTCTGCATTCATTGGATGTACACAGACAACTAAGATTCTACTTGAACAGGACAAAATCTCTAAGAAAATCTGAGCGACTACTGGTGGCATTTGCTGCAGGGGCAGAGGGAAAGGCTATCTCAAAGCAGACTATTTCCAAATGGATAAGCCATTGTATTCGTTTCTGCTATACGTACCATGGTAAACCTATCTCCAAGGGGATCAGGTCTCATTCCACCAGGGCTGCATCTACGTCTGCAGCCTTCCTCAGAGGGGTTCCTACCAGAGACATTCTAGAAGCTGCTACCTGGAGCTCAGTTCATACATTCACCAAACATTACCATTTACCTCTCTTCTGTAAATCCAGAGCTGGCTTTGCCACTGCTGTCTTGCAGGGCCTTATAGCTGCTCCTAATGCTGTATAAATCCATCCTCCCAACCTTAGCTTTGGGATTCTACCCAAATGTAAGGACTGCAACAGTGAAACACGAAGAACATAGTACAGTTGTGTACACTTACCATAAATGTAGATGTTCGAGTGTATTCACTGTTGCAGTCCTGGTTTCCCACCCTCCAGCCCCCTGTTTTTCTCTTACTATATCTCTCCTTTCTTTTACTACGCTTAAAAGCCTTTTTGGGTGTATTCGCTTTTTTTGTTTGGAGGTATATTTTTTGTGTTAAATTATATATTTATACATATATATATATTTTTTTGCTCCCCATTTGGGGGGCACCTGACATCTGGGGCAAAAAAAACTGATGTAATAGAGTCGGCTGCATGTTTTATACCCCTGATGACCTGACGTCATGGAAGAAGGGACAGCAACCGACGCAGGACCCAAGACTTTGGAATTCAGGCCGACTGAGGGTAACCTGCCAGCAGATTACCCAAATGTAATGACTGCAACAGTGAATACACTCGAACATCTACATTTATGCTGAGTGTACACAACTGTACTTTCCTAGGATCAGACTTGTTTGGATCCGAGCAACTCTTGGGACTGAGAACTAGGAGCCGGATCCGAGGGAACGGAGGTGTCTTCGGCTCTGACTTTGTCGGATCCGAGCTGTTCCTTTGGAACCCTGGCTACTTTGGCCTCGGCCCAATCCTCACGATGGAGCCGGGGAGAGCTTCTTCTTTGTTGGTTGCTAAGGAGATGCACTCTCCTTCAGCCTTCGATGTGGTGAAGAGGGTTCTCTCTCAAGGATTGAGACCCCAGCCTATTGCCTTGGACTCCACCCAGGCTTCTGTGGATTTGGTCACGACTCCCATCAGCTTGTCCCAGGGGCAGCCCGTGCTAGAGGACTCCCAGGTGGATCCTGTTGTGGAACCCCCCCGTGACTTACGAGCCCTCTTCAGAGAGTCCCACGGAGGAGGCTCCCCGTAAACAGTCATGTAAGAGGAGGCACATGGACTCCTCTGAGTCCCTCACAGAAGATACTGACTTGGATGAAGGTGAGGGCTCCCCCAGGTCACCTCCCAAGGATGTCTCCTTTGGAGACATCATGGAAATTCTCCGCCAGAGGGGAGGATGGTCAGCCCCAAAACCTTCTATGGAAGAGTCCGTATTCCTGGAGGCCTTTGGCATGGGCCCATCTACATCCTGGGTGTCCCCTCCTGCAGATCCATTAGTGGAGCTCATTACCACGTGGGCATGGAAGGAGCCTGACACCATACAGCCAATACCCAAACACCCAGACAGGATCCTTTCTCCTCCCACAGACAGACAGGCTTGGTACAAGGGATCCCCGGTGGATGCTATGGTGGTTGCAGCTGCCACCAAGAGAGAACTGGCACAGGAAAGTTCTTCTGTCCACCCTTTGGACAAGGAGTCTAGGGTGGTAGACCGGTTTGGGAAGCTAGTCTTTACTTCAGCAACGTTTTCTATATGAGCGCTGAATTATTTGGCACATCATTTGACTTCAGCAAGACCTAGTCACGGAATTCGCTGTGTTGCCAGAGGACAAGCAGCTGTTCTCGGCGAAAATGTCGACTCTGAAAGCTGTTTCGAACACGGCTAGGGCGGCTGGGACCAGCGTAGGTATGAGGTGGCACACTTGGCTCAGACTTTGTCAATTCATGAAACCCTTCAAGGCGTCATTCACAAATGCTCCCTTTGACGGTTCCTCCCTCTTTGGGAAGACAGTTCGTGACACCCTGGTCAAGAGCGAGGAGGACGGGAAGACTCTGCCATCTGAGTCTGCTTCTCTAGCCCTCAAAGATCCTTTTCCAGGAATCAGAGAGGGCAAAAGAAGATGTGGTTCCGAAAATCTCCGTTTTCCCAGGACTCTCAGGACAACTTGTCCCCTAGAGGCAGAGGGGGACAAGACAGACGCTGCCCCAGAGGTAGAGGGGGCTCAAGGAACTTTGGGTCTAGGGAGACGACCTCGGATAGACCTGCGCAGCAACCCTGAGGGATTGCCTGACTGTTCTACTCTGGAGACAGTTGGGGGAAGATTGTTATTGCACCTAACGGCTTGGGAGTCCATTACAATGGACCGTTGGGTGCTCCAAATAATATCCAGAGGCTACTCTGTCCCGTTCGTTGCCCCACCCGTCCAAGCAAAGTGCCTCCCGGATGTTCCACCTGCTCACAGGGAGGCGGCAGCTCAAGAAATTTCAAAGCTGCTTCGCAATCGGGCCATCAAACCGGTACTCCCAGATCGGTCCGGATTAGGCATTTACTCCAGGTTCTTTTTAGTGCCAAAAAAGACGGGGGACCTCAGGTCCATATTGGACATAGCAACCCTGAACCTGACTGTAGCCAAGCAAAAATTCCGGATGGTCACCTTGCAGTCCATTCTGCCTTACCTCCGAGAATGCGACTGGATGTGCTCGGCAGACCTCCAGGACACTTGCTAACATATCAAAATTTGCTGAAGCTCCAGGAGATTCCTTTGTTTCTGGCTAGGAGACAATCGTTTCCAGTTCAGAGCCCTACCCTTTCGTCTCACCACAGCCCCCAGGGTGTTTACCAAGGTTATGGCGGTCATAGCGACTCACCTGAGGCTTCAGGGAATTCAGGTGTTTCCTTACCTAGATGATTGGCTCCTCGCTGCTGCCACCAAGCGTCTGATTTGCATGGCCAGAGACTCCTTCCTGTATCTTGCAATCAACCTAGGGATTACCATCAACATCTCCAAGTCCCACTTGAACCCGACTCAGACCTTGGAATTTATAGGGGCATGGCTGGACATACTCTTTTTGCAAGTTTTTCTCAGTCTGGACAGGGTCCAGAACCTGCGGGCTCACGTGTCAGTGATTCTCGGCCCCAGGACGCCAATGGCGAGTGATGTTCTTCGAGCCCTAGGCTCCATGGCTGCAGCAATCTCAATCCTTCCCTGTGCGCGCCTTCACATGCGGGTGCTTCAGTGGACCCTGGCAGTTCAGTGGTCTTGGTTAGACCTCCCCATGGACTATCCAATAGGAATCAGCATAGCCTGCAAGATTTCCCTTCTCCGTTGGCTCCAATCGCCGGAAGTCTTGGCAGGTCATCCCTTCATAACACCCACAGCCCAAGCCACAGTGACCATAAACGCCTCCCAGCTGTGGTGGGGGGTCACTATTTGGGGAGGACGGTCCCAACACACGTGGTCTCAGACAGACCAGATTGGATATCAGTGTTCTGGAGATGAAGGCACTGCTTTTAGTGTTGCAAGCCTTTCATGCTCTTCTTCCTCCGGGGACGATTGCAGTTCAGTCAGACAAACATGTCTGTTGTCTAGTACATCAACAAACAAGGAGGAACCAGATTTTATTCTCTCTGTCGCGAGGCCGTGAGAGTGTGAAAGTGAGAAATTTCCACCATTCGGCTTCTGATTGCATAGCACATCCATCCCGGGATGCTCCAATGTTTTAGCGGACAGACTAAGTTGGGCTATCCTAATGCCTTATGAGTGGTCTGTGAAACAGTCAATAGCGGAGGAGATCTTCCTTGCGTGGGGTCAGCCTTGCTGCGATCTCTTCACATCTCCTTCCAATGTGAAGTGCAGCGAGTTCTTCGCTCTGATCCCCTCACCAGGGGACTCCACCATAGGCGCTCTCGTCCATGCTTGGCCTCCTGGGTTACTGTATGTTTATCCCCTGTTCCCTCTCATTCTGAAGTTTCTTCAGAAAGCTTGCAGACTGGGGTGCAAAGTGATCCTCATTGTCCCATTCTGTCCTTGTCAGGTGTGGTTCCACTTCTTCAGGTCTCATGTTCTAACTCCTCTACGGATTCTGGATCCCTGCCCCGGATCTCATCTCTCATCCCTCGGGCATCAGTCTGCCCGATCTGGGCAGCCTCGAGCCGACGGCTTGTTTGCTCCAGTTCCCTTGATTGCTATGACTCCCGGTCTGTCATCTTCAGTAAAGAATATTTTGGTGGCATCCCGCAAAGCTTCCACTAGGAAGGTTTATCGCAGCAATTGGAAACGCTTCTCTATTTGGGCTTCTCAGAGGAACCTAGATCCCTTTACAGCCCCGGTTCCTGCAGTGTTGGAGTTTTTGTTCTATATTTTCCAACAAGGAGCTAGTTCCCCTACGGTGAAAGTACAACTGGCAGCCATACCTAATTTTCATGTCGGCGAAAATCTGAATGCTCTGAACTCTTTGAGATTGTGTAAAGCTTTTCTGAAAGGTACTTTTCTTTTACGTCCTCCGGTTAAGGATTCCGTCCCTCCTTGGGACCTTACTCTAGATGTTCTTCGTGTTTCACTGTTGCAGTCATTACATTTGGGTAATCCTGCTGGCAGGTTATCCTCAGTTAGCCTGAATTCCAAAGTCTTGGGTCCTGCGTCGGCTGCTGTCTCCCCTTCCCTGATGTCAGGTCATCAGGGGTATAAAAGAAGCGGCAGATGCCATTTTCTTCAGTTTTATTTGCCCCTGTGTGCCTGTACTCGGTGGTGTGGCCAGAGGTTAAGACAGCAGAAGTATGCCAATACCCGGTAATGTGGCCAGAGGTTAGGTTAAGATAGCAGAAGTGTGCCCATACCCAGTGGTATGGCCAGAGGTTAGGTTAAGGTAGCAGAAGTGTGCCTGGTGGTGTGGCCAGAGGTTAGGTTAGGGCAGCAGAAGTATGCCCATACCTGGTGGTGTGGCTGTGACTCTCCAGCGTTATCGGAGTTCAGTCATGGCATCTTGGGTATTTTTTCACTGTGAGATCTCTTTGAGCAGATTTTCCAGGATCTGTTTGAAGACATTCAGAAAAGAAACCCATAATCACTACTGTTGAATCTTTCTGATGCCTTGCGTAACCAACCTCTACTACTTTGTTGCCAGCTAGTTCTCTAGGAAAAAGTAGCTTTTGCAAAGAATGAGGGCTGTGAAACCCCCGGTGGTATTGCTCCTCTCATTTGCCTGCATGCTTGGTGACTAATTGTATATACTGATAAGGTCTTACTCATAATAATTTCTTTTTCTAGGCAGACCCCTCAAACTACCCCAGTAAAAAGAATCTCCTTCCTGAAAGGAAGCTACCCTGAGAAACTATCCTCTCTAAAGTCCAACCTGGAATTTGATAAGGTTAATACCTTATAATGTACTAAAAATATATAATAAATCCTATGTACCTGTGTCTAAAGGCACCTTTAGGCTGCCCCACAGTAATTTGGCTCCCTCCATATTGTTTAAATTTGCTAGTTTACTCCTAGTATCTTATTTCTTACACCTACAATAATACCCTGAACACAGTAATTTCACTCTGCTCCCCTTCACATAGCCCTGAAAATTATACCCTGCAGCTATAAAATTATACTGCAAGTGTATAATCTACAGCTTAAAAATTGCCTGAAAATTGGTGTAAAAAAAAAAATTAAAATATAGCCAAAAACATTGCTTAACATACTTTCATGCATACCAAAAGCCCAAGGAAATTCTCTGAGTCAGTGTTAGCCTTCACACTACTATCCCTAAAGCTACCTGCATTCAATATGCAGATGATTCCACTCATCTGCTGAGCTACCTCCCCATCCGAACTGCAAACCTTAACCCAAAATATATTTAATACTATCGAGAACTGGCTCACCAACCAACGCCTACTACTGAACCCCAATAAAACTAAACTTCTACCCTTCACCCCCACTAGTAGATCTGCCACACTTTCATTCTCTGTCAAATCTAGCAATGGTATGACTATCTCCCCAGATCATCACACCAAACTGCTAGGGGTTATCATTAGACAATAATCTCACATTTGACCTACAGGTCAACAAAACCATACAGACCATCAATAAGAAGCTTGGATCACTGTATAGAAACAAGACATTTTTAACTCCACTGGTTAGGACTGCAGTCGCCCGATCACACCTACTCTCTACTCTTTTATAGCATCACCTGTACTCTCAAACCTCAACAAATCCGAACTAGGTAAGCTGTCCTATAGCTACAATCATATTGCCAGACTCACCACTGGCTCCACCTATAGAACCCACCACTGCTAGAACCTGAAATAACTAGAGTGGCTAGAACTGCCCAGCTTTATTCAATTCAATCAACTCTTAATAGCGCACAAAATTCTGTACCACCCTGAGGATACCGCCTCACTTAAAAATATTATTAAGCCATATAGCAACCTGAATTCCCTACGGTCAGCCAATAAACTACTGGTCCAAACCCACAAAGCTAATAACTCTGCTGGTAAATCCCTGTTTGCCGACTTCAATCGCAAAACCTGGAATTCGTTGCCAAACTATATAACCCTACAATCCTCCAAAAGTCTCTTAAAAAAAAACCTCAAACAATATCGCAAAGTGAACTGGCTTCGCCAATGTACCAACCCTGATTAAGTTATAAACTGAAAGCATAATCTAATTATCATAACATGTAACTGTGTCACCAAGCTCAGTTTCCAATCTGACATCTGTTACTTTTAATTGTGTCTGTCCATGAGAATTGTGAAGTCCCTACCAGGGAACACTACTAAACCATTGTGCATAATCACTTTGTTTTTATATATTCTAATTTTTTCCTACCTTCTTTGTAATCTATGTAAGTTTGTCTATATGGAGCTTTTCTCCCAGGGCCTCCACTGAAAATGGACATGTATCCAGTCGGACTATCCTGATAAACAAATGTAAAATAAATAAATAAATAAAATCTGTATGTCTTCTAGTGTCAGGTTGAGCTTTATGTTTGATACCAGCTGTCGATACTAGATTGCATGCTGGAAGTATGCTTAAGGGTTTAGATTGAAGCCTAGGGTTCTGAGTCCTGGGAAAAGATTTTTTTAATGGCATCAGCATAAAATGGCTTAGAGATTGTACTTTGTGGAAGTTTCATAGGTTCAGGTGGATATAAGTCAGCTGAGTTCAGCGTATGGTACAGCGTAAATGATTAACTCATCTGGAGGCATCCCTTTCTCTGAGATGAGGTAAGTATTTTCCTTTGGGTATAGTAAGAATTTGTTGCCATTTCATACACTGCCTCAGGATTCCAAGTGTTTATAAGACTGGCTTTAGATTAGGGGTTTGCGTGTTGACTATCCATGAACCATCAGTGCTGTTAGATTTAAAGTAAGTTGGGATCTAAAGAGGGGCTAAGAAAAAGTAGAATGTAAGAAAATACCATTGTTGGTGGGTCTTGATGCAGAGAAAACATTTGATGGAATAAGCTGGGACTCTGAGCAGGGAACTGGAAGCATTTGCATTTCTTGAAAAAAATATTAGGTTGATTAGGAGGGCATATGAGAGATCAGAGGTGAAAATTAAAGTGGGTGGGGTTCTTTCTGATAATTTCTGCTGGAGCAAGCGGCACTAGGTAAGAGTGCCCTCTTTCTCCTTTGTTATTTACATTATATTTAGAACCATTGGCAAAGAAAATAAGGGACTCCGAAATTCAAGATTATAATTAGTATGCTCTATTTGCAGATATTATTTTATACCTCACAAAACCAGAGAAAGACATTAGTGTTATGGAATATTTTGAGACAGTTTCATTTCTTTTCGAGCTACAAAATTAATGAAGCTAAAACAAAGGCAGTAATGGTAAATTATGTACCCACATATGAACTGGTTTAGCAATATCCGTATTTATGAAGACATGGTAAAATGAAGTATTTAGGAGAATGGATTATAAATTATTCCGGTGTGACACTTAAGGATATGTGGGAAGAGACTAAACAAAAGATAATACAAAAACTGAGAAAATGGAAACTGTTATATGGATGTGGATAGTAAGATACAAGCATTTAAAATGTTTATAGTCCCTTTAGTCTTATACATAGGTCAGGCATACTTTTATCAACCAGACGAGAAGTTGTGGATAGCAATTAATAAAGACCTGAATCACTTAATCTAGGAGGGGAAGACGGCAAGAGTGAAGTGGGATAAGCTGGTTTTTCCAGTAGAACAGGCTGATTGGGATTACCCAATTTGAAGGGTATTCCTTATCTACACAGTTAAGGCTCCTGTACACAGCACAAGCAGAAAACTATAATTCAAAGTGAAAATTGATGATGATGAAACGGGGAAGCTCAATAAACAAGAAAGACTGGACTTTTGGATGCAGGTCTTTAAGAAAAATAATAATCATACAAAATATTATATCTAAAGTAGCAGAAAGTATCCTAAGAACTAAGCCAACACAGGAATGTCGAAAGAAGATTCTACCAATAGGAATGACTACAGTTAGGGATTTAGACAGTAGGCAAGAGGTGTCTGAAATTTACTGATGAAAATTGGCAAAGGAACCAAGGTATTTGGGAGCAAATATATACAGACAGATGATAAAATGGGAAGATGCCAAGAATTTGTTTGGACTCCAGGTTAGAGATTGCCTTCCCTATCAAGGATTGACATCAGAGTATAGGGAAAGAGAAATAAATAGGGGGTCTTGAAAGACCAGCACTGCTAGAGTTCTTAACAAAATCTAGAAGAGAAGCTGCCATTAAAAAAGGAATAATTAGTAAAGCATATAAAATATTGAATGATATCTATAAGTGTCAATCAGAGGAGCTTAGGATTGGGAAGAAAGACTGGATAAGCAGTTCACAAAGAAACAGTGGGATGATATATATGTGTCCCAAATATGCAACGAAATCTAGAAGATTTAGCATTTTTCCTTAGAAATGTTTACATAGATATTTTTGTACCCCAAGTAGACTCCAGCAAATTTTTCCTCAGGTAGACTGCAAACGTTGGAGGTGTGATGGAAAGAAAAAGGTAATTGAGAACATATTCTCTGAGAGTGCAGTGAACTGACGAACTTTAAGGATTCCCTGCAGGATGCACTGTCAGAGATGCTGAGTGGGCAGATTGGTGTGAAGAGGGAGATGATTTTTCTGAGCTGTGATACAGAATCAGAATTGCCTAGACGTGTACGGCCTTGCTGTATCTAATTATGGTAGCTGCCAAAAAAACAATTACTAAAAAGTGGAAATCAAAATCTAAACCAACTGTACTAGAAGTATCCAATATAGTAACGGAGATAAAGCAACTGGAATTGAGATCTTTAGAAAAGGTAGGAGCAGACTACATAGAAAAAAATGGGAATTGTGGCAACAGTACATACAGGGGAGGAATGAGGTTTAAAGGAAGGCAAGACTTAAATGAACTATGTAATGTTTGAAAAAGATTGGGTAGATTATAAGTAATGTATATGTAATGTTTGCAACTGGGAGTGTGTCAGTATGGTTTGTGATGTAAAATGTTTGCGACTAGAATTGTGTCGGTGTGGTTTGTTTTCATTTATATAAATGTATGATTGCCTCTGTCAAGTGATGGTTTAATAAAGATGTTTCTTGTTTAAAAAAAAGGGGCAGGAATTGAATAATTTATGTAATAGGTTATATGATGTATAGCAACATATGTAAAGTATAATGTTTTTAAATGTGAACTTGTTAATACATTTTGATTACTTTTAAATGAATGTAAATTTGTCGATGTCACAAGTGATAATTCAGTAAAGGTGTTAAAAAAAGGGGGCTAAGGAAATATCACAGGTGTGAAAGTGTTTTGGAGTGGTTATATATTTAACATAAGCCAAGCTGTGCAGATTAGTGTAGCTAAGCAGAGGCAGTTTAGACAAAGCGGTCGTGGATGTCAGTAATGTTAGTACAAGAAGAAAGAATTATACATGCATGTACTACCCCACCATAGAAATGCTACCGTTTTAGTGCAGCACGACACAGAAAATACAGCAGGAGAAAACAAAAGGACCAGTGAAGGCCAAGGGATATCTGAAACCACCCAGAACCTGTGTCAGTCAGTCTAACTCTCACTTAGATGACTCACAACTGATTCTAAAATGGCTGCCACCCTTGACCTAATAGAAATAATCCAGGCAGTGATTTGCATAGAACAAAACAGAACAGCTTAAAATGGATAAAGTGTAACCAGCAATGTCAGCCATTGTAGTATTATCTGAAAATGGCTACAGTGGCATGAAAAATAGTACATGTAATGCAAAAACAGCTCAAAATGCATAAAATAGCAACAGGCAGTGCAAAAATGGCTGGAATACCTAGGTAACTTAAGTACAGGCAAAGAAGAACTTTCCTGTTTTTTCCCCTCTTTTTTTCAGATGCAGCAGCATGTTAATCAGTGAGATTACGTGGCTGCACTCTCTGCAGGCAAATCCAAACTATATGAAGGCAATGGCTGAGCTGGGCATCACACACTAAATAGAAAAGAAATAAAAAAAAAATAGCACTTGGTCATTAGTTGTGCTCCCCATGGTGACTGCTGACATACAGGATAAGGAGCACCATATTGTCTCCAGTCTGGATTAGTGGCTTTCGGTGCCCATATCAAGAAACATCTTGGATGCATCCTTCTTTGATTGCACTCCTTGTAATTGACCACAAATTGGGAGATGTTTTCTGTGATACCGTGTCACAAGGATTGTCATTTTAGGTAAGCACAGCCAGGCATGTAACATTGGCAGTCATTATTGCCCACAAAGCATTCCCAGGACGTCCTGAGTTTGACTGTTTGCGAACATAGTTGCATGGGTTTAGGCCACACAGTCTGCATGCCTAAACACGTTGGTGTTGCAGCAGACTGCAAGATTTCTATGGTAGCAGCTTGCAGACTTTGTGATGGTATCTGGTTAATGTCACCAGAGCCTGGAATATTAGATATTCTCCAACAGCATCTAGGTGGTCCTCTTAGTACTGTAGGTCCAGATGTCAAATGTCTTGGCAGGGTAATGAGCTCACTTCAGCCCTTGTGTGGTTCTAGGCCACGGAATAAGGTATGAGCTCACTTCAGCCCTTGTGTGGTTCTAGGCCACGGAATAAGGTATGAGCTCACTTCAGCCCTTGTGTGGCTCTAGGCCATGGAATAAGGTATGAGGTCACTTCAGCCCTTGTGTGGTTCTAGGCCACGGAATAAGGTATGAGCTCACTTCAGCCCTTGTGTGGTTCTAGGCCATGGAATAAGGTATGAGCTCACTTCAACCCTTGTGTGGTTCTAGGCCACGGAATAAGGTAATGAGCTCACTTCAGCCCTTGTGTGGTTCTAGGCCATGGAATAAGGTAATGAGCTCACTTCAGCCCTTGTGTGGTTCTAGGCCATGGAATAAGGTATGAGGTCACTTCAGCCCTTGTGTGGTTCTAGGCCATGGAATAAGATATTTGGTGTGAAGAATTGATTCAACTCCGATGTATGTAAACCACTTTGCAACAGCTAATATTGTGTGACACAATTTCCCAGAGTATGTTGTATCCCTTGGAGAGGGAGCTTCTGTATTAGTCTGCTTGATTTGCCTACAGTCTTCCTTTCTCCTGGGGCCCTGGATGAAATGTTGTTGTCTGAGTGGTCGGAGAACCAGTCTGTCATGTGGTATGTAAATGAGTAAGGGGCACCCACTGTATCTACTTTTCAGTAGTATATTGTTCTTGCTATGAGCATTAGACAGAGAGGACTGTTAAGGCATCCCAGGTGGTGTGACCATCCCAGCGGCTCCCCAAACTACTACTTTCTCTCCTTTCTTTGAGTTGCCCATTCAGGAGCTGTTTTTAGATGTTGTTTGTAGATGTTATTTTCTTGTTTTTAGTTGCCCATTCAGGAATTGTTTGTAGACATTATTTTCTTGTTTTAGTTGCCCATTCAGGAGCTGTTTGTAGATGTTATTTTCTTGTTTTATCATATTGTAGAGATTGTTGTGTTTGCTACTTGAGACAAAATGGTTCTCCACATCATCTGCTTGGTGTAAATGGACAGGAAAGAGCTCTCTGTGGATACATTTTCCATCCTGCAGCAACAAAGATACCTGTACAGTGTTGCACCAAATATATTATTGTATATCTTATTGTAAAGTTCAGGTGAAAAGGAGAAAACATAATTATCATCACCTGGTGTTGACCCAAAGGGGTATAATTTCAGGCTGGTGGGTTTCTGTTGTCAGAGGGGTATCATTTCAGGCTGGTGGGTTTCTGATGTCATAAGGGTATCATTTCAGGATGGTGGGTTTCTGATGATACAGTAGACTCCTCTGGTTGTGTGAAGGTGAGGTCCCACCACTTATAACCTTCTGGTGGGTTTCTGATGTCAGAAGGGTATCATTTCAGGCTGGTGGGTTTCTGATGATAAGTACACTCTCCTGGTTGTGTGAAGGTGAGGTTCCCACCACTTATAACCTTGTAAACTTAAGTGCTGTAACTGAGTAGCAGCTGAAAGAAAATTTTACGTCATTGCCCTCCCTGGAAGAACTCATCTGTGCTCTGTCTAACGGTTGAACTTCATCAGGAATCAGCTTGCCGATCCCATTTGAACGTTATCGGACCAGCATCTACATGTTTATATTTTGAAAGATACGTTTCTTCACAGCTGACAGGATCCTTGGGGTTATAAGCACTCATATTTAGAGAAGTTTGTCTGGTCTTTCACAAGGATTAGCTTCCCCTCAGGACCAACACATATTTCCCCAAAAGTGGTTTCTGTAACTGGTGTGTTCATCGTCGTGTTTGCTTCACCAGGATAGAAACGAGAAGTGTGTGTGCTCTATTCATCCTGGGTGCGTGTGCTCTACACATCCTGGGTGTGTTCTGGTAACTCTGATTTTTTTTGAAGCAGGCAGTTGAGTTTAAGAAAGCCAAATAGCTTTTCATGACCTTTGTTTTGGGAATGAAAGGCTTGCAGTCTAGAAGTAAACCCTTTCCACGTAGATTGCCAACTTTATTATCCTTTACTTTCAGGTTGGTCCCTGCCGATTTAAAAAATGCTGCAAAGGCCACTCCAGTAGGAGAATGACTGCTTCAAGAATGTATGATAGGTTTCTAGGTGCTTATTAGGTTATTGACTGGTGAGGATCCTTAGAACCCCAGCCCTGCATTCTGATGAAGTTTTTAGAACATGTACATATACCATCACATCCCCATTGCATGTCTGCCCATGGAGATTCAATAAGTACACATTGTGGCATGGGAAAGTAGGGCATAACAAAAGAAAAAAAAAAACGCTGTTGGCAGCAATGTGGCACAGCAGTAGAGACCTCAGTTCTCACCAGCCATGGACGTGAGTTGGGTAGAACGTTGGGAAACCTAAGGGTGGGCCTGGTTGACCTGAATGTGGAAAAGACCTGGTACTAGCTGCAGGACCAAAATAAAAAAAAAAAGATGGTCACCATTTCAGATTCTGTTCTATGGCCAGTGTGTACTCAGTTTACAACTTGATGTAGATTTTATTGTCTTAAAATGTGACTGTGGGGAGGTCAGGACTTGATCTTCTTGGGGTTAAGTCTAGCTGTAAGGGTCTCAGAATTTAGATTTAAAAGGTATGTCCTTAATGATGTCAGTACTTGCTGTGTTCTAGATATGGGCATCCCTTCCTGTGGTTGTTCAGACAGTTGTATACTAGTGCGTTATTTTGTAATTTTGTAGGCTTCATCTTAATATTTCTTGATTTGCAGGTATTTTACTCACTCAGTAATTGGTGGTGAACTCATGGGCTCATTAGTTAAGCACAGTCTTGAAGTCAGCAAGCAACTATATTGTGATCGCCAGGTGCAGGAGTTTCTAAGAAAAAAGTGCAAAACAGTGATGGATGATGTTTTATGAATCCAGATGATGACCCATGAGGAATCTTCCCTAATGGATAAATTGACACATTAAGAATATACCCTATTTTTCTCATAACTGATCCTATTCAAGTGAATGTCTTTGAAAGAAGCTGAATGTGTCTTGCTTGTCTTAAGATAATAGTGAGTCTCTTGAGTTTTGTTGTCAAACCTTTGTAGGCAGCGACAGTCTGATCTTCAACCAGGTGGGCACCCTGTAAGTCTGGTCTCGTTCAACTCTGACACCTCAGTGAATGTGGCTGTTGCTGAGGGATGGGGCTTATTGTTTGACTTCTGTGACTTGGGAGCATCCTAAAGTTGCTGGGGGGGAGTCTTCTGATGCTCTCCACATACGTTTTTGGAGAGAGGCATAGTTCATCTACATGGAGTGGAAGTTACCTTGGCCACTCTAAGGATTCAAGCATCCTCAGTCTCTTATGAGGGCTCTTTCTCATTTTGGACATGGTTCATGATACTGACAAATGCCCTGGTCATCTTAATTGGAAAAAAAAAGGACTGTTCAACTAGGATCATCCAACACTTAGGGGGAGAAGAGAGTGGATTAATTCAGTCACTCCCCAGGACACATTGTAGAACTGTTTTGTGCTGTAGTTTAGTCAAGGGACTCTCCTGACGGGGGGAGGTTGCTTCAGCATCTTTATATTGACTTACCCCCCTCTCAAGTTCCCATTGCTAGATGGGTCCTTCTTACGGAAGATTGTGCCATCATTCCTCGGGTAACTGACTTTTGATGGCCTTTATAGGTAGATGAGCTAATAAAGGATGCCATGGCTGGAAACCTTCACAGGAGATTGACGACCATGACCTCCTGTCTGTGGTATTGTCCATCTCCATGTGAGCTTGGAAATGCCTAGATCTCTCTGTGGTGTAATCCATCTCCGAGTGAGCTTGGAAGTTCCTATTGAAGTGTTTAGCCATGGTTCACAGGTCATAGTAGTAGTATCGATCACTGGTTAGGTGCTTCTTTTGGTGGGCCACCTCTACCTTCCACTTTGACCGTGGCTTCTCTTCATATGCAGTTTTAGTCCCTCCTTCTTAGTCCCCTGCTCCTGGACAGAATTCAGAATGCTGACTCTATCAGGTAAGGTTAACACATTTGCTACTTTATCGTTTGGTATCTGCATGGTAATCTGTTTGCTTTTCTCACTAGAAAGTGTGTGGTAGTTTGCAGAATTTCACAGGACCTTATCTGAAAATCTCTCCTGATTCAGAGACTAAAAACAAACCTGTTCCGGAACGTTTTGAGTTACAACAAAGCCTATGGTCGGTCATTGAAACCAGCGCGGTGGGAAGCATCTCAACAGAATTACTGCAGCTCACTATTTATGCAAAATAGCTACGACTGCATGTTTTGAATTTTCTATGCACTCCCGTTTTTATTTGCTTCCATAACATTCTATATCACCCTAAGACACCTTTGCATATTTTTGATTTGGTTACAAAAACGTATCTTCTTCTCACTGTTCCAGTCCTAGAAGGCATCTCGGCGTCTCCCACTATGCAGTATATCAGTAGGTTTTCAGCAATCTTTTTTTTTTTTTTTCCAATAAATTTTTATTCAGTTTATAAAACAGACATTTAGGAGTTTTGTACATGTAAGTAGAATTGAATAGGAATATTGCAACTCATAACTAAAAGACAATCATTCAGGAGAGTTTACATATAACAATAATAATAAAACATTACTAAATATATACACTATATACAAGTTAGGTATCCTGAACAGATAAAGAGAAAAGAGAAAAAGAAAAAAAAAACACTGTAAGAAAAATACCATCATGAAACAATACTCAATGTGATGACATTAACTATTGATAATATTTAACACTTTTTCTAATACCAAATTCTTTAATGCCTTTTTATTTGGACTTCTAACTATGTTCCCTTGTGCATCAATATATGAATAAGCCATTTTTTGAAAGGTTGTCCAATTTAGTTTGGTGCGATCAAGCCAATTTTGTGTAATGTAAAGTTTTAATAAAGAGCAAATAAAAATGATAACATGAGTGTCTAATTTTGATAGATGAGTTAAAGGAATATGAAGAATGGCAAATTCCCAGGACAACGTAGATTTATGGTATCCCATTCTTTGTAGTCTGACTTTCAGAGAAGTCCATAATCTATGAGAAAAATGACAATACCACAGAATATGAAGTAGATCAGCTTGGGGATGATAGCAACAAGAGCATGATGAAGATTTGTTTGGATTGAATTTATTTAATTTATAAGGGGTATAATAGGCATCATTATAAATCATTAATTGCGTATATAATAGTTTTTTGAAAGGGATAAATTCCTTTGTATGTCTGATAGCCAAAAGTTTTTGAGACTCAGAAATCTTAGAATTATAATTCAGCCATGTATTAGATAAAATACAATTGTTTTCTATCATTAAGCTCTTTATCAACTTGTAGGAATTTGAGAGCATTTTATCTGATGAAGATATCATTTTGATAATTGTGTTGAGATTATTCATTTGAAGTTCTGTTGGGTCTATACATAAAAACTTACTTTTGATTATTTGTCTTAATTGACGAAGAATAGGTGAATAGTTCCAATTAACTTTCAATGACCCACGCCAATCAGGTAAAGGAAGGTCAAGATGTTTCAAGATGTCTCCAATTTTTAGATTTTTTATAAGAGGCTATTTTGTTAAGTCAAAAGGTTTATTATCAATCATTATATTTGGGTTTAGATGAATTGGTTGTATATAATGAGAAATCTTATCTAAATTGCACATTTTTAGTAAAGATTGAAAGGCATTGATCTTTTGCTTAATAAAGATGGATAAATTTTTGGTACAAATGTTGTCCAAAGAGATAAAGGGAAGAGCTTCTGGATTTATATTTTTTGAAATGATGTATTTATACCATATTTCTATCCATAAAGAGTGATTTATATGAGTAATATTTTTGAAATTAGATATGGTGAAGAGTTTGTTGGATGAAACTATCAGATAATAGAGATACAAGTTAGGAAGACCCAGACCCCCTTTGTCCTTAGAAACTGATAGTCTGGAATATGAAATTCTGACGGATTTGGGGAACCATAAAAATTTAGCCAAAGCCTTGTTTACATAGTCAAAGAAAGTTCGGAATTATCTGATCGGATGACACAAATTGATAAAGGAATGTAGGCAAAATATTCATTTTAATTATCGCAGCTTTTGATAAAAGCGAAAGATTTAGAAGCTGCCATCTGTTTATATCAGATAACATCAAATTCCAAATTTTATATATATTATTTTGAGAAGATGATTTATTATTGTGCTCTAAGTTGATACCTAAATATTTTATATTATAGGTAAACTGGAACTGATGGTCCGAAAACAGACATGTATTATGTACCAAATGATTTAAAGGAAATATATAGGTTTTGGAAGAGTTTAAAAGATAATTCGAAGCTGAAGAGAAGTAATTAATAGAGTTAGTTATTTTTCTATAGTCAGAAATAGGAGTTTGAAAGTAAATTATTAGGTCATCAGCAAAGGCTGAGAAATAAATTTTGGTATTAAGTATTCTAGGGACATTGTGAAAAGTATTTTGAATAATATATAACAATAAAGGTTCTAAATAAATATTAAAGAGAAAAGGAGACAGTGGACATCCTTGTCTTGTTCCTCTAGTAATCTTTATAGGAGATGAAAAATGACCATTAATGTAGAGTCTAGTATACATGTCTTTGTATAATATTTTAATGAAGTTTAAGAAGAATGAAGGAATATTAAAACAAGACATGGTCTGAAAAAGAAAATTCCAAGAGACTCTGTCAAAAGCATTTGATGCATCCATGATCAGTGCATATAGGGTTTGCGTCTTTTTTAATAAGGTGAATGATAGACTCTAAGGACAATGTGTTGTCCCAAGCATGTCTGCGAGACATGAAACCAGATTGATCTTTAGAGATAATTGAGGGTAAAATTTTTTTCGATCTATTAGCTAAGATAGATGATAAAATCTTAATATCTATATTTATTAAAGAAATGGGTCTATAGTTAGCTGGGTCAGATTTTTCTTTATTACTTTTCAAAATTATGATAGTTTTAGAAGTATTCCAATGAATATCTGAGATGTCATTGAGTCTTATATAGTTATATACCTTGAAAAGAAAGGGAAGAATTACCATTTTAAAGGTTTTGAAGAATTCCGGAGTGAATTTGTCCGGGCCAGGAGATTTAGCTGATTTAAGATTGTCAATTGAATCTGAGATTTCTTGTAAGGATATAGGCGCTGAAAGTAAACTTTGTTGGCTATCATTTAGTTTAGGAAACTGCAGAGAATCTAAGAAGGTTTCTATGTTATTCTCATTACCAAAATTAGGAGAATTTGAATATAAATCAGTAAAAAGAGTAGTAAAGAGTTGAATAATTTCTTCATCTGTGTTATATAATATATTGTTATAAGACAAAGATGATATTTTTGGTCTATTAACGTTAATTTTAATAATTCTGGCTAGTAGTTTAGAGGGAACCTGAGCCCATTCTGAGTATGAAGCAAGTCATTTTTGTTCAGCTAAAGATAGATTATGTTGATGAAGCAAAATTAAATCTTTTTGATCTTCAAGAATTTGTTTTTCTATAGAATAATCATATTTCGTTCTAAGTTGTTTTTCCAGGGATAGAATTCTAGATTTTAAAAACTCCTCTTTCTTAGAGTAAAGTTTTTTAAAATAGGCCGCTTTACTGATAAATAAACCTCTTAATCTCGTTTTACAAGCTGCCCATTGTATGTCATAAGGGATATCTGATGTTTCCAAATTGGCCTCCATTTCATGTAAAATTTCGGAACATTGTTTACAGATTTCTTCATTTTGTAGTAAATTGTTATTTAAAGACCATTTGTTCATATTGCATTTATTTTTAGTATTATTATTTATGTTTAGATTTAGCAAAATTCTTGAGTGATCAGAAAAGAATCTAGGTTCAATATTAAAATCTAAAATATATTTTGAGATAAAATCAGAAATTAGAAAAAAATCCAATCTGGACCATGAATGGTAACATTTAGAGTAGTATGTATAAATATCACTTCTATTTGGGATTTTAACAGTATGTATTGGGTCCATTAAACTATAGTCTTCCATCAAATCATTAAGAGCCATAGTTGATTGATAGTTGTCGGAGACAGCAGAGCGAGAACGATCAATTTCTGGGTTTATTACTGCATTCCAATCTCCACCTATTATAATATAGTGGTCTTTATATGATGTGAGAATTTTATGAATCTTTAAAATAAACAGATGTTGTGAATTACATGGGCCATATATGTTTAAAACTAAAAGAGGTTTATCAAGACCATGAATGGAAGTAGTAAATAAACACCATCTACCATCATTATCAAATTTCTCATCTATAATGTTCCCCAAAAATTTTTGCTTAATAATTATTGCTACTCCTCTGGAATTCGATGAATCCCCTGAAGCTACAATCTTCCTAATCCATTTTTTGTTACTCTCTTTATTCCAATCAAGATGAGGAATATGGGATTCCTGAATAAAACAAATATTGGCTTGTGACTTGAAAATCAAATGGAACAATAATGACTTTTTTGCTTTGTCTTGAATACCTCTAACGTTCCAGGAATCTAATATTAAGTGAATTGGCATATTCTAAGCTTACCATTATTATTGATACTGCCCAGAAACCACAGATTAGAGTCCAAACCACAATTAAATCAGTACATTTGGAAAAGCTAAAAAAAAACAGATTTTAATTGAACAGTATTTAAATATGATATTACACTAATAAAAATCTCCTGTAAAAGAAAAATAATATCAAAAGTATTATGAGATTTATTTATATCCTTTATCCTAACCCTAGTGCCTACCCACCAAACACCTAATGATAAAGGAAGATGAAATGTAAATAAATTAAATGGTGAAATTTTAGATCGTAAAAGTATGAAATTTGTATAGAGAATACTCAATATTAACCTAACAAAAATTAAAATCAGTAATACATTACTAAACCTATTTACAATACAAACTAAATTCAAGATGTCCAACATATTCAATCCCTACTTAATATAATTAACTACAAGCTCCTATTTTTAGGTAAAACTATATAGTGATAAATGAATTTCCTCAAGTATTTAACATACCAGTATAGCGAATATTTATGATAAGAATCAAACATATTTAAAATAACATATATTACTATTAAAAGACTAATATAATCACATTACTGTATATATTAATAATCCTATGAGAAACTATCAGTAAATATATCATATATAAGCTGGTATCTTAATTATATATAAAAAGATAACTATAAATAAAGTAAAACAAAATAAGATTACACAATTACCTATATTCATATAATTAACATATAATGACTTTGTCAGTATTCATTATAGAAAATAGCTAATACAAGAAATGTTTGAAATTAGAGTATAGTCATTTAAAATTACTTCTAATATGGCAAGTATTTTCTCTAGGAGACCTAGATTTTATAATTCAAACCCATATAAATGAAAATTAACTGCCAAAACTGCTATTAGTAACATCTCTCAGTATTCTACTGTATAATGTATGTACTTTGTCGCCATCTAGTGATAAAATATGGATACAAATAAAAACTACTGAATAATACCTAGTCTCTTGAAAACTATTGCAAATTTATACATTTTGAAGGATTTGTTTTAAAATGTTTGTGACATTAAATCTACTGTATATAAGGTTAAACTGCCCTTTAAGAATATAAGAACGTAATATGGCAACAGAATATTAAATATTTCATACACGAAATACATTCTCTTCTGTGTATCTCTTGTTAAGCTAAAACAAAATAAGCCAAGATCTAAGACATTCAATCAAGTTACTCATAACATGTGTATTATAACCAACAAGCTTAGATTCAAGCCTATCTAAACTTTTCAACTGAGTGTAATAGTTTCTTAGGCATAACTTAAATGCACGATCCCCCCATAATATATTTATTAAAATACATCAAATTACTAAACAAACAAGCAAGCAGTGAAGTAAAAATGTATTATTTAACACTACTATAAAATGCGTTATGCTTGTTAATCCACTCTTGCGTGGTTGTAATCAATAGGACTAACCTGTCTTAATGGTTGTACATATGTCCGCATTTAACACTGAGTACCTTTACTCGGATTAGAGGCTTAAAAAGGGAAATGTGGATAATCATTGTAAAAGAAATGAAAATAACCTCCGCTGAAGTAAAAAATGTACATCGCATATTTATAATCCTTCTATCAGTGTGAAAATAGAAATAAAAGACTTTTTCACCGCTTACTGATTATTTACGATACACACCACTACATATGTGGCGCTATCAGCTGTCCGCAGTGAATGATGACGTCACCCACGTCTTCCGAGCGTTCCTAGAAGGTGCGTGCTGCAATACAGATGCAGCTGATGCTTTCAGGAGAAGATTTTCTCTTCAGGAGGTCTCGAGATGCGCAAAATTCTCCCTCCATCAACCGCACAACTGCAAAGGGAACTTTTAAACACAAACTAAAAAGAAACTAATGTATTTTCTTCGTGAATAACGAAAAAATAGCTATATGGCAGTTTAAAAAAAAACATGACAACATTTCACATGTCTGCAAAACATATGCATCTAAGGTATATTAATCCTTGTTAATAACAAGTAAAAAATATATATCTCCATTCCATTTAACATATTAGGGAAAAAGGAAAAATAAAGTTAGATAACAGACATATGTGTTCTAAAACATGAAACATGACTGCAGTATATCACATTTAAAATTCATTCAGAGTAACATATTATGACACACTGTCTGGTAGCTTTTTAAATGTTTTAACAAAAATGTCTTTAGCCTCTTTTGGATCAGAACACACAAATCTTTTTTCATTGACTGTAAAAGACAAAGTATTTGGATAAGACATACAAAATCTTATCCCTCTTTTTATCAAGTCAGCACAATAAGGTGCAAGTTTTTGTCTATTTAATTTTATTTGAGAAGGAAGATCTTGGGAAAATGACAGTTTGTGAGATTTCCATATAAATTGTTTTTTACTTTTAGCTGAGTCCAGGATTTGGAAAGTGTCTTGAAAGTTTAGTAATTTAGTATAGATAATCCTTGGTGAAGAAGAATCTTGTCTGGAACGTAAAGCTCTATGTGCTCTCTCTACAGTTATAGGCTTTGAGGATGTTTCACAGTTTAACAGTGTTTCAAAAATGTCTTTAGTCACAGATAATAAATTTTTATTGTCATAAGATTCTGGCAAGCCACGGATAATGATATTATTTCTTCGGCTTCTGGCTTCCAAATCCAGCAGCTTAGTTTGTATATCAGAAATAATCTTATCTTTAGATTTAAGAACAGTTTCCAATGTATCAGTTTTTATCTCTAGAGCTGTATTTCTATTTTCTATCATATCCATTCTGTCATTTATTTGTTTTAAAGTTTTACTAAAATCTGCAAACTGTTCTGAAAAGTTTTGGATGGCACTTTGGATAGGCTTTAATGCTACTTTTAATTCCTCTAAGTGAAAGTTTGAATCAATTAAGTCTTTATTACTTACTTTGGAAGTTTCAGTAGATTGTTTGGATGTCCTTAATCTTTTTGAACTGGAGTCTTTTTCAGGAGAGAGCATTGAATAAAATTTGGCCTTTGTAGGTTGAGTCTCCATGGAGTCAGATTTTGTAGCCATGACCAGGAATGAAGTGCACTTGACAGGATGTCAGGATCCAGGAATAGCCTGAAGCAGCAGGTGGCCCAACAGATGTAATATCAGAGTTGTTCTGAGGTAAAATAAGTCCCAGGATAAGAAATTCCAAGCCAAAAATAATCCAAATACGTAGAAAAAGATTTAAAAAATGTTTTTTTTGAAAAAACTGAGGAAAAAGTTTGATATAAAGTTATAAAAATCACTAAAGGTTAAATAGCTGTGAGGAGCTCAGAGAGCAGGGACTAATCTAGTCGGCAGCCATCTTGGAATCTCCCTTCAGCAATCTTTTTGTTGTTTTCGGGAGCATCCACTTTGCATTTACATTCCTGAAATAAGTGTATGGTTATTTATTTCTAAATGTAATAATCATGCACTGCCCAGGTCCATGGTTGTGATTAGCATGGTAATCAGGTTTTCTGAAATTATTTAGTCGCTAGCTCTGAGTTAAATATGCATAGTTGTAGTATCAACTGCTTTTTACTCTTGAAATTGAGTTTATAAAGCCTTAGGTGATTGGGTGGTTATAACTTTGCATTCTTCTAAGATGTTGTCTGTGATAGTTAATGTGTAGGAGCATGCCTAAATATCTTAAAAGAATAAGTTAAAATTAGCACTTGCCTCCTGATACCTTTCTCTCTCTCATATACTTTTGTAGAAGACTTCTCTCTCTAATTCCGATATCCTTCTGTTCATATGCTGCTGTATTCTTGACATAAGGGAGTTTGCCTCTGGTGAACTCTCGTACATCCAGCCATTATACAAAAGTTAAATGCTACTGCTAGGGTGCATGTGACGTCCTGTGCATCTGTCTCGGACGTTGGTCATAAACGGACGTCGGGTATAAATTGCATATCAGCATGCACCTTCCTCAGAACTTCTGTGCCACCTGTGTGACTGCCAGTTCCAGTCATCGCTTTTCCAGGTAAGTACCCCTTAGGGGGTTTCTAATTTGTTACTTTCTACTGTTTTGGGTTGCATGTCCGGTAGGAAGGGCAAATGTAGGTGTGGAAGGCAAATTCCACATAAGGATTTACATGAGCTCTGCCTATTCTGCCTAGGCCGAGAACCTGACCATACCACTGTAGTATTTGTCAGACCTTTGTTCCCAAGACCCTTAGAAGCCATCTAGCAGCCTTAAAAATATATCTCGAGAATGAGAGACTAAAACGTTTAGCTACTAGGATGGCCCTGACATTGGAACACTCAGATGAGCCCCCAGTCAAGAAGGCCAAAAAGAGTATGCCTGAGCCAACTGCTACGCCCTCTAGTTCAGCCGTACCTCTCGAGACTAGTGAAGACCCAGAGTCCGAGCTGGAGTCCTTGAAGCTTTCTTTGGCAGAAGGCCCGGAGGATATCAGTTCTTTGCCCAAGGTCACATCCTGGAGGGAATCTCAGGCATCTAATTCGGTCGCCGAGGGGGAACATAGGCTCATTATATCTGAGGGGTCCGCGTGGTGTCTCTCAAATCCGTTGTATGAGAGGACATAGAGTCTGACATTGTGAAGTGCCGGCCGGCTTCAGACCCTCCTACCCTCCACTGCATTTCAGAATCCTCTCCACCAGAGACCTATAAGAAGAGAAAACAGAAAAACAAAGTATATTTTTCGGCGTCTGTCTTCTTCACCTGTTGAGCAGCCCCTGGATTGGCAGGGCTCACCCAAGGCATTGTCAATGCCTTCCTGACCTTGCATCAGGTCAGACACCTTTCTAAGACCCTACGCCCTCTATCCCAATGGGACCTGCTTCCAGTGTCTCCTCAGGAGTAGAGGATTCATCAGAAGATGAATCCCTCACCTAGACTTCACAAATTGCTTCTCCTCTGGAATATGCTTCCCCAGAGGAGGAGTCCAAAGGCACTGACTCCCCAGGTGAGGATCTCACCTTTGGTGACACCATCACAAAAATGCAAAACTTCTTCAAATGGGACAGCAGTCATGTCACTGAGACCCAAACAGATACTATGAACTACTACAGTTGGAGTATCCTATCCTTCTGCTGTGCTCCCAGTACACCCGGCTTTTCTGGATACTTTCATGGCTGCTTCTAAAAACCCTGACTCCCAGCCCCCAGCACCCAAGCGTCCAGTTAGATTCTACAAGGTGCCCGAGGAAGCAGCCTTCCACTACAATGCCCCATCTACAGACCCTGCACTCATTTCTGTGACACTGACAAAACCTCCAAGTTACTTCCCTTCACCTCTCTACTGCTCTCTGATAAAGAGAGCAGAATGATGGAATGTCTGGGGAAGAAGGTTTATACTTTTTCCACCCTAGCAGTAAGAGCAATCAACTACCAGACGCACATGGCCAAGTATTTCTTGGCTCTCTTGGAACATGTGGTCAAGCAATTGGGAGAGCTCCCCAACTCCCCTGCTAAGGCCAAGATTTCCTTTCTTCTGAACCCCTGCACACGTGACCAAATACTTCATGAAGTGCAACTACAGCACCATAGAAACATCAGCAAGGGCTGCTGCCTCTGGATCTGTCATCATGAGGTACTCTTGGTTAAGGTTGCAATCCTTCCCTGATGATGTCAAATCCAAGCTCCTAGATGTGCCCCTGGACAACAAAAACCTGTTTGGTTCAGCAGCTGCTGAACTCATTAAGGCCCTCCAAACCAAAGGCAGGGAACTACAGGAATTGAGACGTACTGTCTCCCCAGTTCCAAACTTTCAAAGAAATTACCTAGCAAAAACTTCTTTTATGATATCCTCAGCTAAGAAATTGCAAGCTAAGCTTAGAAAGGACCACATGAAACAGCTTTCATGCAGGTCTGTCTCCTCTACTCCATCCTCTAAACAGTCTTTTCAGGGAAAGCCTGGTAGTCTGTGACTCCCAGGCCCTTCACTTACATCCCTCTTTCCATGCTCCTCTCCCTTCCCACTTAGAAGCAGGTTACCCAGGATTCTTAGGTCCTATCTATCATAAAACAGAGATACTTCATGATCTGGGAGGCCAGACCCACTCCCAAAGGCATCCCTCACCCACCCTGAGACCAAATTCCACTTTTCCCACTAGTCCTGCAAGAACGTCTTGCTCAAAGAGCCATTCAGGAGGTCCCGTCTACTGCAAGAGGAAGGGGATTTTATTCAAGAATCTTCCTGGTTTCCAGAAAGGCAGGTCCCTGGAGGCTAATCCTGGGCCTATCCCACCTCAATACCTTCCTCCGATTTCCCTCCTTCAGGATACTGTCTTCTTCCTACCCTTCTCTCCCTCATCCTTCCTCAGGCATTCCTAATGTTCTTGGATGTAAAGGACGCCTACTTGCACATTCCAATCCATCCACTTTTCAGAAAGTATCTCCACTTCTCAGTGGATTCTGCACACTATCAGTTCTGCGCTTTACCCTCTGGTCTCTCTATGGCCCCAAGAGTATTTACAAAATGTCTGGCCCCAGTCATAGCATTTGCCAGAACAAAGGGAATACAACTTTTCCCCTGTCTAGATGATAACCTTATCGAGGCTACATCAAGTTCCATGGCCTTGCAATACCTGCAGTTCACATCTCCCTCCTAACAGCTCTGAGATTACCATAAATTGCAAACAAATCCTCACTGATACCCTCTCAAGATCAGGTGTTCCTACGATGTTAGATTCTGACAAGGGAAATGATGGTTAGTCTACCACCAGAAAAGATTGTGATGCTCACATCTTTCTTTGAGGAGATCCTTCCTTTCAAAACCATCTCAGCCAGGGAATCCCTCAAAATCATAGGATTCATGGCCTCGACTATCCCCATGGTTCCCCTGGCAAGGCTACACATGAGAAAGTTCCAGTCGTATCTGAGAACTATTTAGAAGCAACACCTACAAACACTAGAGTTTATGATCCCCATGCTTCCATGCCTGAACAGGGTAATTGAAGTGGTGGATATCCCAGATTTAGTCAAATCCTGGCATGTCCCTACAGCCCACATCCCCAACCAGTATCTCTTTACAGGTGTTTCAGACACAGGCTGGGGTGCAACCTTATAAAAATGGAGAGTGAAGAATGCATGGACCCCCACTCAACCACTCAACAGAAAGATCACATCAATATCAAGGAAGTGAGTGCCTTGATATAGGCCTTGGAAATTTTCAAGGGTCAGCTTCTACAAGGCACGCTGAAGTGGTACACAGACAATACCACCGTGCTGTGGTACAGTAACAAAGGGGGAGGTGACAAGGTCCTACCTCCTATACAGACTAGCACTGCAGACTTGGGAAATCAAACTGGAGAAACAAATCCTTCTCCAAGCAGATTCATTAAGCAGGACCATGACCCTGTGTCACGTACGGATGCTGAACAGGGAAGTGTTCCTGGACCAGGTCCATTGATGAGATATTCTGAATGTCGATCTGTTTGCCTCCCCTATGAACAGACAGCTCCCAACCGTCTACTCCAGGGCACCACACCCAGAGGCTTAGAAGGTGGATGCTCTTGTAATCTCCTGGAAGGGGATGTATGCCTATGCATTCCCCCATTCCCTCTCATTCAAAGTGAAGGAACAGCCTCAAATCTTGTTGGTGAGTCCTTATTGGCCAAGGCTGCATTGGTTCCCCCTACTATTTCACCTAGCCAAGGGCAATCACCACAAGGTATCCCAGTGAATAGTGCTGCTGATACAGGACAAAGGAACACTCTTACATCCCCCCACCTATCCACGCTGAATCACTTTGTGGGTGACAGGGTGTTGATTCTCTTCAGGACAAGGGAACACTCTTACGTCCCCCCATCTATCCACGCTGAATCTCACTTTGTGGGTGACGGGGTGTTGATTCTCTTCACACACCTTGTACAGGGTGTTGATTCTCTTCAGGCACCTTGTACAGGGTGTTGATTCTCTTCACACACCTTGTACAGGGTGTTGATTCTCCTCACACACCTTGTACAGGGTGTTGATTCTCCTCACACACCTTGTACAGGGTGTTGATTCTCCTCACACACCTTGTACAGGGTGTTGATTCTCCTCACACACCTTGTACAGGGTGTTGATTCTCCTCACACACCTTGTACAGGGTGTTGATTTTCTTCACACACCTTGCACAGGGTGTTGATTCTCTTCGCACACCTTGTACAGGGTGTTGATTCTCCTCACACACCTTGTACAGGGTGTTGATTCTCCTCGCACACCTTGTACAGGGTGTTGATTCTCCTCACACACCTTGTACAGGGTGTTGATTCTCCTCACACACCTTGTACAGGGTGTTGATTCTCCTCACACACCTTGTACAGGGTTTTGATTCTCCTCACACACCTTGTACAGAGTGTTGATTCTCCTCACACACCTTGTACAGGGTGTTGATTCTCCTCACACACCTTGTACAGGGTGTTGATTCTCCTCACACACCTTGTACAGGGTGTTGATTCTCCTCACACACCTTGTACAGGGTGTTGATTCTCCTCACACACCTTGTACAGGGTGTTGATTCTCTTCACACACCTTGTACAGGGTGTTGATTCTCTTCACACACCTTGTACAGAGTATTGATTCTCCTCACACACCTTGTACAGGGTGTTGATTCTCCTCACACACCTTGTACAGGGTGTTGATTCTCCTCACACACCTTGTACAGGGTGTTGATTCTCCTCACACACCTTGTACAGGGTGTTGATTCTGTTCACACACCTTGTACAGGGTGTTGATTCTGTTCACACACCTTGTACAGGGTATTGATTCTCCTCACACACCTTGTACAGGGTGTTGATTCTCTTCACACACCTTGTACACGGTGTTGATTCTCTTCACACACCTTGTACACAGACGACGTAATCCAGGTTCTGCAAGACACCAGAAAACCAGCTACTATAAAATCTTACCTGTCAAAGTGGAAGAGGTTTTTCTTATGGTGTCAGGAAAAACAGGTTACAACCACTGATGGCAGAGCCTGCAGCGGTCTTGTCCTAGCTGTGTGACTTTATGAAGTCTGGGCTGTCATATTCCTCCATGTCTGCCATCTTATCATGCCTGTCATTGGTACCACCTTTAGCATCCAGGTTAGAAGTCAAACTCTTCCTGAGAGGGGCACTACATCTCAGGCCCCCAAGGAAGCCCATCCCGCCCCCTTGGGATCTAAACTTTGTCCTAGAAAAGTTGACACTACCACCCTTTGAACCAGCCAAAGACTGCACCCTCCAACACTGCTCTTGGAAGACTATACTCTTGATGGCTATCACCTCAGCCAGAAGGGTGTCGGAACTCCAGGCCCTTATGGCAAACACCCCCTTCACTGTCTTCCACAAGGACAGGATATGTTTGCGTACTAACCCTACATTCTTGCCTAAAGTGGTCAATGAACTGTCCTTAAATCAGACTATCAATCTACTAACCTTTTTCCCCTCTCTGCAGAACCAGGCAGAGGGAATACCTCATTCCCTAGCTGTACACAGACAACTTAGGTACTGTTTTGTCAAAACCAAATCCTTCCGCAAATCTGACAGGCTCATCATTGGGTCCCTATTATTTTAGCGAATGCTGTTTAGTCGAATGCCATTACACGAAATGGCAAAATACCAAAAGCACGGAACAGCGATTTTTTTCCCCTAGGGAAAAAAATCACTGGGCTGTTTTTGGGACTTTGCCATTTCCTCCACTATAGTGCGATCTCAGAGTTGGTATATTTAAGTGGGGGGGCACAAACCCCCACTTTTTTTTTTTTTTTTTTTTTTTTTTTTTTTACCGATCATCTATTTTCTTTCCCTGGGGAAAAAAATTTGCAGATCCGTGTATTCGATATTTTGGATTTTTGTGGATTGTGGGTCTATTATATAGCGTTCGCAATTCATTGTGTTTGTTTATGTAATATAGACCCTGTTAATCTCCTACCAACCAAGAGCCCTGGGTCAACATGTTTCCAAGCATACCATATCATCTTGGATATCTAAAACCATTTCCTTTTGTTACACTAACCATGGTAGGTCAATTCCAGCCCCAGTAAGGGCACACTCCACTAGGGCAGTGTCCTCCTCAGTAGCATTCCTTAAAGGGTTGGACACATGGGCACAACTGCTATCCTCGAAGCAGCTACTTAGTCCTCAGTTCACACATTCAATAGAAACTACAAACTGGATATGGTCTCTAGAGCCATGGCAAGATTTGTCAGAGCCATCCTTCATGGGTTTGTGGAAAGTGCTTCTGGTCTGCCACCCCTTGCTTAGGACAGGAGCTTTTGCACTCCCCCTGAATACAACACATATGAATAGAAGGACATAGTATTGTTGTGTAAGAACTTATCATAACCTTAGATGTCCTTCTCTTCTATATGCTGCTGTATAGTTTCCCAAACAGCCTTTCCCCTCACACATGCCTGATTCCTGGAGTACCCACTCCATAGTCGCTAATTCCGGCGGCATTCAGTTCTAAGGAAGATGCGTGCTGATGTCCGCTTTATACCTGACTTCCGTTTACGAGTGACGTCTGAGAGGGAGGTGCACGTGCAAGAATACAGCAGCATATAGAAGAAGAGGACATCTAAGGTTATGGTAAGATGTTCATCGTGTTTCACTGTTGCAGTCATGACTGTAGGGTTCTCCCCTGCCGGCAGGCAGTCCTCGGTCGGCCAGAATCCCAAAGTCTGGGTCCGGCGTCGGCTGTTCAACCATGCTCCCTGATGTCAGAGCGCCACGAGTACAAAGCTGACAGCCGATGCCATGTTCGCCAGTCTTTCTTGCCGTGCGGTGATAGCAGTTCGCAAGTGCCGGTCGGCTGACTCCTGACAATTTTTCTGAAAAACTTAAGTCCGAAGACTTTCTTCTCCACTCAAAGCTAAGTACCCCGTTGGGGAAACTTTTTCCTGCTCCAGTCCGATGTCAGAAAAAGTTAATAATTGTATTTCATGTGGGAAGCAAATACCTCATAAGGATTTTCATTCTTACTGTATTCCTTGCTTAGGCCCTCACCACGACATAGCTAGTTGTCAGTTTTGTGCTAGATTCAATCAACGTACAATTAAACGAAGGTATGATTTTGCATTTCATTACTTAGGTAGGCGTTTTAACTACAAAATGTCGTCGGATACGGTTCCGGCTACCAGAGTTCACAAACGACGCAAGGACAAAGACAGGCCTCCGAGGTCCAAATCTGATGATATCGCACAAGCGGAGCCAGCTTCAGGTTTGGCCGTCGTCAGTGAGGCACTTTTGCAGCCTCTGTCGTCGGCCATTTCGGAACCGATGGCCGAAACGGACTCCCACGAGGAGCCAACTAGGCCTTTGAATATTTCTATTGCAGGACCTTCGGACAATGCTCCTTCGGATGGGTCCAGAGCTGCTGTGCAGGTACCGGCTTCCGAAAGGGTTTTCAGGCCTACTCAGCTTCTAATAAAGGCAAAGCCAAAGACTCCTTCCAAATCAAAGACTGCAACACAGGACTCTTCTGAACCGGCTCCCAAGTCACAGAAACAGTTACTTAAGATGGCGGAGGATTTACTTACTATGATTAGGGGTTCACATCCCCCTCCAGATAAAAGGCCAAGGCAGGAAGTTTATTATGATTCCTCTGATCAGGCTTCTGTTTCTTCAGTTTCTTCTTCTGACCAGGAATATTCTTTCCCTCCTTATGAGGATTCTGATGCTGAGGAATCCATTCCTTCAGCTTCTCCCCCTGAGGATTTCTCTTTTGGGGAAACTTTGCATGAAATGAGGGAACATTTCCACTGGGAAGGACAGGAGTATTCGGAATCTAAGAAAAGATTAAGGGATTTTCTTCTTCTTCCCCAACATAGACCCCTGGCTATTCCTCCTGTTTTGGATATTGTGGATGATGCTTTTTCGGAGGCTAACTTAACCCCTGACTCTTTTCCTCCTGCTCCTGTTAAGCCTGATAGATATTACAGGGTTCCTGATTCCCACCAGTTTTTATACAAGAACCCTTCTGCTGATCCTGAATCCATTTCTCAGGGTCCTAAGGGAGTTAAGGCCGCTTCTGCCAAAAATCCCATTCCCACTGAAAAGGATTCTAGATCTTTAGAAAGATGGGGCAAAAAAGTGTACACTTCTCCTACTTTATCTATTAGGGCTTTAAACTGTCAGTTTCATATGCTGAAATACCAGCAATTTCTCTTGTCTGTTTTAAAACAAAAGCTTACTTCCATTTCTGCCTGTGCAGATGATAAGGAATTACATGACTTAATGCATGCCACTGAACAAGTTGGGAAGCATGGTTTACACTGTGGATTTGATGCCTTGGAAGCTTCTTGTAGGGCTGCTGCCTCCGGCACAGTTATTAGAAGGCATGCATGGCTAAAGGAACAAAATTTGCCAGAACAAGTAAAAGCGAAGTTATTGGATGCTCCTGATGTCCTTCAAGGATGCATCTGCAGTCCTAACATATGGGTTGTCCTGCCTCAGGCAGCCCTTCGGTCGGCCCGATTCCAAAGTCTGGGTCTGGCCTCGGCTGATGTCGTTCGTCACCCGACGTCATAGCTGCTGTGGTATAAAGGCATCAGCCGACGCCATTTTCCTCTGTCTTTCTTGCCGCGCGGTGCCCGAAGCAGAAGCTGTTCGCAAGTGCCGGTCGGTCAGATCCAGAGATTCCTACTACCGAAGACTTCTAAAAAGCTAAGTACCCCGTTGGGGACTCTTTCTTGCCTCAGTCGATGTCAGACAAAGTAAATAATTGTTTAACTTGTGGGAAACAAATACCTCATAAGGATTTCCACTCTTACTGCCTTCCTTGCTTAGGCCCAAACCACGACGTATCAGCTTGTCTAGCCTGTGCTTCCTTCAACCGACGGACGCTTAGACGTCGGTCGGAGTTTGCAGAGGAGTTTTTTGGTCCCGCTTTTGCATACAAAATGCCGTCGGAGACTCCGACTACACAATTAGCTAAAAAGCGCAAGGAAAAGGACCGACACTCGCGGTCCGCAGTTTCGGCTGAAGCCTCGGTTAGGCCAACCGCGAGTGTCTCAGTTTCGGCTGAAACCGAGTCCCCGGTTCTTCCTTCGGCCGAAAGCATGCCTCTGATAGCCGAGGCCTCACAGAGCATGGCTGAATCTGCTACTGAAATTACTGCTACAGAAGCAGGCACCCAGGATTTGTCAGACACTATTCCCTTAGACATATCTACCCCTGCACGTGGGGCTGCTAGACCCCCTGCCTCTATGTCTATCAAGGCCTTTTCCAGGGCCAAAGCAGCTAAATCTTCTAAGGCCTTACCTGCTAAATCTCCCTCTCACAGGCCTACCTCTACTTCCCAAATACTCAGCTTGGCTGAGGATCTTATTTCTTTGATCAGGGGATCCCAACCTCACCCAGACAGGGCCTCTCAACCCCCTCCAGATAAGAGACCTAGGACTGAACCCCTGGAACCTGTCCCTACAGACTATTCCTCTGATGACTCAGATATTTCAGACCATCAGGAAGGCCCATATTCTCCTTATGAGGATTCTGATCCTCCTGAAGAATTTTCTTTTGGGGAAACTCTCCATGCTATGAGGGAACACTTCCAATGGCAGGGCCAGGATTTTTCAGACTCAAGGAAAAGGCTAAGGACTTTTTTACACTTACCACAGCATAGGATTTAGCCATTCCTCCAGTACTAACAGTTGTTGATGATGCATATAATGATGCCTGTACTGCCCCTGATTCTCTTCCTCCGGCCCCTGCCAAGCCTGACAGATATTACAGGGTCCCAGACACACATTACCATTTGTATAAGGCTCCTGTTGCAGACCCTGAAACCATTTCACAGGGCCCTAAAGGTGTGGCAGCTGCCTCTGCCAAAAAATCCTCTTCCCTCAGAAAGGGAATCTAGAGCATTAGAGAGATGGGGTAAAAAGGTTTATACTTCTGCTACTCTTTCGGCCAGGGCCTTAAACTGTCAATTTCACATGATTCAGTACCAGGAATTTTTGTTAGACCAGCTAAATAAAAAACTGTCCTCTCCTGAACCTATAGACCGCAAGTCCCTTCAGGATTTGGTACATAATTCTCAGCAGGTCAGTAACCATTTCTTAAAATGTGGCTATGATGCACTGGAGGCTTCCTTTAGATCTGCTATGACTGGAACAGTGATTCGAAGACATGCCTGGTTAAAAGAACAATCCTTACCAGACCATGTTAAGTCAAAACTCCTAGATGCTCCTATGGAGAAACAAAGTTCGTTTGGCTCCCCTGCACAGGAGGTTCTAAAGAAAGTGGAAGAAAAAGCAAAATCTGTCCAAACAGTCAAGGATTTCTTACAGGTCCAACCTCCGAGGTTTAGCAGAAATTGGCCTTCGAAGAATTGGTCCCTTCCAGACTCCTCCAGAGCACAGAGAGGCAGAAATAGACGCCCAAGAGGCAGAGGTCAATCTAGGGGTGCCTACAGGGGACGTCAGTGGCAACCTGCCAACCAGAGAAGTGCTGCCACAGATTCAACTACAACCACTTCCATAGAACAGACACAATGACTTGGCTCTAGTTCCGCCTACCAGGGAACAACTGGAAGCACCCTTGGGCAGAAAGCTAGCCTTATTTTCAGACAATTGGCATTGCATTACAGGAGACAAATGGACTTTACAAACAATAGACAAGGGCTACAGGTTTCACTTCCACACTCTACCACAAAGGAGAGGAATGCCAAACCTACCACCAAGCCAAAAAACAGAGGCTCAAAGACAAATCAGCAACTTACTAAGGATGAGAGCTATAGAAAAGGTACCACCTATGGAACAAGGCCAAGGATTTTACTCCAGGCTTTTCCTTGTACCAAGAAAAGAAAATCAATGGAGACCTATTCTCGACTTGTCCGCACTGAACACATACCTCATTGTTCCAAAATTCAAAATGCTGACCCTCCAGCAACTTCTTCCCATGCTGGGCAAGGAGTCTTGGCTGGTGACTCTAGATCTCAAGGAGGCATACCTGCACGTCCCTATACGACCAGATTGCAGAAGACACCTCAGATTTCTTGCAGGATCAGAGCATTATCCTTTGGCTTAACTACTGCGCCCAGAGTATTCACGAAATGCCTGGCATCAGTAATTGCTCATTGCAGACTTCATGGAATTCAAATTTACCCATACCTGGACGACTGCCTAATACAAGCGGACAACAAGGAAAAATTAACAAAAGATTTGGAAAATGTCATACAACTGTTGCAAGCCTTGGGATCCACAGTCAACATGCAAAAGTCAAGACTAGTACCATCCCAAAGGATAACTTTTTTGGGTGCAGAACTGGATACATCAACTCAGATGGCTTTTCTCACAGAAGAAAAACAAAAACAACTACCAGTCTATTTCATGACATTAACAACACAAACTCAGCTTACTGCAAGGAAAGTCCTGCAAGCCCTGGGTTACATGGCATCCTGCATAATATTGATTCCGCATGCCAGGCTGCATATGAGAAAGTTGCAATGGTACCTAAGGAATGTATGGTCTCAACACAAGCACAGTCTAGAAGCCCAGATTCCAATAATTCCATGCCTGAAACAAGAATTCCTGTGGTGGGCTCAGGCCTGTCAGTTGAACAGAGGATTGCCTTTCCACAAACCACATCCAAGCCAGACCATCACCACGGACGCCTCAGACCTAGGCTGGGGGGCACACATACTGCACAAGTGTATACAAGGCCTATGGACCCAAGATCAGCTGAATCTACACATAAATCTAAAGGAGATGCTGGCAGTGAAACATGCAATCCAAGCATTCAGACCACTCCTTCAACAAGGTCACCTGCTGATAAGGACGGACAATACCACAGTCATGTGGTACATCAACAAACAGGGGGGTACACACTCATATCCTCCATGCTGGATGGCAATGGACCTGTGGAATGTGGCCCTGAATCTCAACATTCAACTACAGGCCAGATTTGTACCAGGAAAAGAAAATTCACTAGCAGACACCTTAAGCAGAACTACCACGGATGCTCACGAATGGATGCTGCATCCAGATATCTTCAAAACCATAACAAAGAAATGGGGACTGCCAGAGATAGACCTGTTCGCCTCCCCACTCAACCACCAATTGAAGAAATTCTGCACAAGAGCTTACCACCCACTTGCCTGGAGGGTGGACTCCCTTTCCTTCAGCTGGATATGCATTCCCACCTCTTCCTTTGATGTACAAAGTCCTACTGAAGATCAAAGAGGATCAGCCAAGGGTAATCCTGATAGCTCCAGACTGGCCGAGGCAACATTGGTACCCGCCACTGAGAAGCATGTCTCGGACACACGCATGGCCTCTACCTCTATTTCCCTTACTTCTAACACAGAACAACTACAAGATCCTACATCCAAACTTGAAAACACTGAAGCTAGCTGCTTGGAATATTGCATAAAACAAAATAAACCAGATTTATCTCAGAGGGTTAAGGACATTATCCTGGAGGCACGCAGACCCTCCACAAGGAAAACTTATTCAGCCAAATGGAAAAGATACCTCATTTGGAGTGCAGCAAAGGGAGAAAATGTCTCATTGGCAAACATAGCACACATCCAGGAATACTTAGCAGAACTGTTCCACAATGGCCTGTCCTACTCCTCCATTAAGATTCATGCATCAGCAATTTCAGCAGAATACAACATGGATCCTCCTGTCTTCTCTCATCCTCTACTCAGACAGTTCTTGAGAGGAATCAAAAATGTAAAGCCTCCAAGGAAACCACCTTTACCTACATGGGATCTCAACTTTGTGCTGGAAAAGTTAACACTTCCCCCTTTTGAACCAGCAGTAACAGCAGACTTAAATTTCTTATCTTGGAAAACTGCTTTCCTGCTAGCAATCACTTCAGCAAGAAGGGTATCTGAGTTACAGGCATTAATGGCAGTACAGCCCTTCCTTATCTTCCATCAGGATAGAGTGTCTCTGAGAACTAACCCTACTTTTATGCCAAAAGTGGTCTCCAGAGTATCATTGAACCAAGCGATTCATTTACCTACATTCTTCCCCAACCCACAGAACAGGGGGGAAAGGCTACTACATACCTTGGATGTGCACAGACAATTACGCTACTATCTGGACAGAACTAAGACCAACAGAAAAACTGACCAGCTTCTGGTAGCATATGCAACAGGAATACAAGGGAAAGCAATTTCAAAACAGACAATCTCAAAATGGATAGGAAATTGCATTAGATTTTGCTACTCTTTTCATGGGAAGACAACTCCTGAAAATATCAGACCTCACTCCACAAGAGCTACAGCCACCACTACAGCTTTCCTACGAGGAGTGGCTACCAAAGACATTTTAGAAGCTGCTACTTGGAGCTCCGTGCATACATTTGCCAAGCATTATAATCTTCCTCTATATTCCGGATCCCGAGCAGGTTTTGCAACTGCTGTTTTGCAAGGGATCTTGACTACACCATCTTTGTCTTAGTGCCTCCTCCCCCAGTTTGGCTATGGTATTCTACCCATATGTTAGGACTGCAGATGCATCCTTGAAGGACATAGTACAGTTTTGTACCTACCATAAATGTAGATGTCCGATAGGTATGCATCTGCAGTCAGGATTACCCACCCTCCTTCCCCTCTGTGGTACTCCTAGGGTTCTTACTCCTCTTTTAGCTAGCTGGGGGAATTTATTATGGTGTATTTGTTTGTGTATATATATATATATATATATATATATATATATATATATATATATATATTTTTTTTTTTTTTTTATCTCTATTGTTTGGAATTATTTGCATTTATCCAAAATTTAGCCTTCCTAGAGGGCACCTGGCATCTGGGGCAAGAAACACTGAGGAAAATGGCGTCAGCTGATGCCTTTATACCACAGCAGCTGTGACGTCGGGTGACGAGCGACATCAGCCGAGGCCAGACCCAGACTTTGGAATCCGGCCGACCGAAGGACTGCCTGAGGCAGGACAACCCGTATGTTAGGACTGCAGATGCATACCTATCGGACATCTACATTTATGGTAGGTACAAAACTGTACTTTCAGCATAATGTTTTGTTTTGATCAAAAGCTGAAGAGGTGATTAAAAAGATGGAGGACAAGGCGAAATCCATGCAAACAGTTAAAGATTTCTTACAAGTACAGCCACCCAGATTTAGCAGGAATTGGCCTACAAAAAATTGGTCCTTTCCCAATTCAAACAGGCCTCAGAGGGGTAGATGTAGACGCTCCCAAGGAAGGCCTCAAACACAAGCTTCCTATAGACCAAGACAGTGGACTGCTTCCACCCCTAGGGGAGGAGAGGACAGGTCACAAACTCATAGGAAACATACTCAATGACTTCCTCTGTTGGGCTGCAGGAACTTCTTGCCTGGAAGCCCCTCTCGGAGGAAAACTTTCTCTTTTTCATCGAAATTGGACTCATATAACCCAAGACAAGTGGGTTCTGGATGTGGTTTCAAGAGGTTACTAATTCCATTTTCATACCCTGCCAAGGCCAAGCGGATGGCCAGACCTTCCAAAACATCAATGGACAGAGGCCTTAAACCAGGTGGAAGCTCTTTTGGCTATGAAAGCCCTAGAACTAGTTCCACTTTCAGAGATGGGACAAGGTTTTTACTCAAGGCTCTTTCTAGTCCCCAGGAAGCAAAATTCATGGAGACCCATTCTGGATCTGTCTGTCTTGAACACCTTTCTAGAGATTCCAAAATTCAGGATGCTTACTCTACAGCAGCTACTTCCAATGCTGTCCAAAAATGCATGGATGGTAACTTTGGATTTAAAGGTGGCATATTTACACATTCCCATCAGGCAGGAACGCAGAAAATACCTCAGGTTCAAGGCCGGATCGAGGCACTTTCAATTCTCTGCACTGCCCTTTGGATTGTCTACTGCGCCCAGGGTCTTCACCAAATGCCTAGCTCCAGTAGTAGCTTACTGCAGACTCAAGGGAATTCAAATTTACCCTTATCTGGACGACTGTCTTATTCAGGCAGACAGCAAGGAGGTCTTACTCCAGCATCTACGTTTTTTTCAGGATCTTCTCAAGTTCCTGGAATTCACTGTAAACATAAAAAAGTCAAATTTGACACCCTCACAACAGATAATTTTTCTGGGCACTTCTTTAAACACAACAACCCAGATGGCATTTCTGACATATGAAAAACAGTTTCTGCTGGCTTCAACTTTCAAAACCTTGGCAACTTTAACTCTGCTATCTGCAAGGAGATTCCTGCAGGCTTTGGGTTACATGGCCTCCTGCATCCTTCTCGTACCATATGCAAGACTACACATGAGGAAAATATAGTGGTACCTAAAAAGTGTATGGTCTCAGCATTGCCACAGTTTAGACATACTGATCTCTGTCCTGCCTTGTCTTCAAAGGAATTCCTTTGGTGGTCCAAGGCATGTACTCTAAACAAAGGGAAACCCTTCTGTCTGCCTCCTGCCACTCAGATTCTTTCCACGGGTATTATTAAAGATCAAACAGGACAAGCCCAAGATGATAATCTTGTTGGCCCCAAATTGGCCTTGACAGTTTTGGTACCCTACTCTGAAAAACCTATGTCTGGAGCCCCCTTGGGTCTTACCACAGACTCCGAACATTCTATCCCAACATCAGGGTCAGGTTTTACACTCCCATGGCAGCACTCTCAGCCTGGCGGCCTGGTTAATCCAGGGCCTTTGATTCCTTCTCTCCTACCCAAGCAGGTTATGGATGTCATTTTAGAAGCCAGACGTCCTAGCACTAGAAAATCTTATGCAGGAAAATGGAAAAGATTTTGTTCCTGGATACAGGCTTAGGATTCTGATCCTCTTCTTCCGAACATTCCTTTGATTTTACTTTATCTGACAGATCTCTTACATGAGGGTCTCTCTTTCTCTTCCATTAAGATACATGCCTCTGCTATTTCCGCTCATTATAATACAGACCCTCCAATCTTTTCCCACCAGCTCATGAGACAGTTTCTTAGAGGAGCTAAGAACTTAAGACCTCCTAGATCTCCTCCCATTCCTGCTTGGGATCTCAACTATGTTTTGGAAAAGCTCACCTTACCTCCTTTTGAGCCTGCTGCCTCTTCTGACATCAAGTTTTTATCTTGGAAAACAGCCATCCTGTTAGCCCTGACCTCTGCCAGGAGAGTTTCAGAGTTGCAAGCTCTTATGGCTGTGGAACCTTATATTATTTTTCATCAAGACAGGGTGTCTTTGAGGACTAATCCTACATTCATGCCTAAGGTGGTTTCCAACGTGGCTTTAAATCAAACTATCCACTTGCCAACTTTTTTCCCCACTCCTCAAAATAAAGGGGAAAGGATCTTACATTCCTTGGATGTACACAGACAACTACGTTTTTACCTGGACAGAACCAAGGACATCAGAAAATCAGAGCAATTGTTTGTTTCTTATGCTTCATGTTCCCAAGGTAAAGCTATTTCAAAACAGACCATTTCTAAATGGATTGCTCATGGAATCAGATTTTGTTATTCACACCATGGAAAGCAAATCCCAGGGAGTATACAGACTCATTCCACCAGAGCTACTGCCACTTCTGCTGCCTTCCACAGAGGAGTTCCTACCAAAGACATTTTGGAAGCTGCAACTTGGAGTTCAGTGCATACTTTTTTAAAGCACTACAGTCTACCTCTCTACTCTAAGTCTAGGGCAGGTTTTGCTTCTGCAGTCTTGCAGGGCCTTTTAGCCGCCCCTTCTACTTTATGACCACCTCCCTTTCATTCTGCTTTGGGATTCTACCCTACAGTCATGACTGCAACAGTGAAACACGATGAACATAGTGCAGTTGTGTACACTTACCATAAATGTAGATGTTCGAGTGTCTTCACTGTTGCAGTCTGGGTTTCCCTCCCTCCTGTCCCCTCTTATTTTTACTTTTGTGTGGTTCCTTTTTTCACCATTCTTCTGAGGTGTATTTGTAAAGGATATGGGACCTTTCTCATTTTGGGACTCCTGACATCTGGGGCAAGAAAAACTGGAGAACATGGCGTCGGCTGTCAGCTTTGTACTCCTGGTGCTCTGACGTCAGGGAGCATGGTTGAACAGCCGATGCCGGACCCAGACTTTGGGATTCTGGCCGACCGAGGACTGCCTGCCGGCAGGGGAGAACCCTACATTCATGACTGCAACAGTGAAGACACTCGAACATCTACATTTATGGTAAGTGTACACAGCTGTACTTTCTTACACAACAATACTTTCTTCTTATATTGCATATCTGGTTTGTTTAAAGCACACAGTAGCCCATGAGCTGCATACAGGCCACAAACATATAACTTACTACTTTTGCGTTATGCTCCTGACAAGGCCGTTGACTGCGAGATTAAATCATAAGTATCTTGGTTGCATCAGCTCCTCTTCTTCAGCTAAAGAATGCTTGTGTTTCAGCTGTCTCATTGGTTCAGCGACAAGGTGACATTGCACTTCCGTAAGCATGGCTAAGAATGCTTGTATTTCAGCTGTCTCATTGGTTCAGCGACAAGGTTACATTGCATTTCCTCAAGCATGTCATTAGTTGAATGGTCCAGTCATTGCCGTCACTGGTGGTTATATCCCTATGTCCAGGATGCAAATCAGAAATAGCAAGAGAGCTTGGTGGCTGATTCATCATTCTAGGTTGCATTAAAGTTTTAAACAAAGTATTTTAAAGTTTATTGGAAGAGGGCAGGCTTCTTAGATTGGAAGGAGACATGGAGACACCATGGAAATTAATAAATCAGGTAGTTGTGTCAGCAGTTAAGTACGTATTTATTTATTTATATTTGTAACAGTAAGTATAGTGTTCCCTTAGTGATATTTGAAGAAGCAGTGTTTTGATTTATTTTACTTCCGTTAAATAGTTAGGCTGATCAGACGATCCGGTACAGAAGCAGTATAGTATGCAGTTGAATGTATAACACGTCATGACATGCATGTAAAATACACCGAATGCATCAGCAGGAATGCTTATATTCTGCTTAAGCGCAAGCAAAGTCAGCGAATGGAGTGTTAAAAACAGTACGGCTCTCCATCCATAATGAAGTTTGTTCTCTAGCCAGATCATGACCATGACAATCTCCGCAGTGCTTCTCTGTGTAGGCAGACCTATCTCTTACTACAGTCTCTTTTGACTAATTGCTGCCCAAATGCAGTTTTTCAAACCACATAGTTCTTTTTTACGTTGTTATGCTTGTCTCTGATGTGTTCTAAAATGTTATTTCATGTTTTTTCCAAAATGTTGTTACTCATTCTATGTATAAATTGTGTAATTATGGAATGTTTCCTCATTCTTTGTTAAAATTGCTGATAAATACTACATGACAGTACCGAATGCTTCCTTTCTATGTCATATATTTCTGGAGCTTTTCTCCCCGGGCCTCTGCTGTAAAGGAATAATATATGCAGTTGGATTTTTCCATTAATAAATAAATACAGTTCAGATATACAAAGCATTCCCAGTGACAGTGAAAAAGGACTGCTTGCATGTTTGACCATCCGTACCTGAGGAGTACATATTTACCCATATCCTTTATCAAGATTTAAATTTATGGGGTTCTGTGTGGGGGGATAGTTTTTGCCTCCTGGCAGAGTTTTATTTCGCTCCTTCTGCTACTTGAGTTTGACACCCCAGGTGTCTTCACTCTGAGGTTTGTACTGATCTAACCTATACGCCATAATTTACAAATAATTTAGTTTCAGTCTCATTAGAACACTTCACCTAACTTAAGTAACTCTGCTAAGCCAACCAATCATAGTACTGTACCCACTTAGGACTGTTAATCTACTGCTCATCCCATCTCTCCAGGAGTAGGGAAAACTATCCCAGCAATGTTGAGCTCTCCATAAGCAACTAAAACCAGGAGAAGACATATTGTAAATCAGTTTATCCTTCTCAACTAAAACCATGCGAAGATATATAGTAAATCAATATGTTATCCTTCTCAACTAAACAGGCGTAGACATATAGTAAATCAATTTGTTATCCTTCTCATCTATAGCGAGCATCATCTGCTCTCTCAGAGCCTTATTTTACATCTCTCTGCTTTTACTCTGATAGTAAATCTATCACAGGAATCCTAAACTTAGGAATATCTTTTAAAATGTAATATATTGTAGAGAACAAATGTATCCTATCTGTCTCTTCTATGGAAATTGGATGTCAAAAGTCTCTCCTTAAAACTATGTTTTGGAAAAAAAAATTGTTCTCTTGGAGCTTTTCTCCACACACCTCCACTGAAAATGGACTTGTAATCCAGTTGGACTCTCCCGGTCAACAAATGTAAAATAAATAAAATAAATTTAGTTTTATTTAACATTAGATAATCAGGTACATGCCCTAATCCGTGCACGTTGTTTTCATTCCCAACCCAGGTCCTGTCATCAAAGGCTATATATATATAAATATGTAATGTGGGGTGCAACTTGGCACTTTTTTGTAGCAGAGTAGCAAGCATTTCTTTCACCATTATTTATACGTATCAGCTGTCCCTGATTTTTTGCAGAATATACCTGATTTTTCTTCAGAATTGTGCCCTATTCCTTGCAAATTTGAATTTTTGTGGTAATTAACTGAGGGCTACAGTCATTCATTAATTCCAGACATTAGAGTTTAATTTTTCTTGCTTTTTAGAAAAATGGATGTTCATGCAAACCTTTGCATGAATTTGAATAAAACTTAAAATGAATTCTGCCATATTTTAGACCATTGTCACCCTCATGATTTTTAGACGTACATGTGACCATTCAGCAAAGAAGTTGCTGGTGCTGTTATTGAATGTATTTGTTCTTTTCCTGCCCTTTGCTCGAGTGCTGTTCTGTTGTAGTTTTTGGAGATTTGGTAAGAACAGGTCGTAAAACACAAAGGTCATCCCATGCTGTTTTAGAGTTCCATAAAGCTTTTGGTTAGAATCATATAATTGAATGAAAAAATGCATCATAATTTGAGTATATATATATATATATATATTTAGTTATATGGTTATATATATTGTGTATTATTTTTCCCTCAGAAATGAAAGCTCTCCTTTTTGAGCCACTGAAGAAGCTGTTTTTCACTTCATCTATTTATTTGAAGGTAAACCTTTATTCATTTTATTTAATTTAAATGTAGTGAAGGCAGTAAAAATGCTGTACAGTTTCTGCAGTCAGTCATATTTTTTATGATATGATGGGATGCCGTAGTGTCACATTTGTCATTTTGCTGGAGCACAGATATGGCAGAGCAATAAAAATACCACAGTACTTTGCAACACCTTCATTCTTGTGACTATAACCACATAAACATTTGCTTTGTAATTTTTCTGTAGCAGAGTATCCCAGATTCTTTTAGGTACTTATACAGTTTTACTATTCATGTCCTGGTGTATGACATCAGTTTTGTGCCGAGTCTGCGTTTAAACTGAACTTTAGATGGCCAAAGCTAGAACTTTCGTTTTCTGATCACCACATAAATAAAGTGCATTTTATTCTGTGTTTAAGAAACAAGGCTGGTGTGAAGATTTGTTGCAGAATTCATAGTTATATTTTAGTCATTTATTAGCATCTGATTTTTTGTATTTCCTGGTATCTCATTTAGATTTTAAACTGGACTGTGTTTTTCACAAGATGCATGCCACAGGACTGATTATGGTCACTGCCATCTCTTTTTGGCAGTCAGTTGGCACTGTCCACTGACATCAGTTCCACCAGCAAAAAGGTAGCCCTATCTTAGACGCTCCAGTTCTTCTTCCTTGTGGAAAACAGCTCAGTGAGCACATCAGAATGTTTCATAGCTGTCTTTTCTTTTTGTGGTTAATGTCTGTTTTTTTTTTCCTTCGGAATACACCTGTGATGGCCGAGTTTTTTTATTTCCTATGCATACACTGAACATGTGTGACAACTGCATCTGACCTCAGATACACTGCGTTTTATTTTTGAGTCCCATTACATGCTTTAGTGATGTGCAGATATAGTTCTGATTTCATTTGACCAAACTGAGAAGGAAACTGGCTCATCGTGTTTGTACATACAGGAAGATGGGGATGCAGAGTCTCATTTTCTGCTTAATTCTGTATGTCCTGCTATGTTTGAGGGATGATAATATTGAAGAGGTAAGATATTTATTAAACTTAGTTTCAATAGAGAGAGAGAGCAACAGCAACTTAGATGAAAGGAAAAAAAAACACGTTTTTAACCACGATAAAAATCTATTACCATATTCTTGCTAGCTACTCATCCCTTGCATAAACCAGGAAACCCATACATCATACCTGAAGTTGCTAGAATCACTCACCATCCATCCCGATACTATACTCATGGGTGATTCTAACTACCCCTCCATTAATTGGGAGGAATACACAACCATTAACAAGCAATCTCAAAGATTTCTTGACTTTGCAAATTCAAATGCTCTGGAGCAGCTAGTCTGCACTCCTACTAGGGTAACAAATATCCTAGATCTGGTACTCACATTTATGGATGAGTGCTGCACCCCCCCCCCCCCCAAAGTTTGATGTCTTCAGCGGTAAAATCAAAAAGTGGTCTCCCTTAAAATAAAGGTAAAACTATACACCCCCCACCTAACTCCAAGAACTTTAACAACTTCTCTAAAGTAAATTACCTTCATCAATGGATTGCATAGCTAGTTTCCAAGCTCCCCAAAACTAGACTACAAAAAAACCTATGCATAGATGTAAACAAATGTCTCATGTGACCATATAAACAACTGCATAGAAATGGCAGTACCAGACCAAAAAATCTATGTCAAAACACAAAACCAAGCCACCCTGGTAGACCCCTGATGTTAATACGCTGTACAACAAAATCCTGTCGAGAAGTAAGTGGGAATGCGCACAACAGAGCAAAAAGTCCATCATTAGTCCAAACAAGTGAATCAGGGAACCAGTCACTTCGCTGAAAACTTTGAACTAAAAAAGCCTCCATAGCTATGGATAACCATAAAGCATTTTTCAGTTATGTCCTCAGTGTTGAGGGCAACATCCAACGATGTACAGAATTATCAACAAAAAATATACCAACGACAACCAAATGTCTTTACTAAAAATCCACAAAATAACAAGGCAAAAAGTAACTAAGCAAAAACAAGGCTCCAGCTTCTTTTCAAATGCAGACTGCTTTAATGGCACACAGACACAAGCGCTTTCACCATAGGCTTCTTCAGGTGTATGATTACATTAATTAGCACACCCTTTATATATCAACTAGCATTACATTTAATTAGTTCTTAAACATATATTACACTCTATCAGTGATTTACAAACTGATACATCTATATATGTTTGCATAAAAACATTAAATTACATTAACACTAAAAAATACTAACAAATATATAAAGAACTATATAACTATATATATTAAAAAAACATATAATAAAAACATACATTATCTACGTAAAGGTCTATTCTTTAAAGTTGGTCTCAATGGAATCACATCATTGAGACCACGTCCTGCATTAGCCCTGAGCCTCGCTATCCATTCTACTTCCATCTTCTCTGTCTTGTTTCTAATATCCCCCTTTCTCTTGTTAACATCAGTTGTCCCTAATAATCTAAATTTAAAATTATGTTCTATATTGGTTTCTTTTACATGTTTTGCTAGGGCATTAAAATTACATGTTAAGTTGTCTATCTCGCCTTCATTCTTGCTGGTTGGGTTTGGAGCCGATCCTCGGCTCCGACTCGGCCATCTGCAAAAGCTCGAGAGCTGCTTACTGGCTCGATGCCCCCCCCATATCCCATGATGCCTGGTGCTAGATACCCAGATCTCGTTTGCCGCTTCTGCTACGAGGTTGCGTTCACTGGCTCAGGTCGTATTTTTTTCAATTTATTGATATATATATTTAGAACTTGTATATTATTAGTTAGAATAATTAGTGTTCATACATAGTTGTAGTGTTTAATCCCCCCTTTAAAACTCGTTTTCTTCTTAGAGAGTTTTCCCCTCCCTCCCCCACTCCCGTTTTCCTCTTTAAGGTAAGCCGTTTCAGTTAGAGGCTTATCCTTGTTTCCTTTTTTAAGGTAGTAAAAAATGTTTTCATTAGAAATGATGATAGTTGGTAGGTCCGTTTAGCCTTTCTTATGTTATAAAGTGTGTGTGTGCTGTTAGGGTGTGGTAACTTGTGTGGACTGTGTTTTTTTCTAGTTACCAACTTCCCTTTGTACTCTGTAATTAGATTTTTCCTTTACAGGAATGTGTCTGGATTCAAGAAGTGTGACTCATGCTGTCAGAAAATGTCACTGACAGATGGTCACACTTCTTGTGTCTCTTGCTTGGGTGCCCTACACTTGCAGGACTCTTGTTCGGTGTGTCACGCCTTTAATCCAGGAGTCCTGCAGGAGCGTAGGAATAAGCTTATCCTTAGGGGTTTGCTTAAACCTGAAGGATCACCGGCCCTGCTCAGTCAATGAAACCTTCCAAGCCATCGAAGCCGCTGGCTCCCAGTTCGGAGCTGTTGTAAGGTGTGGCGTCTCTTCATCTTCGGTTCCGGCTGGAACCAAAGTACCTATCTCCAAGCCAACTTCGGCTCTGACTGGAGCCAAAGTACCTATCTCCCAGTCGGCCCCGACTCTTCTGTTGGAACCGTCAGGGAGTCGAAAATGCTCCAGATCGCCATCCTTAGAGTCGATACATTCGGCTCCGGGGTCGCCTTTGCTGCAATCGGAGAGAAGTCATCGATCCCACTCTTCATCTAGACTATCTGACCATGATTTGGAGAGAGTGATGAGCAGGCTTTTAAAATCGCAGGCCCTGGCTAAAATGCTATCCAGCCCCCCTCATCACGGTTCGGCTCTACCTGTCTCTGCAGTAGTTCCTCCTTCGACTCATCCCCTTGAGCTCGGAGCATGCTGAGGCTGGGATCGTGGGACCGTCGGCACCGATACCTCCCCTTTCGGTTCTGTCGGCTCCGATCTCTTCCATGGTGCCGTCCTTAGAGGGATCTAGGCGCCGGGACTCCCCCGTCGTATCCGAGGGGGCGAGTGGCATCGGACCCTTGTCCGACCCCGTTCTCCCTCTCGGAGCTTCGGCGCAGGTGAGTTCGGCTCCTACATCGGCTTCAGAGCCGTCTCTCTCAGCGCCGGGGAGGATTCAAGTCTCTTCGGAGCCAGAGCCTTCTCCGATATCGGGAAGAGGTAATTTTGAGGTCATGAGGAGTGTGCTGGCATCTGAGTCAGCCTCACGGTCAGCCTCATCGGCTTCTCCCCCCATGGTGCATGCTCATGCCTCTGCCCCTCCTCCAGACCCCAAGCGTGGGGAACAAGCGCTCCAGGGCACCCCATTGGGTGTATCTTCCTCTTCCGAGGCCTCCCCCGCTCATTCAGAGGAGCCCCCTCGAAAGAGGAAATGCAAGAGGAAGCATGTTGACTCCCCTGAGTCTGTCACTTCAGATACTGACTTGGAGGAGTCGGAAGGGTCCCAGAGATCCCCCTCTGAGGACATCTTTTTCTCAGACATCCTTGAGATTCTTAGGCAGAGGGTGAACTGGACTACCCTTAACCCTTCTGAGGATGAGTCTGTATTGCTGGATGCATTTGGATCCCAACCCGCCACCTCCTGGGTGTGTCCGCCTTTCGATCCACTGATGTCTGTGGTGGCTTGAAAGGCGTGGTCAGCTCCAGACACAATGGAACCAACTCCCCGCAGGCCCACAAAATTTATTACTGCCCCACAAGACAAGCAATTTCTGACCAGGGGTGTTCCCGTTGATGCCATGGTGGTAGCAGCAGCCACAAAAAAGGAGTTGGCTGAAACTTCGTCTGTCCATCCCCCTAATAAGGAATCTAGAACGATGGACAGATATGGGAAGTGGATGTTTTCCTCAGCGACCTTCTCCATGAGGTCGCTGAACTATTTGTGCCACTTTACCCACCTTCAAAGGGATCTCCTTAAAGAGCTAGGAGATACCCTTGATGATCCATCAGCTGTGGGGGCCCAGGCTAAGGTTGCCTCCCAGCTGGCGACTCTTAATTCGGTAGTAAACTCCTCCATGCGGCTCATCTCTTATGCAGCCGATGGCAGGAGTAGGGCCGCAGGCACAGGCGTGGCTTTGAGGAGGCATACTTGGATGCGGTTATGCAACTTTGCAGAACCCTTCAGGGCATCTTTCACCAACACTCCCTTTGATGGTTCTGCTCGGTTTGGTCCACAGGTGAAGGATACCCATACCAGGTGTGAACAGGAAGGCAAGACTCTCTCTGCTGTGGGAGTCCATTTTTCCACTCCTTCAAGACCGTATCCCAAGGGTCAAAAGAGTGGAAAATCTGGTTCCGGAAACCCCAGGGAGCCGTGCCTGTCACATGTGGAGAGTTCCCTTCCAGGACAGAGGAGGAAACAACAATAGATGCTGCCCTAGGGGCAGAGGGGGTCCGCAAAATCGGGGCCAAAGAGAATCGTTCTCTGACAAGCCCGTCCAGAATCCCTGAAGTGCTGCCCGGCTGTCCACCTTCGGAGGCAGTCGGGGGAAGATTATCGCTGTACCCAAAAGCCTGGCAAAGTATAACACAAGACAAATGGGTACTGTCTATCGTATCCGAAGGCTACAAAATCCCCTTCCTTCGCACTTTACACATTCCCAACAAATCCCTTCCAGATGTTCCACCCAATCTAAGGGATCAAGCAGTTCAAGAAATTTCAAAACTGCTAAAAAAAAGAGCCATCCAGTCAGTCCCAGCAGGCCAGCAAGGATCCGGAATTTACTCAAGGTTCTTTTTGGTACCAAAAAAGAGGGACTGGAGACCCATTCTGGATCTCAGGAGACTAAACAGGTCTGTTCAAAGAACAAAGTTCCGGATGGTCATGCTACAGTCCATTTTACCCTTTCTGGGTCAGGACAATTGGATGTGCTCCAGAGATCTTCAGGCAGCGTACTACCATATCAAAATGGACAGATGCTCCAGAAGATTCCTCCGCTTCCGGCTGGGAGCCAGTCATTATCAGTTCAGAGCTCTACCCTTTGGTCTCACCACAGCCCCCAGGGTGTTCACCAAATGTTTGGCAGTAGTTACCGCTCACCTGAGATGGCAAGGATTCCAGGTGTTTCCATATTTACACGACTGGCTCCTTACTGCAACCACCATGCATCACCTGCTGCGAGCCAGAGACTACACCATCCAAACTTGCTCCAAACTAGGCATCACAATAAATTTCGAAAAGTCTGCATTGTCGCCTTGTCAATCTATCACCTTTATAGGCGCAAACTTAAATACAAAGGACATGACAGCGAGACTTCCAGTAGACAGAGTGTTAGACATTCGACGACATGTGCAGGTCTTATTAGGATGCAAAAAAATTCAGGCCAGATTCGTCCTAAGAACATTGGATCTCATGGTAGCGGCTATCATACTAGTTCCCCTCGCATGTTTTCACATGAGGATTCTTCAGTGGATGCTGTTCACACAATGGTCCTGCCAGCAACTCCTAATGTCTCACATGATAATGATCACACAGTCATGCAAAAACCAACTTGTTTGGTGGATGGTTTCCCCATCATTACACCAGGGCAGACCATTTGTTCTTCCTCCTCCAGTAGCTATGGTGACCACGGATGCCTCCCTGATGGGGGGGGGGGCATTTTCAGGGCAGAACAGTCCAAGGCACCTGTCAGCCTCACGAGTACCATCTGCATATCAACGTCTTGGAGATGAGGGCCGTGCTTTTAGCGTTGCAAGCTCTTCAGAACTCTCTTCCCACTGGGACCATTGCAATTCAAAGAGACAATATGTCAGTAGTATGGTACATCAACAAACAGGGCGGAACCAAGTCCTACCCCTTATGTCAAGAAGCACTCAGACTTTGGCAGTGGGTGATCTCTTCCCAACGGTTTCTGATAGCAGCGTACATCCCTGGGAAATCCAACGTTATAGCAGACAGGCTGAGCAGTGCAATTCTCATGCCTCATGAGTGAGCTCTCAATCAGACTGTGGCTGAGAAAATCTTCCGCAAATGGGGTCAGCCTTGCTGCGACCTTTTTGCTACCCCCTTCAACAGCAAGTGCGACAATTTCTTCTCTCTCCTCCCTTTTCCCGGACACTTCCCCAGAGATGCTGTAGTTCACGATTGGCCTCAGGGACTTCTTTATGCATTCCCTCCGTTTCCCCTGATTCCCAAACTAATACAGAAAAGCTACCACGTTGGGATGCAAGATGATCCTCATTGCCCTTTACTGGCCTCGACAAATTTGGTTCCCGTTCCTGCATCATCACCTTCTGGAGCAGCCCTGGACTCCCTTCCAGACCTCCTGATCCATCAGTCGGGTGGGCTGCACCAATCTCTTCAATCTCTCCAGCTCTCTGCTTGGTTGCTCCACTTCCGACCTTAGACAAGCTTCCGAACGTCTCCCACTCAGTGCGTGAAATCATCTTATCCTTGCATAAGTCTACCACTAAAAAAACTTATGCTAGTAAGTGGAAATGTTTTTCCTTATGGGCAGAGACGAGAAATATAGATCCCTTTTCAGCCCCTGTGCACCATATTTTAGAATTTCTAGCGGAACTTTTTCGAACTGGATCCTCTTCTGCCACGATTAGAGTGCAGCTAGCTGCAATTTCAAACTTTCATACGGGCCTAGCTGATACAAGCATCATGTCCCATAAGCTTTGTAAAGCCTTTCTTAAAGGGACCACACTACTCAGGCCCCCAGTAAGAGATCCCCCGCCTCCGTGGGATCTGAATTTGATTTTAGCTTCCCTGATACTGCCCCCCCTTTGAACCTGCAGCTTCTTGTTCTTTGAAGTTTCTTTCTTGGAAAACCCTTCTTCTGGTTGCATTTACGTCGACTAGGAGTTTCTGAACTTCAGACTCTTTGTGTTCGTCCTCCTTACCTAGTTTTTCACACTGATAGAGTTTCTCTTCGGACTAACCCTTCCTTTCTTCCAAAGGTTGCTTCTGTTAATAATTTGAATCAGTCCATTGACCTACCAGTGTTTTTTCCAAATTATTCCAACAAAGCGGAATACAAATTACATCAGTTGGATGTTCATAGACAATTACGCTTTTACTTGCATAGAACCAAGCAAATCAGAAAATCAGACCAGCTGTTCCTGTCCTATGCAGAGGGTAAACCAGGTCTACCTGTGTCGAAAGTAACCTTATCTAGGTGGTTGACATCTATTATTACATTTATATATCAGTTAAGGAATAAAGAGCTTCCTGCTAAACCAAAAGGTCACTCCACTAGAGCTCTAGCTACTTCATTGGCCTTTCAGGCAAGATTGCCAATGGAAACTATTTGTGCGGCAGCTACATGGGCCAATCCTCATACCTTCATTTCACATTATAAGCTGGATGTGGCCTCCAGGAGCCAGAGCTGATTTTGGTTCCACTGTTCTGAAGAGTCTGTTCCGATGAGCCACCCAGGATTGAGGTGCTAGGGACGCTGTCCCAACCAGCAAGAATGAAGGCGAGATAGACAACTTAACATTAAGAAGTTATGTACCTACTATAACATTCCATGTTAGTTGTCTTCTTCTCGCCTTCTTTCTTGCATCCCACCCTCCATCCCCCTATCCTAGTAGACCGAGAAGAGTTCCTTATGTTTTTTTATCGCTGGCTGAGTCTTCTCTGGCTATTACTTCTCACTATCAGTCTCTCCAGTAGGTTCATGCATCCTACTACAGTTTACTGTATTATTATTATTATAATTGTTATTATTATGTCTGTAGTTAGATTTACCAAATGAGATCTGGGTATCTAGTGCCAGGCATCATGGGATATGGGGGCGGGGCCTCAAGCCAGTAAGCAGCTCTCGAGCTTTTGAAGATGGCCGAGTCTGAGCCGAGGATCGGCTCCGAACCCATCCAGCAAGAAAGAAGGCGAGAAGAAGACAACTAGCATGGAACGTCATGGTAGGTACATAACTTCTTATTCCTTTTCTAATGTGGTATGTTAATGTTTTTATGCAAACATATATAGATGTATTAGTTTGTAAATCACTGATAGAGTGCAATATATGTTTAAGAACTAATTAAATATAATGCTAGTTGATATATAAAGGGTGTGCTAATTAAGGTAATCATACACCTGAAGAAGCCTATGGTGAAAGCGCTTGTGTCTGTGTGCCATTAAAGCAGTCTGCATTTGAAAAGAAGCTGGAGCCTTGTTTTTGCTTAGTTCCTTTTTGCAATGTACAGAATTAGTTGTAGATGGCATCAGTTATACTCAGCCGGAAGATGTAGCAAATCTGCTGGCTGACAAATTCACCTCAAATTTCACCTCCCCATCACCCCAAATTTCTTCCTCAAGAAATACCCTCCACCAGTCCACAGCCAATTATCACCAAAGAACAGGTTGCCACTGCACTCTCTAAAGCTAAAATCACAGCTTCATTGGGGCCTGACGATATACCAGGTTGCCTTTTAAACAGCTTAAGTCAGAACTTATCAGGCCTGTTTGGATCTCTATTTAACCGCAGCCTCTCGACTGGCTTATTTTCAATAGAGTGGAGGACAACGGTGACCATCTACTTGACCCAGGAAATTGCAGAGCCATAAGTTTGACTAGTCTTCTGTGTAAGGCCATGGAAAGAATAATCATGGACCTGATTAGCAATCACATGAGAAACCTCCAAATGCTGGACCGGACCCATTTCAGGCTTTGTCAAGGGCAGATCATGCCTATTGAATCTGGTAGTATCTTTGAGAAAGTCATAAGGCCATGGATGAGGATAAAACAGAACATACCACCTACCTCGACCTGGCCAAGGCATTTGACACAATTTCCCACTCAGGTATTCTAAACAAACTCAAAAAACTGGGCATAAATCTGTATGCCACCAGGTGGCTGGCAGTTTGGCTCATGGAGTGGATACGTGGTTAAAGTGGGTAAATGCAGAACCAGCAAGATGCCAGTTACTAGTGGTATGCCACAGGGCTCAGTGGTGGGATCACCCTGTTCAGAATGCACTTCTCTGAAGTCAAGGCTAATGTGTAAGGCCTGTGGATACAACATTTGCCTACAACTGCAAGCTGGAGGCAATCATTGAATCCCACAGTGATGTAGATATCCTTCAGGAGAGTCTACATCAGACAGATGATTGCTACCAGAACCATGGCCAAAAACTAAATGCAAAAAAAAATGAATTCTCATACCCTTTGGGAAGTCTTTACCCCTGCAAATTATAACGTCAGTAGCACACCTCTAAGAGTAGACTCACAGGTGAGAGGTCTAGGTAGACATAGTAGCCTGAAATTTGACCACCATGTGTCCACAGCCACAGTGGTCAAGAAGTCCTTTCATGTGGCACAACTTTTGGTATGACATCCAGATCCAAAGAAATTATAGTTTTTTCGTACTCAAACCTCATGGGACCAATAATTGAGTACAGTGCACCATCTGGCATGTACTTGACTAGGCACTTGCAGTTGGAGTGACCTCAGAGGTGACTCACAAAGAAAATACAGGGTTTAAACAACATGTCCTGTGCAGATAGACTAAAAGTCCTATCTCTTTACTCTGTCTCCTACCAACTATAAGTGGTGACCTATGCCTGACCTACAAGGCAGTCACAAATCCAGCCCTGATGGAGCGGCTACACATTTTCAAGTCAAACAGCACAAGGGTCACCCAATCTGGGGATCTAAACTTAGTCAGCGACTCAAACAAAACATGCTAGAGAAGAGAAACATGTGTCTCAGAGATTGCCCCTTCTTTGGAGCAGGCTTCCTATTCACATTAAGCAGACCCCTTCCCTGGCCCTCTTTAAATGCAGTTTGGAGCAATGGATGAGGAATTGCAAATTCACACCTGGGGTAGTGTCTCTGTCCCTTAGAGACAAGGGCATTCTGTAAGATAATCATGACATAGGCACAAATCCATGCCATCTTCTTGCTCCTAGTGGCCATATAGTGGATAAAATCAGGCTATATTGCTTAGGCTTGTAAGGACTAGTAATCTTCTATGAATTTATGAGCTTATAAAAAAGACAGCACATTTTTGAATGTAGGCAATGAAGTAAGCTCCTTTATAGAGACATTCTGGCCCTCATTTTTCCCAGACCACTGGCAGCAGGATGTACCTTAAGTCAATACCGGTATTAGTGCAAGCATGAGTTGTTGCTACTTCAGGGTAGGCTTTTTTCTTCACTGTTTTTTGTAGTTCAGGTTGACAGCTATGTTTAGAGTATAAGAATAGTTAGGACAAAATCGAGCTTACCTGAAATGGTTTTACTGATATCAGTCCATTAGCATCAGTGCCAGGACCTGATGTGATATTTGCTTATCAGTCTTTGCCTATCTGCAGCCCCAACAGGTATAGTTGTCAGTGCCAGTACTGCGATTTATCATATTAATGGAACAGTCATTGGCTGCACCAATGTTTTTTTTCAAGTCTTTATTAAATTATCACTTAAGACATAGGCACACATACATTAATACAAAAGAAAACAAAACCATATTAATGTTTTTTGAATTATATATTTCATATAAGTTTTCTTTATAACTGTCATTCATGCCAACATAAAATTGCTCAATTTCTGCCTCCTCTTATCCTGAATATTTTCCTGCATGTATTGTTCTGACAAATTCCATTCATTTATAAGCAGTCAGCGCCTTGGCCTTTCTAAAGAACACACTTGCAGTTATTAGCTTTTTAAACATTTAATATGTCTGTTTCAGTTGGGTTTGACTTTGATGTCCATTTTCTAGTAAGTTTTTTCACAGCCAATAGCATAAAATGTTATAAGGTCTTGCTACATCTAGGCAATTCAGCACAGGAAAATAATTTTCTTGGGTGGCAAAAGTCAGGGTACCTTTTTGGCTAGGCTTGTATAGGCCCCAGGGCCGATAGCCTAGTACCTACCTATGAACCTATAATTCTACTATATGTTAATCTAGGGCCGATAGCCTAGTACCTACCTATGAACCTATAATCCCACTATGTTAATCTAGGGCTGATAGCCTAGTACCTACCTATGAACCTATGATCCTACTGTATGTTAATCTAGGGCCGATAGCCTAGTACCTACCTATGAACCTATAATCCCACTATATGTCAATCTAGGGCCGATAGCCTAGTAACTACCTATGAACCTACTGTATGTTAATCTAGAGCCGATAGCCTAGTACCTACCTATGAACCTATAATCCTACTATATGTTAATCTAGGGCCGATAGCTTAGTACCTACCTATGAACCTATAATCCCACTATATATTAATCTAGGGCTGATAGCCTAGTACCTACCTACCTATGAGCCTATAATCCTACTGTATGTTAATCTGGGACCGATAGCCTAGTACCTACCTATAAACCTATAAACCTACTGTATGCTAATCTAGGGCCGATAGTCTAGTACCTACCTATGAACCTACTGTATGTTAATCTAGTGCCAATAGCCTAGCACCTACCTATGAACCTATAATTTACTATATGTTAATCTAGGGCCGATAGCCTAGTACCTACCTATGAGACTATAATCATACTGTATATTAATATAAGGCCGATAGCCTAGTACCTACCTATGACCCTATAATCCTACTATATGTTAATCTACGGCCAGAGCCTAGTACTTACCTATGAACGTATAATCCTACTATATGTTAATCTAGGCCCAATGGCCTAGTACCTACCTATGAACCTATAATCCCACTATATGTTAATCTAGGGCTGATAGCCTAGTACCTACCTATGAACCTATAATCCTACTGTATGTTAATCTAGGGCCGATAGCCTAGTTACCTACCTGTGAACCTATAATCCTACTGTATGTTAATCTAGGGCTGATAGCCTAGTATCTACCTATGAACCTATAATCCTACTATATGTTATTCTAGGGCAGATAGCATAGTACTTACCTATGAACCTTTAATCCTACTATATGTTAATCTAGGCCCAATAGCCTAGTACCTACCTGTGAACCTATAATCCCACTGTATGTTAATCTAGGGCTGATAGCCTAGTACCTACCTGTGAACCTATAATCCTACTGTATGTTAATCTAGGGCCGATACCCTAGTACCTACCTATGAACCTATAATCCTACTGTATGTTAATCTAGGGCCGATAGCCTAGTACCTACCTGTGAACCTATAATCCTACTGTATGTTAATCTGGGGCCCATAGCCTAGTACCTACCTATGAACCTATAATCCTACTTTATGTTAATCTAGGGCCGATAGCCTAGTACCTACCTATGGACCTATAATCCTACTGTATGTTAATCTATGGCCGATAGCCTAGTACCTACCTATGAAACTATAATCCTACTTTATGTTAATCTAGGGCCGATAGCCTAGTACCTACCTATGAGCCTATAATCCTACTGTATGTTAATCTAGGGCCGATAGCCTAGTACCTACCTATGAACCTATAATCCTACTCTGTTAATCTAGGGCCAATAGCCTAGTACCTACCTATGAACCTATAATCCCACTGTATGTTAATCTAGGGCCGATAGCCTAGTACGTACCTGTGAACCTATAATCCTACTGTATGTTAATCTAGGGCTGATAGCCTAATATCTACCTATGAACCTATAATCCTACTATATGTTATTCTAGGGCAGATAGCATAGTACTTACCTATGAACCTTTAATCCTACTATATGTTAATCTAGGCCCAATAGCCTAGTACCTACCTGTGAACCTATAATCCCACTGTATGTTAATCTAGGGCTGATAGCCTAGTACCTACCTGTGAACCTATAATCCTACTGTATGTTAATCTAGGGCCGATACCCTAGTACCTACCTATGAACCTATAATCCTACTGTATGTTAATCTAGGGCCGATAGCCTAGTACCTACCTGTGAACCTATAATCCTACTGTATGTTAATCTAGGGCCGATAGCCTAGTACCTACCTATGAACCTATAATCCTACTGTATGTTAATCTAGGGCCGATAGCCTAGTACCTACCTATGAACCTATAATCCTACTGTATGTTAATCTATGGCCGATAGCCTAGTACCTACCTATGAAACTATAATCCTACTGTATGTTAATCTAGGGCCGATAGCCTAGTACCTACCTATGAACCTATAATCCTACTGTATGTTAATCTAGGGCCGATAGCCTAGTACCTACCTATGAACCTATAATCCTACTCTGTTAATCTAGGGCCAATAGCCTAGTACCTACCTATGAACCTATAATCCCACTGTATGTTAATCTAGGGCCGATAGCCTAGTACGTACCTGTGAACCTATAATCCTACTGTATGTTGATCTAGGGTCGGTAGCCTAGTACCTACCTATGAACCTACCGTATGTTAATCTAGGGCCGATAGCCTAGTACCTACCTATGAACCTATAATCCTACTGTATGTTAATCTAGGGCCGATAGCCTAGTACCTACCTGTGAACCTATAATCCTACTGTATGTTAATCTAGGGCCGATAGCCTAGTACCTACCAACGAACCTATAATCCCACTGTATGTTAATCTAGGGCCGATAGCCTAGTACCTACCTATGAACCTATAATCCTACTATATGTTAATCTATGGTCAATAGCCTAGTACCTACCTATGAGCCCATAATCCCACTATATATTAATCTAGGGCCGATAGCCTAGTACCTACATATGAACCTATAATCCTACTGTATGTTAATCTAGGGCCGATAGCCTAGTACCTACCAACGAACCTATAATCCCACTGTATGTTAATCTAGGGCCGATAGCCTAGTACCTACCTATGAACCTATAATCCTACTATATGTTAATCTATGGTCAATAGCCTAGTACCTACCTATGAGCCCATAATCCCACTATATATTAATCTAGGGCCGATAGCCTAGTACCTACATATGAACCTATAATCCCACTATACGTTAATCTAGGGTCGATAGCCTAGTACCTACCTATGAACCTATAATCCCACTGTATGTTAATCTAGGGCCGATAGCCTAGTACCTACCTATAAACCTATAATCCTACTGTATGTTAATCTAGGGCCGATAGCCTAGTACCTACCTGTGAACCTATAATCCTACTATATGTTAATCTAGGGCCGATAGCCTAGTACCTACCTGTGAACCTATAATCCTACTGTATGTTAATCTAGGGCCGATAGCCTAGTACCTACCTATGAACCTATAATCCTTGCTGTATGTTAATCTAGGGCCGATAGCCTAGTACCTACCACATTCTTCTTCTTCTTTCGGCTGCTCTCATTAGGAGTCGCCACAGCAGATCTACTGTTTCCATTTCTTCCTGTTCTCTGCATCTTGCTCTGTCACACCAACCACCTGCATGTCCTCTCTCACCACATCCATAAACCTTATCTTAGGCCTTTCTCTTTTCCTGTTACCTGGCAGCTTCATCCTTAGCATCTTTTTCCCAATATACTCTGCATCCCTCCTCAGCACATGTCCAAACTAATGTAATCTTGCCTCTCTGGCTTTGTCTCCAAACCTTCCAACCTGGGCTGACCCTCTAATATACTTATTCCTAATCCTATCCATCCTCGTCACACCCAGTGCAAATCTTAACATCTTCAACTCTGCCACATCAAGCTCTCTGACTCCTGCCTTTTTGTCAATGCCACTGTCTCCAGCCCATATAACATAACTGATGTCCTTCAAGGATGCATCTGCAGTCATAACATATGGGTTGTCCTGCCTCAGGCAGCCCCTCGGTCGGCCGGATTCCAAAGTCTGGGTCTGGCCTCGGCTGATGTCGCACTTTCCCCAACGTCAGAGCGTCTGGGGTATAAAAGCATCAGCTGACGCCATTTTCCTCTATCTTTCTTGCCGCGCGGTGCCCGAAGCAGAAGCTGTTCGCAAGTGCCAGTCGGTCAGATCCTGTGATTCAGGTACCGAAGACTTCGAAAAAGCTAAGTACCCCGTTGGGGATTCTTTCTTGCCTCAGCCGATGTCAGATAAAGTAAATAATTGTTTAACTTGTGGGAAACAAATACCTCATAAGGATTTCCACTCCTACTGTCTCCCTTGCTTAGGCCCAGACCACGACGTATCGGCCTGTTCAGCCTGTGCTTCCTTCAACCGACGAACTCTTAGACGTCGGTCTGAGTTTGCAGAGGAATTTTTTGGGGCTACTTTTGCATATAAAATGCTGTCGGAGACTCCGACATCGCATTTGGTGAAAAAACGGAAGGACAAGGACCGACACTCGCGGCCCGCGGTTTCGGCTGAAACCACGGTAAGGCCTACCGCGAGTGTCTCGGTTTCGGCCGAAACCGAGTCCTCGGAGATTCCTTCTTCTGAATCCACTCAACCGACCACCGCGGCCCGGGAGGCCCCGGCTGAGTTGGCTACTGAGCTACCTACCGAAACCAGTGTCCAGGAAATGTCCGACACCATACCTTTGGACAAATCTACTCCTGCATGTGGGGCAGCTAGGCCCCCTGCTTCCATGTCCATAAAAGCCTTTTCTAGGGCTAAAGCTGCTAAAGCTTTGCCTCCCAAGACTACCTCCCAGAGGCCTTCTTCTAGTTCTCAGATCCTCAGCCTTGCAGAGGACCTTGTCTCCTTAATTAGAGGTTCTCAACCTCACCCGGGCAGGGCCTCTCACCCACCACCAGACAAAAGGCCCAGGACTGAGCCCTCTGACCCTCACTCTTCAGATGAGTCCACGGATGGATCTGAGTTGCCAGACCACTAGGAGGAGGCTTATTCGCCCTATGAGGATTCTGATGCTGAAGAATCTATCCCTTCGGCCTCCCCTCCTGAAGAGTTTTCCTTTGGTGAGACTCTACACTCCATGAGAGAGCATTTTCAATGGCAAGGTCAGGAATTCTCTGATTCTAGAAAAAGATTAAGGACCTTTTTGCATTTGCCTCAACATAGGCCCTTAGCTATACCTCCTGTTTTGAATGTAATTGATGATGTGTACAATGATGTCAGTACAGCCCCTGATACTCTCCCTCCGGCACCTGCCAAACCTGATAGATACTACAGGGTCCCGGATTCTCATTTTCATCTGTATAAAGCCCACTCTGCAGACCCAGAAACTATTTCTCAGGGCCCTAAAGGGGTTGCGGCTGCCACTGCCAAAAATCCTCTACCTTCTGAAAGAGAGTCTAGAGCTTTAGAGAGATGGGGAAAGAAGGTATATACTTCTGCAACTCTTTCCGTCAGGGCATTAAATTGTCAATTTCATATAATACAGTACCAAGAGTATTTGTTAGATGAACTGAATAAGAAGCTTTCTTCTCCTGAACCCCTTGACCGTAAATCCCTTCAGGATTTGATACACAACTCACAGCAGGTTAGTAATCATTTCTTAAAGTGTGGTTGTGATGCACTGGAGGCTTCATGTAGGTCAGCTATGACTGGGACAGTTATTCGTAGGCATGCCTGGCTGAAGGAACAATCTTTGCCAGACCATGTTAAAGCTAAACTCCTGGATGCTCCAATGGAGAAACAAAATTTATTTGGCTCCTCGGCTCAGGAGGTCTTAAAAAAGTTTGAAGAAAAGGCAAAATCTGTGCAAACAGTTAAGGATTTCCTGCAAGTACAACCACCGAGATTCAGCAGAAACTGGCCTACTAATAATTGGTCCTTTCCAGACTCGGACAGAGCCCAGAGAGGCAGGAACAGGCGCCCCAGAGGCAGAGGGCAATCTAGGGGCTCCTACAGAGGCCGCCAGTGGCAGCCTACCAACCAGAGAGGTAGTGCAACAACAGCAGCAACAACTACTACACCAGGACAGGCTCAATGACTTTACTCTGATTCCGCCTACCAGGGCTCAACTGGAAGCACCCTTGGGCGGAAAGCTTGCTTTATTCTCAGAAAACTGGCATTACATTACAAGGGACACATGGACACTGCAAATAATAGACAAAGGATACAGGTTCCACTTCCACACTTTGCCAAAAAGAAATGGAATGCCAAACCTGCCACCAAATCAGAGAGCAGAGGCTTTAAAGCAGATCAACAACTTGCTCCAAATGAAAGCTATAGAAAAGGTACCACTTTCAGAACAAGGCCAAGGATTTTACTCCAGACTATTCCTTGTACCAAGAAAAGAAAATCAATGGAGGCCTATTCTCGACTTGTCCGCACTGAATACTTGCCTCATTGTGCCAAAATTCAAGATGCTGACCCTACAGCAACTTCTTCCCATGTTGGGCAAGGAGTCTTGGCTGGTTACTCTAGATCTCAAGGAGGCATACCTGCATGTCCCTATTCGACCAAGTTGCAGAAGACACCTCAGATTTCTTGCAGGATCAGAGCATTATCAATTCTCAGCATTGCCCTTTGGCTTATCTACTGCGCTCAGAGTATTCACGAAATGCCTGGCATCAGTAATTGCACACTGCAGACTTCAGGGGATTCAAATCTACCCATATCTGGACGACTGCCTTATACAAGCGGACTACAAGGAAAATTTGATAAAGGACTTGGCCTATGCCATCCACCTGTTACAGGCCTTGGGATACACAGTCAACATCCAAAAATCAAGACTTGTTCCATCCCAAAGGATAACCTTTTTGGGTGCAGACCTAGACACAACCACCCAAATGGCCTTTCTCACAGAAGAAAAACAAAAACAACTTCCAGATTACTTCATGAATCTGACAAGACAAACTCAGCTTACTGCAAGGAAAATCCTGAAGGCCCTGGGTTACATGGCATCCTGCATAATTCTGATACCACAGGCCAGGCTGCATATGAGAAAATTACAATGGTATCTAAGGAGTGTATGGTCTCAACACAGTCACAGTTTGGAAACTTTGATACCAATCATTCCTTGCCTTCAAAAGGAATTCCTGTGGTGGGCTCAGGCCTGCCAGTCCAACAGAGGGTTGCCTTTCAACAAACCAAAAACAAAACAAACCATCACCACGGACGCTTCAGACCAAGGATGGGGAGCACACATGGAGGGCAAATGTATCCAAGGCCTATGGTCTCAAGGACAGCTGTGCATGCACATAAACCAAAATGAAATTCTGGCAGTGATGCACGCAATCGAAGCCTTCAAGCCTTTCCCCCATCAAGGCCACCTGTTAATAAGGACAGACAACACCACGGTCATGTGGTACATAAACAAGCAGGGAGGCACACACTCCTACCCTCTATGCCGGCTGACTATGAATCTATGGGAACTATGCCTGAAACTCAGTATCCAACTACAGTCCCAGTTCGTGCCAGGAAAGGAAAATACACTGGCAGACAGCTTAAGCAGAACTACCATAGATGCACACGAATGGATGCTGCACCCAGACATCTTCCAACTCATAACAAAGGCATGGGGAAAGCCGGAGGTAGATCTGTTCGCCTCCCCCCTCAACCATCAACTGAAGACATTCTGCTCAAGGACATACCACCCACAAGCTTGGAGGGTGGACTCCCTCTCTTTCAGCTGGAAAGCTCTAAAAGTATATGCCTTCTCACCTCTCCCATTAATGTACAAGGTTCTACTGAAGATCAGGGAGGAACAGCCAAGAGTGATTCTGATAGCTCCAAACTGGCCAGGGCAACACTGGTATCCACTATTGAGGAGCATGTCGCAGGCGAAGCCATGGCCTCTACCCCTATGGCCTCTTCTTCTGACGCAGAACAATTTCAAGATCATGCATCCCAACTTGACAACATTGCAGCTAACTGCCTGGAAAATTCCTTAAATCCCAATCAAAATATTTTATCACAGAGAGTGAAGGACATTATTATGGAAGCTCGCCGGCCTTCCACAAGGAAGACATACTCAGCTAAATGGAAAAGATTTCTCATTTGGAACACAACAAAAGGCTTAGATGTGACAGTGGCGAGCATGACACATATTCTGGAATACTTAGCAGAATTGTTCCACAATGGCCTGTCCTATTCTTCCATTAAGATTCATGCCTCAGCAATTTCAGCAGAATACAATGTGGATCCACCTATCTTCTCGCACCCTCTCCTCAGGCAATTTCTGAGAGGGATCAAAAATATCAATCCTCCAAGAAAACCCCCTTTACCTGCTTGGGATCTCAACTTTGTGCTGGAGAAACTAACACTTCCTCCCTTTGAACCAACAGCATCGGCGGATCTACAGTTTCTGTCCTTCTGGCAACAACTTCAGCAAGAAGAGTATCTGAGTTACAAGCTTGAATGGCAGTACAGCCATTTCTTATCTTCCATCAGGACAGAGTTTCACTAAGAACCAATCCTACTTTTATGCCAAAGGTGGTATCTAGGGTATCCCTGAACCAAGCTATTCACTTGCCTACGTTCTTCCCAAATCCACAGAATAGAGGGGAAAAACTTCTGCACACCCTGGATATACACAGACAACTACGCTACTACTTGGACAGAACTAAAACTAGCAGAAAAACAGACCAACTATTTGTAGCATATGCTGCTGGGGTACAAGGAAAAGCAATTTCCAAACAGACAATTTCAAAATGGATAGGAAATTGCATTTGATTTTGTTACTCCTTTCATGGAAAGACAGTTCCTGCAAACATCAGGCCTCATTCCACAAGGGCCACGGCCACCACTACAGCCTTCCTACGAGGGGTGGCTACCAAGGACATTTTAGAAGCTGCTACATGGAGATCCGTGCATACATTTGCCAAACATTACAATCTACCTTTATACTCCAGATCCAGAGCAGGGTTTGCTACTGCAGTCCTGCAGGGGATCTTAACTATACCATCCTTTTCTTAGTACCTCCTCCCCCAGATTGGCTATGGTATTCTACCCATATGTTATGACTGCAGATGCATCCTTGAAGGAAATAGTACAGTTTTGTACCTACCATAAATGTAGATGTCCGATAGGTATGCATCTGCAGTCAGGGTAACCCTCCCTCCTTCCCCTCTGTGGTATTATTAGGGTACTTACCCCTCCATTAGCTAGCTGGGAGATCTATTATGGTGTATTTGTTTGTATACATATGTATATATATATATATATATATATATATATTTATTGGAAAATGTTTGGAATTTTACTGCATTCCTCTAAATTTTGGCCTTCCTAGAGGGCACCTGGCATCTGGGGCAAGAAACACTGAGGAAAATGGCGTCGGCTGATGCTTTTATACCCCAGACGCTCTGACGTCGGGGAAAGTGCGACATCAGCCGAGGCCAGACCCAGACTTTGGAATCCGGCCGACCGAGGGGCTGCCTGAGGCAGGACAACCCATATGTTATGACTGCAGATGCATACCTATCGGACATCTACATTTATGGTAGGTACAAAACTGTACTGTCTCACTACCCTCTTGTAGACCTTCCCTTTCACTCTTACTGGTACTAGTGTGTCACAAATCACTCCTGACACTCTTCTCCACCCACTCCATCCTGCCTGTACTCTCTTCTTCACCTGTCTTCCACACTCACCATTACTCTGAACTGTTGATCCCAAGTACTTAAACTCATCCACCTTCGCCACCTCTACTCCCTGCATCCTCACCATTCCTCTATCCTCCCTCTCATTCACACACATATATTCTGTCTTAGTCCTGCTGATCTTCATTCCTCTTCTCTCTAGAGCATATCTCCACTTCTCCAGGGTCTCCTGCACCTGTTCCCTACTCTCACTACAGATCACAGTGTCATCTGCAAACATCATAGTCCACGGGGACTCCTGTCTGATCTCGTCCGTCAACCTGTCCATCACCATTGCAAATAAGAAAGGGCTCAGAGATGATCTTTGATGTAATCCCACCTCCACCTTAAACGTATCCATCGCTCCCACTGCAGACCTCACCGCTGTCACACTACCCTTGTACATATCCTGTACCGCTCTTACATACTTCTCTGACACTCCCGACTTCCTCATACAATACCACAATTCGTCTCTAAGCACCCTATCATATGCTTTCTCTAAATCCACAAAGACACAATGCAACTCCTTCTGACCTTCTCTGTACTTCTCCATCAACACTCTCAGCGCAAACATCGCATTTGTAGTGCTCTTTCCTGGCATAAAACCATACTGCTGATCACTAATCATCACCTCCCTTCTTAACCTAGCTTCCACTACTCTTTCCCATAACTTCATGCTGTGACTGATCAGTTTAATCCCTCTGTAGTTACTACAGCTCTGCACATCACCCTTATTCTTAAAAATCAGTACCAAACCACTTTTTCTCCATTCTTCAGGCATCCTCTCACTTTCCAAGATTTCGTTAAACAATCTAGTTAAAAACTCCACTGCCATTTCACCTAAACACCTCCATGTTTCCACAGGTATGTCTTCTGGACCAACAGCCTTTCCGTTCTTTATCCTCTTCATAGCTATCCTTGCTTCCTCCTTGCTAATCCACTGCACTTCATGATTCACTATCTGCACATCATCCAACCTTCTCTCTCTCTCTCATTGTCTTCATTCATCAACCCCTCAAAGTACTCTTTCCATCTGCTCAACACGCTCTCCTCGCTTGTGAGTACGTTTCCCTCATTATCCTTTATCACCCTTACCTGCTGCACATCTTTACTAGCTCGGTCCTTCTGTCTAGCCAATTGGTACAGGTCCTTTTCTCCCTCCTTAGTGTCCAACCTTTTATACAACTCTTCATACGCCTTGTCCCTTAGCCTTTGCCACCGCTCTCTTTGCCATGCACCTCATCTCCTTATACTCTTGTCTACTTTCTTCATCTCTTTGACAATCCCACTTCTTCTTCGCCAACCTCTTTCTCTGTATACTCTCCTGTACTTCTTCATTCCACCACCAGGTCTCCTTGTCCTCCTTCCTCTTTCCAGATGTCACACCAAGCACCTTTCTAGCCATCTTTCTTGTACCTACCTATGATCCTACTGTATGTTAATCATTTTTACTCAGTGGTACTTCCTTCCTGTGTAAGTGAGGATTTCCTTCCTTTTTACCTTGTTGGTATTTTTTCGTACCATTGTTGATATAGGCCCCTCCCTTCCCCTTACCGTTTGGTAGTTTAAATAACATCGTTGGTATTCTGTTTCCCTTTCCCTTTACCCTTTGGGCATACTTTATGCTTACCTCGTTGGTAAGTTAAAAAAAAAAAAAAAAAAAGAAATCCTTTCCTTTCTGTGTGTGTGTGTGTGTGTGTACCTAGTCATGAAAGGACATTCTTCCTGTTTAATTGTGGTTTAATAACTGTTGGATTACTGTTTAATTATGGTTTAATAACTGTTAGATTACTGTTTAATTATGGTTTAATAACTGTTGGATTACTGTTTAATTATGGTTTGATAACTGTTGGATTACTGTTTAATTATGGTTTGATAACTGTTGGATTACTGTTTAATTGTGGTTTAATAACTGTTGGATTACTGTTTAATTATGGTTTAATAACTGTTGGATTACTGTTTAATTATGGTTTAATAACTGTTGTATTACTGTTTAATTATGGTTTAATAACTGTTGTATTACTGTTTAATTATGGTTTAATAACTGTTGGATTACTGTTTAATTATGGTTTAATAACTGTTGGATTACTGTTTAATTATGGTTTAATAACTGTTGGATTACTGTTTAATTATGGTTTAATAACTGTTGGATTACTGTTTAATTATGGTTTAATAACTGTTGGATTACTGTTTAATTATGGTTTAATAACTGTTGGATTACTGTTTAATTATGGTTTAATAACTGTTGGATTACTGTTTAATTGTGGTTTAATAACTGTTGGATTACTGTTTAATTGTGGTTTAATAACTGTTGGATTACTGTTTAATTGTGGTTTAATAACTGTTGGATTACTGTTTAATTGTGGTTTAATAACTGTTGGATTACTGTTTAATTGTGGTTTAATAACTGTTGGATTCCTGTTTAATTGTGGTTTAATAACTGTTGGATTCCTGTTTAATTGTGGTTTAATAACTGTTGGATTCCTGTTTAAGTATGGTTTAATAACTGTTGGATTCCTGTTTAAGTATGGTTTAATAACTGTTGGATTACTGTTTAATTATGGTTTAATAACTGTTGGATTACTGTTTAACTGTGGTTTAATAACTGTTGGATTACTGTTTAACTGTGGTTTAATAACTGTTGGATTACTGTTTAACTGTGGTTTAATAACTGTTGGATTACTGTTTAACTGTGGTTTAATAACTGTTGGATTACTGTTTAACTGTGGTTTAATAACTGTTGGATTACTGTTTAACTGTGGTTTAATAACTGTTGGATTACTGTTTAATTGTGGTTTAATAACTGTTGGATTACTGTTTAATTGTGGTTTAATAACTGTTGGATTACTGTTTAATTGTGGTTTAATAACTGTTGGATTACTGTTTAATTATGGTTTAATAACTGTTGGATTACTGTTTAATTGTGGTTTAATAACTGTTGGATTACTGTTTAATTATGGTTTAATAACTGTTGGATTACTGTTTAATTATGGTTTAATAACTGTTGGATTACTGTTTAATTATGGTTTAATAACTGTTGGATTACTGTTTAATTATGGTTTGATAACTGTTGGATTACTGTTTAATTATGGTTTGATAACTGTTGGATTACTGTTTAGTTATGGCTTAATAACTGTTGGATTACTGTTTAATTATGGTTTAATAACTGTTGGATTACTGTTTAATTGTTGTCAGCTGGATTCTTCATAATGGCTGACACGAAGGGCACTACTGGGTTTAAACAGCGTGATAAACGTGGCAGGAAGATGCTAAACTCTGATGGGGCTACCCTGGAATCCATATCTAACTCATCTATGCGGTTGATTGCACATACAACCGAAGGGGCGGCCAGAGCAGCGGGTGCAGACATTTTCACGAGACATCATATATAACAAACAAAAAATGGCTATTAGGTAAAACCCAGTATATAAAAAAGGAATGTCTATAAAAACAGCACTATACCGGGTACCACACAGTAACGTCTCCCACACAAATAACATTTCATATAACATTTTCAACCTTTATACATTTATATTCCCTTTACATCAATATCTATACATTTTACATTTTATACATATGTATTTTTAGACACACACATATATACACATCTTTTATATTATACATTATTATTATATTTTATTTATAGATACACCACTTATTTATACATGATATACACACAGTGATATCATATAAATTATACTTTTTATCATGTTTATATGTTTTTATGTGGTCATTTTATAGCAGCTTTGACAATGTATCTTGGTTGAATACAACTTTAAATTTCCTTAAATGGATGACATCATTAATTGAGAGTTAATTGAATGTACAAGTATATAAGCAACAGAGTGTTTTATATCTATGTCTGATGAAGCAACTAGGGTTGCGAAAGTGCTCATCTCTCTTTTATACATTTTGTTTGTTTAAATAAAGACGTTATTGTGTGGTACCTGGTATAGTGTTGTTTTTATTGTCACGAGACATCATGTCTGGATGCACTTGTGTGACTTTACGGACCCTTTCAAGTCTTCCTTTGTCAACTCTCCCATTGATGCTTCCTCTCTCTTCGGTCGAAAAGTTAGACACGCTAGCCAGGTGTGAGAAGGATGGCAAGACCCCGCCTGTTGTGGGCTTACTTTTTTTAATCCCCAACCATCCTTCTCTAGGAATCAGAGGAGTGGAAGGATGTGGTTCAAGAAATCCCAAGGGCCTTTCTGTGACACACATGGTGAGTCGTCCCCCCCCCCCGGGGCAGAAGGGGGGGAACTCATCAGGAAGATGCCCCCACCGAGGCAAAGGAGGTCCATGTGACCAGGGGTCCAGCGATTCCTTTTCTGGGCAGCCCTACCAGCGCTCCTGAAGAGCGGCCAAATTGCTTACCTCTGGAAGCAGTCGGGGGGGGGGCAATTCTCTCTCTGCGCCACTTAGCCTGGCATTCCATAACAACAGATTCTTGGATGTAAGCGATAATTACCAGAGGTTATCACATTCCCTTCGATTTTTACCTGAGGCGCAAAGTCGATTCCCCGATGTTTCACCAAGTCAGAGGGATGCAGCAGCACAAGAAATTCAAAAGCTGCTCCAAAAAAGAGTCATCCAGACAGTCCCATCAGACCAGATAGAATCCGGATTTTATTCAAGGTTCTTTTTAGTGCCAAAAAAGACAAGGGACTGGAGGCCAATTTTAGACCTCGGCATCCTAAACAAGTTTGTCATACAGACCAAATTCTTCATGGTCACGGTTCAGTCTGTCCTTCTGTTTCTGGAAAAAGACGACTGGGTGTGCTTGATAGATGTACAGGATGCGTATTACCATATAAAAATGGACATTCACGCTAGAAGATATCTCTGCCTCCAGCTGGGAGCCAGTCACTACCAGTTTTGAGTACTGCCCCCCTTTGGTCTCTCTCTACAGCCCCCAGAGTATGCACCAAATGTATGGCAGCAGTAACAGATCACTTGAGACTGCAAGGATTCCAAGTGTTTCCATATCTAGATGATTGGCTCCTTACCGCCCCCACCAAGCATCTACTGCTTCTCGCCTTGCACTACACTCTACAGCTGGCATGGCTCTTGGGGATCTCAATAAACGAAGAGAAGTCAAAACTAGTTCCTACTCAAAGCCTAGAATTCATAGGAGCAGCATTTGGCACAAGGTCTTGCCTGGTTGCTCTTCCTCTTCACTGGCTTCAGGGACTAAGATTTCAACTCCAAGTGATACTGTCTCAGGACAAAGTCCCAACTCGTTCAGTCCTTCAACTGTTGGGTTCAGTAGCAACAATGATTGCTATAGTTCCCTAACAAGACTCTATATGAGATTACTAGAATGGCTCCTAGCTTCACAGCGGTCCTTATTGACACATCCCATGTCTTACCCAATCCGCATAACGAACCACTGCAAGCAAGATCTGAATTAGTGGATGAAGCCAGAAATGGCATTATGGAGTCATACCAACTCACCCTCTCAGCCCAAGGCCATAGTGACCACGGATGCGTCCCTGATGGGGTGGGGGAGGCATTTTCAGGGAAAGACAGTCCAAGGCACTTGGTCCCCCTTTGAAACCAATTTGCATATCAATATCCTAGAACCGAGGGCAGTGCTTCTGGCATTGTAAGCATTCCAATCTGCCCTCCCATCAGGGACAATTGCTATCCAGTTGGACAACATGTCGGTCGTCTGGTATATCAACAAAATGGGGAAACCAGATCCTACCAATTATGTCAGGAAGCCATGAGAGTTTGGCAATGGGCGATCGCCTCCAGCTGCTTTCTGGTTGCAATGCACATTCCCAGGAATTGCAAAGTAATTGCGGACAAACCTAGCAGATGTATTCTCCTGCCTCACGAGTGGTCCCTCAATCCTGAAGTTGCAATGGAGATTTTCCTTCGCTGGGGTCAGCCTTGCTGTGATCTATTCATGTCTCCCACCAACCACAAATGCAGCAGCTACTTTTCCCTAATCTTCCCTCAGTGGGAGTCTGCGAGGGATGCTGTAGTACATGATTGGCCCTCGGTACTGGTTTATGCCTTCCCTCCCTTTCCTGATTCCACTTTTTTTGAAGAAAGCACTTCGGTTTAGAAGCAAGTAATCCTCATTGCACCCTATTGGCCCTGACAAGTCTGGCTCCCTTTCCTTTGGCCTCACCTGGTTCACCAACCGTGGATTCTTGGATCTAATTCCAGGATTACTGTCGCATACCTCAGGGGTTGATCCATCGAAATCTATCGAGCCTCAAGCTGACAGCTTGGTACCTCCACTTCCGGTAACTGCCAGGCAAAGTAACCTGTTTTCCCCTGTACAAAAAATACTTATGGCTTCCCGTAAACTATCAACTCCTAAATTGCGAAAACTCTCCACCACAAACCAGTAATACAAAAAATATGCAAATTCCCTCAAGAAGGTCTCCGTAAAACACTGTACTTGCACCACGAGCCAAAAAAAACAATAATTAAACAGTTGTTTATTTACGCACTTTCAAATTCATACGCGTTTTCGTCCCATCCACTGGACTTCATCAGATAACATCTTACATTCAACAAATCACTTATATACATCTTGCATTAACATAATCCAATCAAAATTATTAAATAAATTCAAATACACAAATCAACTTTCATCTTATGGGCTCATTAATATTAAAATTGCTATTAGTTCTTTCTATGAATAAAACATTTAAAATTCCTTTTAATTCTTACTAAATAAACTCTCATTCAATACATATTAAAAAACTTTTAACTTATATCTACTAAAATTCATAAATTAGATGGTAATTTATGAATTTTAGTAGATATAAGTTAAACGTTTTTTAATATGCATTGAATGAGAGTTTATACATTTATTCATAAATTAGATGATAATTTATGAATTTTAGTAGATATAAGTTAAAAGTTTTTTAATATGTATTGAATGAGAGTTTATTTAGTAAGAATTAAAAGGAATTTTAAATGTTTTATTCATAGAAAGAACTAATAGCAATTTTAATATTAATGAGCCCATACGATGAAAGTTGATTTGTGTATTTGAATTTATTTAATAATTTTGATTGGATTATGTTAATGCAAGATGTATATAAGTGATTTGTTGAATGTAAGATGTTATCTGATGAAGTCCAGTGGATGGGACAAAAACGCGTATGAATTTGAAAGTGCGTTAATAAACAATCGTTTAATTATTGGTTTTTTGGTTCGTGGTGCAAGTACAGTGTTTTACGGAGACCTTCTTGAGGGAATTTGCATATTTTTTGTGTTCCCGTAAACTATTCCACCAGTAAAATTTATTATAATAAATGGAACAGATTTGTTTTTTGGTCTTGAGAAAAAGGACTGGACCCCTTTTCAACTCCAATTAAATTGGTGTTGCAGTGTTTATCAACTTTACTCCTTTCAGGAGTATTAGCTTCTATGATCTGAGTCCATTTAACAGCTATCTCAAACTTCCACAACGATTTCCAAGATTCCTCTTTAATATCTCACCGTCTGCAAAACTTTCTTGAAAGGAGTCCTACATATAAAGCCGCCCTTCAAAGAGCCCATCGAATCTTGGAATTTGACACTAGTCCTACAGACTTTGACTCATCATCCCTTTGAGCCTGCTGCCACTTGCAATATAAAATTCTTGTCTTTGAAAACTTTATTCTTGGTAGCCATTACCTCAGTGAGAAGAATTTCAGAATTACAGGCCTTGTGCCCAAAATGTCCTTACTTAGTTTTCCACAGAGAGAGAGCATCTCTTCGGACTAACCTCTCCTTTCTACCCAAGTTTGTCTCTGAGTTAAATATTAATCAGTCCATTGACCTGCCAATTTTCGTCCCAAACTTTTCTAATAAAGGAGAATATTGTTTGCATTTATTCGATATACATAGACAATTATGTTTCTACTTAGGACTAAATCTTTCCGAAAATATGACTAATTATTCCTGTCTTATTCAGGATCCAAGTTTGGAAAATCTGTTTTCAAAGTCACTTTGGCGAAATGGCTGAGAGATTGCATCTCCTTTGTCTATCAACAAAATCAAATGCGTTTAACTACCAAAATCATAGTGCATTCAACCAGATCAGTTGCTACTTCAGTGGCCTTTCATTCCAGAGCTACTATGGTTGACATTTGAGTAGCAGCCACTTAGGCTACCCCTCATACCTTTATTACTCATTACAAATTGGACTTGGTCTCCAGAGGGGGAGCATCCTTTGGCTCAGTGGTGCTCAGGAATATCCTTCTGTAGGGTCTCCCGGGGCACAAAGTAGCTAGGGACTCTGTGTCATCTGTCATGAATGAATGAAAAGCGCAACAACATTAGATAAAGAAGTTATGTTCTTAACATAAAGTTCCATCCGTGTTGTTGCTCTTCATTCATTCATGACATCCCACCCTCCTACCTTCTCTAAAAGACTCCTGGAGGTTCAGATTTGGTTCTGGTTACGATGGGGCATTTGCTCAGACAAGGCCACTGCTTTCTTTTACTTTCGGGCAAACTTGATCTGAGGAGATGAGGAGAGGGGCATTATGGGTAACCTTGGCTCGAGAGTTTTTGGCTGGTGTGAGCTTATTATATCGGCCGAGTCAGTTCCGAAGACGGAACCGAAACCCATCTGTCATGAATGAGTGAATGAAGATCAACAACAGATGGAACGTTATGGTAAGAACATAACTTCTTTTTTTCCATGAACAACTTATGGTGTTGAAAAGACTGTTCTACAAATTTAGGTATATTTTATCTCAGTGTTAATTGCATTGTCTCTGTTCTGTTTAAAATGTACTGTCTTGTATCCTGTACGCTTAACCATAGATCATTACCTAAATCAAATTTGTTCTCTGTTCTATTGTTAAAATTTTTTCCAGAGTCGAGTAACTGATATCAGTGAATCAGTTCATGCTTTCTAAGAATCTTGATTATATCTATATTAAAAGGTTTTATGCTATTTTGTGTGCATGCAAAAGGATATAGCAAGAATAACCAAGCTTTTTTATTGGGATTCCTGTTCATAAGGGTTTTATATCCTTTCAGTATGTTTTTATAAACTTAGAACTTACATGCTTCTGTTTGCTTCTGTAAAATGTTTTCTCATCATCCAAAGAAGATTATTTGAAACCAACTCAGTATATTGTGATGGTAATGTAAGACCCAATTTAAGCCATTGTAAGACCTGATTTTAACCATGTCTTTTCATGTATGTGTTTCCATCTGGCAGAATAAGCATTATTTATCCGTAATGGTATTGTTTTTATACTAGATGACAATGCATATATTTCTATAGCTGGAAGACTGATTCTTCCTGCTTCCCAATCATTTAAGTGATGATTCAGAGGTAGTCTGGGGTTATTGGGATACTATAAGAAGTTTAGCATTAGTTTATTAAATTGTTTTATGTAAGATTTAGGAGGAGGTATAGAAAAAGCTTGTATGAAGTATATTTTTGGAAAAAATAATAATTTTAATTATATTAATGCCTGTCCTCCATTGTAAAAAAGTATTTATTCCATTTTTGAATGAACATTGTAATGTTATTTAGAATATTAGAGTAGTTTAGACCGTAGTTCAGACCTCACTTATTTCTAAACTAGAATCCACTTATATCAAAGTAGCTAAATTTGCCACCAAACTACCATATTCCTCTCATCACTGCTGAGCACTCCAAAACTGAAATGGTTAGAATTCCCCCATAACCTACTCCTCCCTCAGCTTCACATAATTCATTCCATTCTATACCAGCCCACTTTCTGCCCCAGCCTTGCATCCATCATCTCCTCCTACACCCCAGCTAGAATACTCCGGAGCGCTGACCAGCATCCCCACTTTCTGCCCCAGCCTTGCACCCATCATCTCCTCCTACACCCCAGCTAGAACACTCCGGAGCACTGACCAGCATCCCCACTTTCTGCCCCAGCCTTGCATCCATCATCTCCTCCTACACCCCAGCTAGAACACTCCGGAGCTCTGACCAGCATCCCCACTTTCTGCCCCAGCCTTGCATCCATCGTCTCCTCCTTCACCCCAGCTAGAACACTCTGGAGCTCTGACCAGCATCCCCACTTTCTGCCCCAGCCTTGCATCCATCATCTCCTCCTACACCCCAGCTAGAACACTACGGAGCTCTGACCAGCATATATTATCCATTCACAAACCCAAGATCAACATAGGGGAAAACCTTTATAGCTGCTACCTGGCTGAAAACTGGAACAAACTACCACTTGATATCAGAAACATCAGACCCAAACTCCAATTCAGAAAGGCAGTAAAATATCACTTAAGCAAAAGTAAATGTCATTGCTATCTCCCCCCTGACCGAACCATCTCATACGCCTCCCATCTCTCTCCTTTCTCCTTACTGCAGAGAAACCAAACCCTTCCTCCCATCTCTCTCCTGTTCGACTCTGCAAGCCTTCTTACCTAACTCTCTGCCCCTAACCTCACTCTTATAAAATCATTTCATACTACCCCCTCTTCCCCCTCTCTCACCTAGAGTAATTTGTACTGATGTACAGCCTTTCATAGTAGAATGACCAAGCTTCGAAACCCATGCTTACCCACCTCATACTACACAATAACTACTGATGTTAAGTTGTCTATCTCGCCTTCGTTCTTGCTGGTTGGGTTCGGAGCTGATCCTCGGCTCCGACTCGGCCATCTTCAAAAGCTCAAGAGCTGCTTACTGGCTTGAGGGCCCCCTATATCCCATGAGCCTGGTGCTAGGTACCCAGATCTCGTTTGCCGCTTCTGCTGCGAGGTAGTTCTATTGGCTCGGATTGTATAAAACTTTAATATTATTATTATTGTATTTTTCTTGTCAAAACTGTAATTTTTAGTGTAAAATTAGTCGTTAGATTAGACTGTTGTATTGTAGCTAGTCTCTTTTCTTGATCCGTTTACTTTCCCCAAGAAACTCGTTTAGTCCCCCCCCTTTCTCTCCCTTTCCTCACAAAGGTTTTCTGTTTAAGTTAGAGGTTAACCTTTCTATCTCCTTCTAAAAAAAAAAAAAGAAAAAATTCTTTTATTAATCACTGTTCGTGTTTAGTGATAGTTATCTTTAGTTTTTGTTGTAGTGCTAGTAGTTGGTTGTGGTAACTGTAGTGTGTAAAATTTGCTTTAACCTTTCTGTGTGTGTTCTTGTCCTTGGTTTTCCTCCAGGATGTCCAAGGATCCTAAACCGTCCGGATTCAAGAAGTGTGACTCATGCTTTCAGAAGATGTCTCTGACAGATGGTCACACTTCTTGTGTTTATTGTCTGGGTGCCGTGCACTTGCAGGACTCTTGCTCGATCTGCCATGCTTTCAGTCCAAGAGTCTTGCAGGAGCACAAAAATATATGGATTCTGAGAGGTTTGCTTAAACCTCAAGATTCACCGGCGAAGGCTCAGCCCGTGAAATCTTCCAGGCCACCTAAACCGTCGGCTCCCAGTTCGGACCCATCGTTGGGTGAAGCCACACAATCTATCTCGGCTCCGGCTGGAACCGATGTCCCTCCCTCCCAGTCGGCTCCGACACGTTCTTCGGAGCCAGCTGAGAGTCAGAAAAGATCCAGGTCTCCTTTCTTGGAGTCAATACATTCGGCTCCAAAATTGCCCCTGCTCCAATCGGAGCGTAGTCATCGCTCATCCCACTCTTCTCGGTCCTCTAGACTTTCGAACCATGACTTGGAAAAGAGTGGTCAGTAGGCTGTTAAAATCGCAGGCCCTAGCCAAAATGTTGTCCAGCCCTCCTCATCAGGAGTCGGCTCCATCCACAGCTGTAGATATTCCTCCTCTGACTCATCCTATGAGCTCGGAGCCGGAGTTCATTGTGGTTCGAGTCGTGGAACCGTCGGTGCCAATACCCTCTCTTTCGGTTCATCATCGGCTCCGATCCCTTCCATGGTACCTTTCCTGGAGGGATCTGGGCGCCGAGACTCCCTCGTCCGCTCCAAGAGGGCAAGTGGCATCGGACCCTTGTCTGACCCCGCTCTCCCGCTCGGGGCTTCGGCTCAGGTGAGCTCGGCTCCCACATCTCCCTTGGAGCCGTCCCCCTCGGTGCGGGGAGGACTTCTGGTTTCTTCGGAGCCAGAACCCTGTCTGCGTCCGGGCAGCGACGCCTTCGAGGTGATGAGGAGTGTACTTGAGTCAATCCCACGATCGACCCCATCGGCTCCTCCCCCCAGGGTGGCTGCATCAGCCTCTGCCCCTCTTCCAGACCCCAAGCGTGGGGATCCAGTGCTCCAGGACACCCCTTGGGGTGTATCCTCCTCTTCCGAGGCCTCCCCTGATCATTCAGAGGAGCCACCTCGCAAGAGGAAATGCAAGAGGAAGCATGTTAACTCTCCCGAGTCTGTCACATCGGATACTGACTTAGAGGAGTTGGAAGGGTCCCCAAGATCCCCCTCTGAAGATGTCTCCTTCGCAGACATCCTTGAGATGCTTAGGCAGAGGGGGAACTGGACTACCCTAAGCCCGTCCGAGGATGAGTCTGTATTCCTGGACGCGTTTGGATCCCGACCTTCCACCTCCTGGGTGTCTCCGCCTTTCGATCCACTGATGTCTGTGGTGGCTCTGAAGGCGTGAACGGCTCCAGATACAGTGGAACCAACCCCTAGAAGACCTGCCAAATTCATTACTGCACCACAGGACAAACAGTTCTTGACCAAAGGTGTCCCCGATGATGCCATGTTGGTAGTGGCGGCCACAAAGAAGGAGTTGGCTGAAACTTCTTCATCTGTCCATCCCCCTAACAAGGAGTCTAGGACGATGGACAGATATGGGAAGTGGATGTTCTCTTCAGCGATCTTTTCCATGTGGTCCCAGAATTACCTGTGCCACTTTACCCGTCTTCAGAAGGATATCCTGAAAGAGCTTGGAGATACCCTCCAAGATCCATCAGCTGAGGGGGCCCAGGCTAAGGCAGCCTCACAGCTGGCGACTCTTAATTCAGTGGTAAACTCCTCCATGAGGCTTATTTCGTATGCAGCTGATGGTGCGAGGAGAGCCGCAGGCACAGGCGTGGCCCTAAGGAGGCACGCTTGGATGTGGCTATGTAACTTTGCAGAACCTTTCAGAGCGTCTTTCACCAACACCCCCTTTGATGGTTGCTCTCTTTTCGGATCACAGGTGAAAGATACCCTTACCAGGTGTGAGCAGGAAGGCAAGACGCTCTCTGCCATAGGAGTCCGTTTTTCCACTCCTTCCAGACCGTATCCTAAGGGTCAGAAGAGTGGGAAGATGTGGTTCCAGAAATCCCAGGGAGCCTTGGTGAGTTACCATCCAGGGGCAGAGGAGGGAACAATAACAGACGCCGCCCTCATGGCAGAGGGGGTCCGCAAAATCAGGGCAGCAGGGAATCTTTCTCTGAGAAGCCCTTCCAGCATCCCTGAAGGGTTGCCCGGCTGCCCACCTCTGGAGGCAGTCGGGAGAAGATTATCGCTGTACCCAAGAGCCTGGCAAGACATATAACACAAGACAAATGGGTACAGTGCATCATATCTGGAGGCTGCAGAATTCCCTTTGTTCACACCCCCTTGAGGTCAAACAAGTCCCTTCCAGACGTTCCACCCAATCTAAGGGACCAAGCAGTGCAAGAAGTCTCAAAACTGCTAAGAAAAAGGGCCATCCAGCAAGTCCCAGCAGACCAACAAGGATCCGGAATTTACTCAAGGTTCTTTTTGGTACCAAAAAAGACAGGGGACTGGAGACCTATTTTGGATCTCAGCAGACTAAACAAGTCTGTACAAAGAACGAAGTTCCGGATGGTCACGCTTTAGTCCATTTTACCCTTCCTGGGTCAGGACAATTTGATGTGCTCCATAGATCTTCAGGATGCATACTACCACATCAAAATGGACAGACACTCCAGAAGATTCCTTCGCTTCCGGCTGGTAGCCAGCCATTATCAGTTCAGAGCTCTGCCCTTTGGTCTCACCACTGCCCCCAGGGTGTTTACCAAATGTATGGCACCGCTCAAGTGAGACGGCAAGGATTCCAGGTGTTTCTATATCTCGATGACTGGCTCCTCACTGCTACCACCAGACATTACCTTCTGCGAGCCAGAGACTGTACTATCGACACTTACTCCAAGCTAGGTATCACAATAAATTTCGAAAAGTCTGCATTGTCGCCCTGTCAGTCTATCACCTTTATAGGCACAAATTTAAATACCAAAGACATGTTAGCGAGCCTCCCACCAGACAGGTTGTTAGTGATTCGTCAGCATGTCAAGGTTTTATTAGCATTTTAAAGAATTCAAGCCAGGTTTGTCCTTCAAACTGTGGGTCTCATGGCAGCAGCGATCGTACTTGTCCCTCTAGCTCGTTTTCACATGAGGATTCTCCAGTGGCTTCTTTTCACCCAATGGTCCTTCCAGCAGCTTCCCATGTCTTACATGATTATGATCACACAAGCATGCAAGAAGCACCTTGCGTGGTGGATGGTCTCCACATCAGTGCTCCATGGCAGACCATTTGTTCTCCCCCCTCCAGTGGCTACTGTGACCACGGACACCTCCCTGATCGGGTGGAGGGGGCATTATCAGGGCAGAACAGTCCAAGGCACCTGGCAACCTCGCGAGTATCATCTACACATAAATGTCTTGGAGATGAAAGCCGTGCTGTTAGCGTTGCAGGCTCTTCAGGACTCTCTTCTTACCCAGGACTATTGCAATTCAAACGGACAATATGTCTGTAGTGTGGTACATCGGCAAGCAGGGCGGAACCAGGTCCTACCCCCTATGTCGAGAAGCACTCAGACTCTGGCAGTGGGCGATCTCTTCCCAATGGTTTCTGATTGCAACGCACATCCCTGGTAGATCCAACGTCATAGCAGACAGACTGAGCAAAGCAATTCTCATGCCTCACGAGTGGTCTCTGAACCAGGTAGTTGCGGACCAAATCTTCCGCAAATGGGGCCAACAATAGAAACTGGTAACAGGAACAACTGAATAAAACGCTAATCCAGAAGGAATAACTTAGCGGAAGCAATAATACCTCCTTTTAATGGAAATCTCAGCTCTCAGCAAAACAATAGCTTAAAAAATCAACCAAAAGCTTATTTTTGTAGATAAATTAAGCGCTTTCATCCACTGGTATGTGGACGTCTTCAGAATGAATTAATCAATTAAATCATCTCTATTTAAACTCACTTTGGTGCCATTTCAAGATAGTGATTTAAAGAAACAGATATCTACATTCAGTACTTCTTACTTAAAAATTATGAACAACTCAATTATTAATACAATTCATACACATCTACTCGCATATATTACTTTAAAATCCTATGTTTAAAAACCTTCGTAAAATCTAAAAAGTAGAGAATTTTTTGTGTTCATGCATAAAGACATACAAAACATCCTGCTGTGCAGTAAAATTGTTTCCTATAAGTTTATAGTACGATGCATTGCTATACATCCCATTCTACTTTTGCATTAATAATGTTCCCAGTGCCTGTAGGGTCTAATCGATGTATATAAATATATATATAATTAAATACATATATAATTAAATAAATAAATAACTATATAAATATGTAAAATATAGTAGGGATGAATATAACAACAGTAATTCTATAATCTTCAATACTAAAATTTGGGACCTCAAATATCATGATGAATGTATAAGAATGAAATCTTAATGCATAAAAATGCATACAAATTGATGCAAACTGTGTAAGGCAAAAAATACTTCCATTTAACTACTTAGGCAATACAGTATAATTATTCACACTTCCATTTATAGCAAAATATGAAAATATATATATCATAGCTATTAAAATATAGAATTGTAGAATGAATTTCCTTAAAATAACATCACATATATCAATAATTGTATGATTTGGATCCAGTAACTACAATTGTAATACTAATACTTATTTTTTAAAAATGGTTTTAATGTAATATAGTCATTCAGTCCGGGCAATGTTGATGCATCCGTTAAAATTTGCCATTTGGCTTCTCTCTTAGCTAAAAATGCCTTGAGGTTACCTCCTCTCAAATTCATTGTAACCGTCTCTAAAATGGCAAATCTAATGAAATGTGTACTATCTGTATTTTGTATATGCCTAGCTAATGCGTTAGTATTGTCTCCCTTCTTGATGGCATATAAGTGCTCATATATCCTCTTTTTAAACATATGTTCAATTTTACCTATGTAAAAACAAGAACATATTGAGCATTTTGCCATATAAACCACATACTTTGTGTTGCAATTCCCTCTCCTAAAAACTATTTTAGTTTTATTAATGTTATCCAGAACTACACCATCCACTTCTAATATAACCGGGCAGTAAGCGGATCTTCCACATTTGCGCGTTCCCCCTTGATGCAAGGATATGTCATCCACCTTCTTAGGTCTCTCTAATATAGGTTTTAAATTTAGTCCCATCTTATAAACAAATTATAGGGGCATCACCAACTATTTTCCTCAGTTCTTGATCCAGGGTAAAAATATTCCAGTATTTTATCAAGATGTCCTTAATGTGAGTGGTATAGGGTGAGCATTCAATTTCCCTCTTCCCTTACTACCTCTTTCTTTAATGCTTTACCCAAAACAGGGGCATATTTCTTTCCCCATTCCCCTATTTACATATGTTTTAACTTCCTCTAGTAATAAATAGCCTACTAATAAATTCTATTTCATCTAACATCTCTCTATAACTTGATGTCATACGTGCCACCCGAATGCACTGTCCTTTAAAAATACTTTTTTTGGTCTTAAATGGATGGTTACTTGTAAATTCCAGATAATTATTAGAAAAGGTATTTTTTCTAAATATACGTGACACAAATCCTTCTTTGTTGCTTGATATGTATGTGTCCAGGTAGGATAACCCTTCTTTATTGTAATTATGTGTAAATTTCAAAAACTGACTAGTGTTGTTAAGGTACTGAATAAATTCATCAATCATCTCTTCTTGTCCATCCCACAAAATAAATATATCGTCTAAGAATCTAGTATAATATCTAATATATTTATAATACTGACTCTTAAAGATATTTTCCATTTCCCAATCTAACATCACTAGATTAGCATAAATTGGGGCACAGGCAGTTCCCATTGCTACTCCTCGGGTTTGTCTGTAAAACTCCCCTTCAAAGAAAATGTAGTTGTAATCTAATATAATACTCATTAATTCCATAATTACAGATGAATGTTCCCAGTTCAAATTCGAATACTGTTTAATGGGGCCAACCTTGCTGCGACCTGTTTGCAACTCCCTTCAACAGCAAGTGCAGCAATTTCTTCTCTCTCTTTCCACATCCTGGACATTCCCCCAGAGACGCTCTAGTCCACGATTTTCCTCAGGGACTTCTTTATGCATTCCCGCCCTTTCCCCTCATCCCGAAGCTAATTCAGAAAGCTACCGTTTTGGGTTGCAAAATGATCCTCATTGCTCCTTACTGACCTCGACAAATATGATTCCCATTCCTGCATCGCTATCTTCTCGAGCAGCCTTGGATTCTGGACCTAGTTCCAGGCCTCCTGATTCATCAGTCGGGTGGGCTGCACTAATCCCTACACTCACTCCAGCTCACGGCTTGGTTGCTCTACTTCCAACCTTAGCCAGGCTCCCAGATATCTCCCCCTCTGTGCACAAAATCCTTTTGTCATCACACAAGTCTACAACCAGAAAAACCTATGCTAGTAAGTGGAAACGTTTTTCTTCCTGGGCAGAGGCAAAAAGTATAGATCCCTTTTCAGCCCCTGTACACTACATTTTGGAATTTCTTGCTGAGCTCTTCCATGCTGGGTCCGCTTCCGCTACAATTAGAGTTCAATTAGCTTCATTTTCAAATTGGACTGTCGGAAAACAATATCATGTCCCATAAGCTGTGTAAAGCCTTTCTCAAAGGAACCACTCTGCTCAGGCCCCCAGTGAGAGATCCTCCACCACCGTGGGATCTAAATTTGATTTTAGCTTCTTTAATTTTGCCCCATTTCGAACCTGCAGCTTCTTGTTCATTGAAGTTCTTATCTTGGAAAACCCTTTTTCTGGTAGCTATTACTTCAGCCAGAAGAGTTTCGGAACTACAGGCTCTTTCTATCCGTCCCCCATACCTCGTTTTCCACAATGACAGGGTTGCTCTTAGGACTAATCCTTCATTCCTAAGGTCTCTTCAGAGAGTAACTTGAATCAGTCCATAGACCTTCCTGTGTTTTTCCCGAACCACTCCAACAGGGCGGAATATAAGTTGCATCAGTTAGATGTTCACAGGCAGCTACTCTTTTATTTGCATAGAACCAAAGACATTAGAAAATCAGATCAACTTTTCCTGTCCTATGCAGTAGGTAAACAAGGTCTTCCTGTCTCCAAGGTAACCTTATCCAGGTGGTTGTCTTCTATCATTACATTCATATATCAGCAAGGTAACAAGGAGGTCCAAGTACACCAGGAGTAAACACCAACAGTCTTCAGCTACAAATGCTTACACCCTTCCACTAGGCAAAAAAACGATGATAGAACGACAATCCAAAACTACTTTATTGAAGAACCACAGATGACCCAGGTTTCGTTCAGTGACGAACTTCATCAGATAACCAACGTAAAACATCTCATTCTTTAAATATCATTCACCCTCCCACTGATTGCATCAATTAACTAAAATTACTCAATAAAATAATTATTCCATTTAAACACACAGTGTACATTGTGTGCGTATGAAATGAATAATGTTAATACAAAATACTAAAAAACTCATCCTATAACTTATACATATAATAAAATATGATAATATAATATAAACTGTACAGATGAACCAAGAAAAATGTAAATCACATTTCATAATACCCTAAGTAAGAATATGTATGTGTATCTAAAATTATGATAAGGTTACATTATAATATAATATATTAAAAACACATATAATATCAGCATGAACGTAAATTTGGTCTTAAATATATTTGTGTATATGCTAATATATAAAACTAATATGTAAAAATAAATAAAATTTATATATATATATATGTATGTAAAAAATGCAAAAAATGTATACGCAAAAAATTATATATATATGCAAAATTTATATATATATACACCAACAATAGTACATGTATATAATATATATGTGTAATTGATTGTAAATACAATAATCTGGGACACTAAGACATGAAATGATAAAATTATATTTATTTATGTATTGAGGATATATGTATAAATCTATATATAAATAGAAAATGTATATATAAACAAACATATATGTGTAAATTGTGTATATTATGTGCAAAATCGATTTCACTAAAATAGTACTTCCATGGCTATAAACTGTGTGTGTATTATAAGCTCATTATATTCACACAATTTACCTGCCTTTAACCATAATACTTTTCAAAACGGGCTTTATGGTACAATACTCATTAAGCCCTGGGATGTTGCATGCATCTAACACTAACTGCCATTTTAATTCACATATATCCAAATCTAAAGGAATAACCCTACCTTGTACATCAAAAATAACATTCTGTATAATGCAGAACTTAAATTTATGTCCGGCATTGCCCATTATATGCCTGGCAAGTGCATTAGTTGTTTTAAGATTTCTAATGTCAGATAAATGCTCTCTTACTCTATCCTTAAAATGTCGGGAAGTCTTACCGACATAAAATGAGTCGCAATCCTGGCACAAAGCAAGGTATACCACGTTGGATGAATAGCAATTAAAATGTCCCTTTAAATTAATACTATAACTATTGACAACAATATTTTCACCAGTGCAGTAAATGTGTGAACATATAGTACATCGTCCACACTTAAAATTTCCTATCTGTCTACATGTAGTTGTATTTTTGGAACCATCACATCTCTCAAAACAATTTTTAAATGATGCATCCTTCTTATAAACAAATTTTACATCGCCCTTGAACAAGTGTCCTACTTTTTTATCCTTACTAATTATATCCCAATTCCTCAGAATAATATCCCTAATAATCAGAAAACAATCATTGTATACTGATATATATAAGGGAATTCCACTCATTTTATCTTCTTCACAATTAGGATTAGTATTAATCAAATCCAGACCTGTTGATGTTAATATAGCCTGATAAAATCCTACTCTTCTCTTGTAAGACACCTCGTTTGATATTTTAGCGCATAATTGTTCAGGATACCCTCTATTCTGAAACATATTGGACATAAACTTTAGTTCTTCCACAAAGTCATCATTGTTGCTAACCATTCTGGCAGCCCTGACCATCTGCCCTTTAACAATTGCTTTTTTCTGATGGTCAGGGTGCCAGCTGGTATAATGCAAATAGGCATTAGAAAAAGTTGATTTCCTATGAATATTAGATGTTACTTTACCACACTTCTTATCATAAGTTAACCTCACATCCAAATATGTTATTTCATTCTCACTAATTTCATGGGTAAACTTCAGAAACCTCACCGTACTGTTAATATACCCAATAAACGATTCCAACAAATCCTTTCTCTCATCCCATACAATAAATATGTCGTCAAGGTATCTTGTATATAGTTTAATATGTTCAAAGTATTCAGTTTTAAAGATGTAATTGAGTTCCCAGTAACTCATAATCAAGTTAGCGTAAATGGGGGCACAAGATGCCCCCATTGCCACTCCATTTATCTGCTGATAATAGTTGCCCTCATAATGTATATAATTATTCATTAATACTATTTCCATTAGGTTCACCATCATATTTATCTTGTCCTGATCAAATAACTTTGTTTCATATAGTTGCTCCTCCAGCCAAATGAGGCCGATATCCTGTGGAATTGTAGTAAACAAATTACATACATCAACTGTGATGAATGAGTCACCCTCATTCATTTTTAACTCCTTAATTTTCGCCAAAAAATCCCAAGAGTCTTTGCTGATGTAAGGAAACTTAGTCAAACATTTCTTGAGGTGGTAATCTAAAAACTGACTAACAAAACACGTCTTATTTCTCTTACCATCGACTATAGGTCGAAATTGCAAGTTGTCCAAGCCTTTATGAATTTTAGGTATGCCAAATATCCCACTGATTACTGGATATTCATTATTCATATAATTATATTCATCTTCTGTTATCTCTCCTTTTTGTAACATATTTTTGATAGTTAAATCTATCTTGGCATACGCTATATTTATTTCATTAAGACTTACTTCCTCATAAGAGTCTCCTTGCAACATGCTGATCATATAAGAAATGTAATCTTGTGTATTAGTCACAACCACCCCATTACCCTTATCGGGTTTCATAATCCTAATGCTTGACTCATTCCTTATACTATTAAATATCTCGTATTCCTCTTTGGACATATTATAATGCATTAAATTTTTATAAGTCCTGTAAAATTTCCTCATATCATTCTCACTTAGTCTTTCAAAAATAGCTATTTGGTCATTCATTGGTGGATTGAATGCACTCGCTCTTTTTGGTGCCCTGTCTTTCTGTCTATAAAGATTTTCATCATCAGGACACGTGTTGAACCAAGTTCTTAAATTTAATTTACGAGTAAACATTTTTAACTCCATAATTGATTTAACCAATTCCCCTTTCCTACACGGAACAAAATTAAACCCTTTTGAAAATAGGTTCACCTGTTTTTCATTCATACTGATCTTTGAATAATTATATAATTTAAAGTCACCCACTTCGTTCTCTATAATCTAGCTATTACTTCAGCCAGAAGAGTTTCGGAACTACAGGCTCTTTCTATCCGTCCCCCATACCTCGTTTTCCACAATGACAGGGTTGCTCTTAGGACTAATCCTTCATTCCTAAGGTCTCTTCAGAGAGTAACTTGAATCAGTCCATAGACCTTCCTGTGTTTTTCCCGAACCACTCCAACAGGGCGGAATATAAGTTGCATCAGTTAGATGTTCACAGGCAGCTACTCTTTTATTTGCATAGAACCAAAGACATTAGAAAATCAGATCAACTTTTCCTGTCCTATGCAGTAGGTAAACAAGGTCTTCCTGTCTCCAAGGTAACCTTATCCAGGTGGTTGTCTTCTATCATTACATTCATATATCAGCTCAGGAATAAAAAATTACCAGTCAAACCAAAAGGCCACTCCACCAGAGCTTTAGCTACTTTGGTGGCTTTTCAGGCTAGGTTGCCCATGGAATCTATTTGTGCTGCGGCTACATGGGCCAACCCACATACCTTTATTTTGCATTACAAGTTGGATTTGGTTTCCAGGAGCAGAGCTGATTTTGGTTCCACTGTTCTGAAGAGTCTCTTCCGATGAGCCACCCAGGGTTTTAGGTGCTAGGGACGCTGTCCCAACCAGCAAAAATGAAGGCGAGATAGACAACTTAACATTAAGAAGTTATGTACCTACCATAACGTTCATTGTTAGTTGTCTTCTTCTCGCCTTCTTTCTTGCGTCCCACCCTCCATCCCCCTATCCTAGTGGACCGAGAAGAGTTCTTCTTGATTTTTCACTGGCTGAGTCTTCTCTGGCTATTTCTTTCTGACTAGTAGTCTCTCCAGTAAGATTTATGCATTCTAGGATAGGATTCCCTTATTATTATTATGTCTGCAGTTAGACTTGCCAAACGAGAGCTGGGTATCTAGCACCAGGCATCATGGGATATAGGGGGGCCTCGAGCCAGTAAGCAGCTCTCGAGCTGCTGAAGATGGCCGAGTCCGAGCCGAGGATCGGCTCCGAACCCAACCAGCAAGAAAGAAGGCGAGAAGAAGACAACTAACATGGAACGTCATGGTAGGTACATAACTTCTTTTTCATTGCCCTGCAAATTTTATCTGTATTATCCTCTCTATACTGTTGGACTGTACCATAAAATGTGCTGATTTGTCCAAAATAATTACCATTCATGTTAACCTACTTTTGTATATATCTACTTACATTCGTATGTACTGTATGTATTAATGTATCTGTTCTATGTTTGATGTTTGTATTAACTGTGGAGCTTTTCTCCCCGGGTCTCAACTGAAAAAGGGCTCTGTCTCAGCTGGACCAACCCGGTCAACAAATGTCAAATAAATAAAAAATAATAAATTATTGTTTTTGTTTTATCTAGTTCATCTGTTAATGTAACCCCCAAGTATTTTATTTCATTGTCAGAAGTTATATATTTAGAAAAATCCTTATCTATGTCTTTCTTATTAGAATTTATAAGTAATATCTTTGTCATATTTTCATTAAATTTAAGGCCCGAGAGTTTCTGAAAGTGATCAGTTAAATTTAAGAGTTTTTAGAGAGCTGTTTTCATCCTTTAAGGTTAACAAAATGTCATCTGCAACAACTGAAACTTCATTTTCAGGCTATTGTCAGTTTATATACCCTTAATATTCTTATCCGTTTAAATATAATTTGCAATAGGTTTGATTATAACTGAGACAAGGGGCATCCCTGTTTTGTACCTTTGGTATAGCGGTTAACGTTGTTGCCTCACAGCAAGAGGTTCTCCAGTTCGATTCTTGGCTGGAGCGCCTTCTGTCTGGAGTCTGCATGTCCTCCCTGCAGTCGAGTGACATTAAAGACATGCAGGTAGGTGCGTGCGTGAATGGGTCTGCCTTCTTTGAAGGTTGGGCATCAGGCTGGCACCTTGGCACCGTAAAAATCCACTCCCAGTCATGAGCAGTTCCACTGTGGCAACCCCTAACCAGGAAAAGTCGAAAGACAAGTAATTTCTAAACATTTAGAATAGTTCCATACTTCTGAGACGTACTGTGACATCAGTCCCTGTTAGGAAAGGCAGTCAGTAACCTGCAGTTCAAACTTCTGCTTGACTTCATCCCACTCTATTACCTTTCCCTTCCCAGTTATTTGCTAGCAATGTCTTGGTCGCTTTGCCAGTTTTCTCCAGTAAATTCCAGCCTCTTTTGCCTATTTCCTGAACCCTAGTTGCAGTCATCCATATTGTCAAAGTCTCCTTTTTCTATTCCTGTTCTTATACTTGCTGGAACTTTATGAATATTATATTCCGTATGGTTGTTATTCTCATTAAGAATCTGCTTCCATCATCCTTTTCTCCTTGTTTCCTTGAACTGCCCCTGCTTCATCATTGTCCCTTTAATTTATAAACTGCTGCTTGTGTTATGTACATAGGCCTAAACTGCGTAGCTCTGTCTATACAAATCAGGTAAACCTGAACTACCTTTTTCTATGGGGAGGGTCAAGTTAGCCCACACAACTGTCGATGTTATGTGATCCTATCTCGCCTACATTCTGAACTGATGGGGACTCGGCACGCTATACTATAGAGTGAAGTCTCTTATTGGCTGAGCTATTCTATATCCCATGATGCACCACCACTACCTCCCCAGATCTCGTTTGCCGCTTTACAAGCAAAGACGTGGTCTCGAACTTGACTGAGCTAAGTGCTTTCTTTCTAAGATTTTTCTGTCAGGAATTGTCTTAAATTTAACCCAAAAGCTGTTTTAACGGCTATCGCTGTGTATGATTGAGTTTTACTGATTTTTTTGTGGTAAATTTGTCTTTCAGGGTAAGGTTTCCGTTTAAGTTAGAGGGGCCTTCCCCTCGCGCGTGAGTGAACCTTGTGTGAGTTGTGTGAGGTGGTCAAGTACCCGTTTTTAGTTAGAGGGTTCTTGGCCCTCCTGTTGCGTGATTTATTTGTTGGCTTTCTCTTGTTTAACTGTAAAAGTAATATTTCGAAACCCATTATCTGGGTTAGATACATTACTATATATATTTTTTTTTCCTGTGACTACTAACTGTTGGCAGTTATGTCTAAAGAGCACAGACCCTCAGGGTTTAAAAAATGTACCAGATGCAATTACAAGATGTCCATAATGGACGATCACTCCCTATGCGTGTACTGTCTAGGCCCCAAACACCTTCAGGAGTCTTGTAGCGTGTGTCACGCTTTTTCCTCTCGAGTCCTCCAAGAGAGGAAAAACAAATTGATTCTAAAAGGGCTTATCAAACCTACTTTTGAAGAGGCCTTATCTTCCTCTTCTTCTGCATCAAAGAAAAAGAAATCGTCGGCTCCGACCAGTCCGTCGGAATCGACCACCAAGAAATCTCGGCAGGCTTCTCCATCGGCTCCACAGACTTCGGAGCCGAGGGCGGAACGGTCTGCCTCGATGCCTCCAACCTCGACTCCTCTGGCTTCAGAGCCGATGGCTGGAGCTTCGAGAGGCGGGTCACCTTCATCGGCTCCACTGATTTTGGAGCTGATGGGAGTTGTCTGCTCAGACTCTTCCCCCTTGGCGCCGAAGCCCTCTTCGGCACCGAGGGAAATTACAATGGAGTCTCCCTCGGCACCGATATTGATCGAGACAATTCGGAGCCGATCCGCCAGTCCTTCGGAGCCGGTGGAGAAGTCTTCTCGGACCCATTCTATCTCCTCCCGGTCTTCCAAGATGTCGGATTCGGACACTGACAGGGTGCTCCAAAGGCTATTTCAGTCTCCAGTCTTCCAAAATTTAGTTTCGGCTCTAGCCCAATCGGCTCCGGAGCCGATTATCCACCCTGTAGCTTTAGTTCCTCCTCCAACAGCCTCGGCACCATTGGAGCCGGTGCTGGTGGAGCCGTTGGAGGTTTCTGGGTCGGCTCCGACCCTTACTCCTACCCCGGCCTTCGGGTCGGAGTTCGGTACGCGGACCTCCTCAGTCGGCCCTGGGGGTGGGGCTTCGGGACTGATGTTTTCGGTTCCGAGCCTCTCTCTCGGTGTGTCGGCTGCGGGAGTGCCGTCTGCTGTTGTGGATTTGGGGGTCGGACCTTCCCAGGATTCTGGGGGTCCGGCCTTTAGAGCCATGAGGAGCGCTTTGGCCAAATCTTCCTTGGCTACCTCCACCGTCTCACCAGCACCTACCCTAGGCATGGAGACTGGTTCCTTTGTAGTCCCCCTGTCTCAAGACAGCGGAGCCCTGGGGCCTGAGGTTACTCCCATTGGAGATTCCCCCTTTCCAGGTGGTCCCTCTGAAGAGTCTTCGGAGGAACCCCCTAGGAAAAGGCAGTGTAAGAGGAAGCACATCGACTCCCCTGATGAGTCTCACCTCCGACACCGATCTTGATGATGCAGAAGGGTCCCCCAAGTCGTCCTCGGATGATGTCTCCTTTGCGGACATCTTGGAAGTCCTCAAACAACGAGGCGGCTGGCAGTCCAAACCCCCTTCCGCTGACGAGTCGGTGTTCCTCAAGGCCTTCGGGGCTCAACCCTCCGCCTCCTGGGTGTCTCCGCCCTTCGATGAGCTCTTAGATTTGATCTCTCGAAGGGCGTGGGAACACCCAGATTCTGTGGAACCGGTGCCTGCTCGTCCTAACAAATTTTTGTTAGCACCCCCGGAAAAGGAATTTCTCTCCAAAGGTGTGGCTGTAGATGCTCTGGTGGTGGCATCTGCTACCCAGCAAGATGTGGCAGAGGCTTCGATGTCCGTCCATCCTCCTAATAATGAGTCTAGAAGCGCACCCTTACTTCAGCGGCCTTTACTTTAAGGTCTCTGAATTACCTGACACACTTCACTAGACTTCAGAGGGATCTGATCAAGGAACTCTCGGATACCCTGTCTGGTAACCTACCTAAGCAGTTAGCCCAGATGGTTAGCTCTCAGTTGGCTACTCTATCGTCGATATCGAACTCGTCCATGAGGCTCATTTCGTATGCAGCCGAGGGGGCGAGTAGAGCGGCGGGTACGGGCGTTGCTCTACGGAGGCAAGCCTGGCTCTGCCTGTGTCATTTTGCGGAAGCCTTCAAGTCTTCCTTTGCTGACGCTCCCTTTGATGGGTCCTCCTTGTTTGGACCCAAGGTAAAGGACACCTTGACCCGCTGTGAGCAAGAGGGTAAGACCTTGACTGCCGTAGGGGCACGGTTTTCCACTCCCTTTCGGCCTTATCCCAAGGCTAAAAGAGGAGGGAAAATGTGGTTCCGTAAATCTCAGAAGACTTACCCCTCGCAGCAGGACGATCCCCCTTCTAGAGGCAGAGGAGGGGGAAATTTTTCAGGAAGACGCCGTCCCAGAGGCGGCAGAGGCCCCCGCAACATTGGAGACCGCGAGTCCTTTCGTGGCTCTTCAACCTTCCAGCATCCCTGAAGGATGGCCCGACTGCGCAGCTCCGGAGCCAGTCGGGGGTCGTTTTTTGAGGCACCTAAAGGCCTGGGAGAGTATCACTCAGGACCGATGGGTGCTCCGAATCATCGCCGGAGGTTACGTTATTCCCCTTTCTCGTCCCCCCCCCGTCATCCAGGAAAATCCCGGACCCGCCACCCAGTCAACGGGATATGGCAGCCGTCGAAATCTCAAAGCTGCTTCAAAAAGGAGTCATCCAACCTGTCCCCACAGACCAGACTGGATTAGGGACTTACTCAAGATTCTTTTTGGTGCCAAAAAAGACCGGGGACTTGAGGCCAATTTTGGATCTCAGCAATCTAAATCAATCAGTCAAGAAGTCCAAGTTCCGAATGGTCACCTTACAATCCATTCTCCCGCTTCTGGAGAAAGGTGTTTGGATGTGCTCCATAGATCTCAAGGATGCCTATTATCACATTCTGATAGATCAGGCATCCAGGAGACATTTGCGCTTCAGCCTGGGAGACAGTCACTTCCAATTCTGCGCACTGCCCTTTGGTCTCACCACAGCCCCCAGGGTGTTCACCAAATGTTTGGCAGTTGTGACTGCTCACATGAGGAGTCTAGGATTCCAGGTGTTTCCGTATCTGGACGACTGGCTCCTAACTGCCACCTCCAGGCGTCTACTATTACAGAACCTAGCAGCCACTATATCACTAGGCACCTCTCTCGGAATCACCTTCAATTGGTCAAAGTCTGTGTTGCTGCCGTCTCAGTGCATTTGGTTTATCGGGGTAGAGATAGATTCAAAGCGGATGTGAGTCTATCTTCCTACAGAAAGGATAGAGACTCTACAGGCTCAAGTCCGAGCCTTGCTTCTCAAATGCAGAGCCCCGGCCAGGATGGTCCTACAACTATTAGGCTCCATGTCGGCCACCGTTCTCCTAGTTCCCTTGGCAAGATTACATATGAGGATTCTCCAGTGGCTCCTGTCAGCCCAGTGGTCTTATCAGGATCTCCCTCTCAATCACCTCATTCGGATCACGGAGACCTGCAAGCAGGACCTCCGTTGGTGGCTTGTGTCCTCCAATCTGGATCAGGGACGACCCTTCGTTCCACCACCCCCTGTGGCCACATTGACGACGGACGCCTCCCAGGCGGGGTGGGGGGGGCATTACCTGGGCAGGTCAGTCCAAGGCAATTGGCATCCCGAAGAGAGTCTCCTTCACATCAACATTCTAGAAATGAGGGCGGTGCTTTTATCTCTCCAAGCGCTACACGATTGCCTCCCTCAGGGCGTAATTGCCATTCAGTCCGACAACATGTCAGTAGTCTGGTACCTGAACAAACAGGGAGGGACCAGAACCTATCCCCTTTGCAGAGAGGCCATGAGAGTATGGGAATGGGCAGTGGCAACCAAACGTTTTCTGGTAGCGACACATATTCCCGGAAAATCCAATGTTATAGCCGACAGACTGAGCAGAACTATTCTCTCTCCTCACGAGTGGTCTCTGAACGATACAGTGGCAACTCAGATCTTCAGAAGATGGGAAACTCCTTGTTGCGACCTCTTCGCGACCCCGCTCAACGCGAAATGCCGGCAGTTCTTCTCTCTCACCCCAGCTCCGGGGGAGATTTCCAAGGACGCCTTAGTCCATGCTTGGCCCACCGGCCTTCTATACGCCTTTCCTCCGGTTCCCCTCCTTCCCAGGGTGATCCAGAAGGCGATTCAGTTAGGAAGCAAGATGATTTTAGTTGCCCCATACTGGCCTCGTCAAGTCTGGTTTCCCTATCTTCGGAAATATGCACTGGACAGTCCATGGTTCCTGGATCAGATCCCGGACCTATTGATTCATCAGTCGGGACAACTTCATCAGTCCCTTCATTCGTTGAAATTAACTGCTTGGCTCCTCCTCTTCCGACTATAGTCAGGAACCATACCTTGGACCCGGAAGTCATACGTAACTTATCCTCGGCCCACAAGTCTTCTAGGAAATTGTATAGTAGCAAATGGAAGAGATTTGCTATTTGGGCTCAACTCCGGGGACTAGATCCCATAACTGTCCCGGTGTCGGATGTCCTCAAGTTTTTAGCTTCTCTATTTGATCAAGGGTCTTCAGTCTCTACCATCAAGGTCCAATTGGCAGCTATTTCCAATTTTCATGAATCTATGGACCCACCTTTGATGAGCAACAAGTTGTGTAAAGCCTTCATGAAAGGTGCTGCGCTATTACGACCTCCGACTTTTCATCCTGCTCCTCCGTGGGATCTCAATGTGGTATTACGTGCTTTGACTTCTTCCCCCTTCGAGCCGGCAGCAACTTGTGACTTGAAATTTCTTTCTTGGAAAACTGCCTTTTTGGTTGCAATTACATCAGCCAGAAGGGTTTCGGAGCTTCAAGCTCTATCTGTCAAACCACCGTACCTGTTTTTTCACAAGGATAGAGTATCCCTCAGGCCTAATCCATCCTTCGTTCCTAAGGTCTGTTCCAGTGTTTGTCTGCAGCAGTCATTAGAGCTTCCAGTTTTCTTCCCAAAGTACTCAAACAGAGCGGAATACATCTTTCACACATTGGATGTTCACAGGCAATTGCATTTCTATTTAGATAGGACGCAACAAACACGGAAAACGGATCAGTTGTTTCTGTCCTTTTCGGACAATAAGCTGGGCAAAGTCGTCACGAAGGTCACTATTGCCAAATGGATCAGGGACTGTATTACTCAAGCTTATTCCTCTTCTAATAAAGAGCTTACCACCTCTGTCAAAGCTCATTCTACAAGAGCTATGGCTACTTCAATAGCATTCCATTCTAAGCTTGCCATTAGTGACATTTGTGCTGCGGCTACATGGTCTTCTCCGCACACCTTCATTTCTCACTACAAATTGGATGTGGCATCTCGGGGGCGAGCTTCATTTGGTTCCACAGTGCTCAGGAGTGTTTTCCAGTGAGCCACCCAGGAATCAGGTGCTGGGGACGCTGTCCCATCAGTTCAGAATGTAGGCGAGATAGGATCACATAACATCTTTTAGTTATGTACTTACCATAACTTTAGATGTTTGGGATCCATCTCGCCTACATTCCTAATAACCCACCCTCCTTCCCCCTGCCTTGGAGATCAGAAGAGACCTAACGGTCCGAGTTCAACCGTTTCATCTTGAAACATCTGGCAATGTTATATCAACATTATATGTGTGTGTGCATGTGTGCGGACAAACAAGATCTGGGGAGGTAGTGGTGGTGCATCCTGGGATATAGAATAGCTCAGCCAATAAGAGACTTCGCTCTATAGTATAGCGTGCCGAGTCGGAGCCGAGGATCGGCTCCGAACCCATCAGTTCAGAATGTAGGCGAGATGGATCCCAAACATCTAAAGTTATGGTAAGTACATAACTAAAAGTTCTCTTCCCCTCTCAATTAAAGTCCTTTGACTTACATTAATTATTGTCTACAACTTGTCCTCTGGTTGATAAAAATATACCTGACCTATTTATAAAACTAAAGGGATTCAAAGCATTTTCACTGCTTGTATCTTTTTATCCATATCCATAAACAAGAGCTTCCTGTTTCTGCTTTTGTATTATATTTTATTTTGTTTCTTCCCAGTTATCCGCACCTCCCATAACAGAATCCTTTTAAATATGTACTCCTGAATACTTCATCTTATTGTGTCGACTATTGGTAGTAAAGGAGGGTCACGAATATCTTTGTGGATTTTCGGAATTCTGAAAATAGTTAGAATATGTGGGAAATCAGTACTCAAAAAAATTATACTCTATTTCAGTGATTTCCCTGCATGAGTAGGTTGTAGATCCCTTTATCTGTTTTTGAATAGACTATATTGATTTGATTTCTGGATGCCTCCTCATAATTGTCAGAAAATAACAAACCATCCGTCCTTGAGTTATAATCTATAGTATCTATTATAACCAGCCCGCCTCCCTTGTCAAGTTTCATACATCTCAAGAAGGAATAAAGACCAAACCAATACTATTATATGTAGAAGATGACAGAAACCATTAGCAAATTAGTCCACAGCAACCACAGTTTATTTAGCGCTTTCGTTGGCCTTAAGCCATTGACATCATCAGAATACACATATTCCACTGATTGACATGCTTAATTCCCCATCACATGATCATCAAAAATACTCCCCTCATTATCTTTTTTAAAAAATGTTGCAAAACAGTTGTCATAAAGTGCTGCAAGTGCAGTAAATAACATTAATCCACTATTCTTACCTAAATATATAAATAACCAAAAAATACATTTGGTTGTTGCCAACAGTGTTAAAAACAGTAGTAAATCTATTAACTACATCTGAACTTACCAAAACTTAAAACAATCTACATACTATTCCTAAAGACTATAAAATCCATGCAACCTATTGCATGTGGGACTTTTACATATGAAAATCTGATCTTAATTTTAACAAGCTGGAAATAGATACAGTCTCGTTCAAACCCGGGGGGGACTGTTGCATTACATCTGAGCTGCCATATTAATTCTCTATATTCTAAGTAAATTTCTTTTGGACCACCCCTTTTTTCCTTGTCCACTGTTTGCTCCAAGCCTACAAATTTAAAAGAATGACCACTACATTCAAAAATGTGCTTGGCCAATGCATTACTCAAGTTTACTCTACGCATATCATAAATGTGTTGATATATAGGTTCATAGGTTCATACTAGGCTATCTGCCCTGGGGCAATTGTAAGCCTAGCCCGATTCTGTATGGCTTACGCCACCCCTTGATTTGAGTATACTGTGCCCTTTTTAAGGTTTAGTTTACTGTGCCTCTGTCTAATAGTGACACGGGAGTAATCCCTGGGACAAACCTACGATCCCCATCCACTTATCGAGATTCTTCTTGAAGAGATTCAGTGAGGTGCTCTGCCTCACATGAACTGGAATTCTATTCCAGAGCGAAGGGAGCCTCTGGGTTATGAACCTGTCCCTCCAGCAAGTTCTATTTATTTCTGTACTGAGATTCAAGTCCCTCGAGCGTGTGGCTCTAAGGGATTTAGATTTACTGAGGTGGAGCATGTCCATTAATTCTGGATTTGACATAGCTTTGTATGTCAGGCATAGATCGCCTTGAAGTAGGTGGTATGCAACTGAGTAGAGCTGGAGTTTTTTTAACCGAGCAGCATATGGCATCTGTTTGAGACCCTTGATCCTCTTGGTGAGCTACTTTTGGGGTCTTTCTAATTGCTGCAGGTGTCGGGTAAGGTACATCCCAAAAGGGGCATTGTATTCTATGATGGGCCTGATGAGGGATGAATAAAGCGGCACGATTACCTCTCTTGATCTAGATGTGAAACCCTTCGTGATGAGGTGGGCTGTGTAGAAGGTCTTTCTAACCACTTTGGCAATGTGGTTTTCAAAGGAGAGATTGCTATCAACTTGGGTCCCCAGGTCCCTAATAACTTTCTCTGTACTTAATGGGTTTCCGCCTATGTGGTAATTTGTGGGCACATTATTTTTGCCAAAGGGTATGACTATACATTTTTTGGCATTTAGCTTTAAACCATGGCGCTGGCACCAGTTATCTGTCTCTGTGAGACCTTTTTGAAGGATGTTTGTGTCAGCTGGAGAGTTGATTATGGCGCCCAGTTTGCAGTCTCCGAACTTGGTGAGCCATAGTCCTCCCACGTTTGCCTGTACCTCGGAAAAGTATATACCGAACAAGAGTGGTCCCAGGACAGAACCCTGTGGGACGCCACTTGTGACCGGTTTCGAGTCTGACATGGCTCCAGCAACTCTCACTCTGTGGGTTCTGTCTTTGAGCCAGTTTGCGACCCATCTTGTGACATAGGGGTTTATATTTAAGCTGGATAGCTTATCTATGATGCCCGAGTGGGGTATTGTGTCAAATGCCTTTGCAAGGTCCAGATAGACTGTGTGGACTACCTTCCCTTCATCTATGGCTTTGGTGACTGTTTCAAAGAAGTCAACCAGGTTCAAAAGGCAGGATCTGCCCTTGACAAAGCCAAACTGGGTAGGATCTAGTGTCTGTAGGTCCCCAATGTCTTTGTTTATGAGCTCCATGATGATCCTGTCCATAGCTTTGCAGACTAAGCTAGTCAGGCTTATGGGGCGATAGTTTCCAGGGTCCGTAGAGGCTCCACCTTTGTGAAGTGGGACCACTGTTGCTGTACGCCATTCTGTGGGCACATATCTTGTAGTGAGGCTGAGATTGTATAGCTGTTTTATTTGAGGGATTAGTTCCTCTTGTAGTTCATGTAGGACGCAACCTGGGGCGCCATCTGGTCCCATGGAAGCAGTGTTTTTTGCTTTGGAGAGGGCAGCCTTCACCTGAGCATCTGAGATGTTTGGGAGGCAGCCCTCTGCCGGGATAGATACTTGCTCTTTTGGGGGGGAGGGGGTGGAGAAGTTTGCACTGAACCTGTCTGCCAGGATATTGGCGATGTCTGTGGGTTCAGTGTATTTTTTGTCGTTTAGACATAACTGAAAAAAGCCTTATGATTGTCTTTGCTTTGATGTCCTGTGCAATTTTTCTCTTGAAGCTGGCCTTGGAGGATTTTATGAGGGATCGTCATTTTTTGCTAGTACTGATCAGAGATGCCTTCCCTATTAAGGATTTTGCTCTGTCATGTAGTAGCTTCCTCCTTCTGTTGTACAGTTTATTTATGGCAGGAGTCCACCAGACTGGATGCCTGCCTTTGGATGATTGGGTCTTGGTTTTGTTTGGGATAGCATGATTCATGCATTCCTGGAGATGTCCGTAGAATGCATTTATATAGGATTCTGCAGTTTGGGCTGTAGTTTCCACTGGCCCTGGGGCCTTAAAGGATTCGAATTCGGTTTTGAGAAGTGAGAAGTTCGCTTTTGAGAAGTTTTTCACTGTGGTTTTCTGGGCTGGGGGTGGGGTCGGGATGTGGACATCCAGTGAAATTAATTTATGGTGTGATCTTACCAATGAGGGATATACTTCTGGTGTGGAGCATAGAGTCCCCATGTTGGTAATGATCAGGTCTAGTATGTTGTCCCCTCTTGTGGGAGTGGTGACTAGTTGTTCCATAGCATTTGAGTTTATAATTTCCAGGAATCTTTGGGCTAAGGTGCTGGGGCTTGAGTAGTGCTCCCAGTCAATGTTTGGGTAGTTGAAGTCGCCCAATATAATGGTGTTCGGAGAGATCTTCATGTTCTCCAATGTTTTCAGGAAAGCCGAATGGGATTCCTGACTTTGAGAGGGTGGTCTGTAGGATGCTATAAACTGAAAAGCAGTCTTGCCCACTGTTAGTTGCACATGGATGGTCTCCGATACTTCGTGCAGTGCCACTAACCTGGGCCTTTTAAGGGCATTTTTTGTTTTCCCCATATAAAACTGTCTACATTGTTGACAAATTGCAATGTAAACTATGGATTTACTGAGGCAGTTGAGCTTTTGTCTCAGTTTAACCTCTCCGTATCCCATAATGTGAACACACTCTGTTTCCAAAACATGATGACATTGTGCACATTGCCCACATTTTCTCATTCGCCCTGAACTCTCCCCAGAAGAACTTCTTTCTATTAAATTCTTAATGTTAGAGTTCCTCTTGCAAATGACCAGTGATGTTTCACCCACCTTCTCCCTATTTTCCAGATCATTGGTCAAAATACTCCAATTGCTTGTAATAATTTCCTTAATGTCATAAAACACTGGGCTATATGTTAATGTCATATCCCGGTTAAACATCTAACTGTTGTGTCACTCAAATTACTAATGTCCACTCTCACAGCCTCTACATTGGTGGCTTTAAAGTTCACACCTAACAATGGGGAAAAAATGTCCATCAGTTCTCTTTTTCTTCGTGTTTCACTGTTGCAATCATTACATTTGGGTTATCTGCTTGCAGATAGCCCTCAGCCGGCCTGATTATCAAAGTCTTGGGTCCTGCGTTGGTTGCTGTCTCTTCTTCCATGACGTCAGATAGTCAGGGGTGTAAAGCATGCAGCCGATGCCATTACATCAGTCTTTCTTGCTGTGCAGTGCCTGAAGCAGAAGTAGCTCGCAAGTGCCGGTCGTCTGACTCCTGAAATTTTCGTTTTCGATTTTCAGAACCGACATCTTCAAAAAAGCTAAGTACCCCGTTGGGGATCCTTTTTCTTGCTTTAAACCGATGTCAGTAAAAGTTAACAATTGTATTACTTGTGGAAAGCAAATACCTCATAAAGATTTTCATTCGTACTGCATTCCTTGCTTAGGCCCAGACCACGACGTCCCTCGCTGTCGGTTTTGTGCCTTATTCAATCCTCGAACTATTCGTCGTCAGTTCATTTTCGCATCTAACTATTTCGGTACTCTGTTTAATTATCCAGAAATGGCTTCGGTAAGCCATCCGACTGCAAACATTCCGAAAAAATGTAAAGATAAAGACAGAGACAGACTGCATATGTACAAAACTGCCGACGACGCTTCCGTTAAGCTAGTCGCCAGTTCACTGGTACTCAGTGAGGCACTTTTGCAGCCCCTGATACCCGCTACTTCAGATTTGCAGGCCTCTACTTAGACCCATTCGGAGTCCGGTATGCCGTGACATGCTTCTTCAACTATGGAACCTGCGGATGTCTCTACCTTGGATGGGTCCGGAGCCGCTTTGCAGGCAACGGCTTCTGAGGGTGTATTCAGGCCTACTGACTTGCATATCAAACCGACGCCATCTTCTTCTTCAAGGCCTAAAACTTGATCAATGCCTACAAAACTGACGTCCAAACCGCATGGTCAGGCCCATATGCTGAAGACATTATCACTCTATTTAGGAGAAGCCAGCCTTCTCCCTCTAAGAGACCTAGAACGGATTTTCCTTCTGATTCTTCTGATCAGGATTCTGAAATTTCTGTTTCTTCTGATGACCAGGATTTGCCTTTTTTACATATGAGGATTCTGATGCAGAGGACCCAATTCCCTCTGCTTCCCCTCCGGAAGATTTCTCTTCTGGTGAAACTTTGCACACTCTTAGGGAGCATTTCTGTTTGGAAAGCCAAGATTACTCTGACTCCAAAAAGAGGCTTACAGAATTCTTACTCCTACCTCAACACAGGCCTTTAGCTATCCCTCCTGTACTGGACATTGTAGATGATGCCTTCTTGGAATCTAGCCTGGCTCGAGACACCTTACCTCCGGCTCCCAGGACATCTGATAGGTATTAGAGTACCTGACTCTCACAAGTTCCTCTTTAAGACTCCTACTGTGGACCCAGAGACCATTTCACAGGGACCCAAAGGCATTAAGGCTACTACTGCCAAAAACCCTACCCCCTCTGGTAGAGATTCCAGGGCCCTGGACAGATGGGGTAAGAAGGTATACACTTCTGCTACTTTGGCCTTTAGGGCCTTAAACTGCCAGTTTCATATGTTAAAGTATTAGCAGCATATTATTGGATTACTTAAACAGAAATTGATGTTGATTCCTGACTGTGCTGAAAATAAAGAATTACAGGATTTAATGCATTTTGCTGAACAAGTTGGTAAACATACTTTGCAATGTGGTTTTAACGACTCAGAGGCATCTTGTAGGGCTGCTGTCACTGGGTCCGTTTTTAGAAGGCATGCTTGGCTTAAGGAGCAAACTTTGCCAGATCATGTTAAAGCTGAATTACTGGATGCTCCCCCTTAAACCAAGACCGCCTGTTTGGCAAGAAAGCAGAAGTAGTACTTAAAAAGATGGAGGAAAAAGCTAAATCTATGCAAACTGTTAACGATTTCCTGCAAGTACAGCCTCCCAGATTTAGTAGGCATTGGCTTTCTAAGAATTGGTCCTTTCCTGTCTCTTTCAGGCCTTCTCAGTCCAAACCCAGGAACAGCAGACCACCTGGGCTACAGTCTCAAGGTACTCACAGACCTAAGCAGTGGGGGGCTCCCACTTCCAAAGCTGGAAGTAGTAAGACACCCCTATGGTAAACTGTCACAATGACTTGACCTTAAACCTTCCATGCCCTGCTCAAATGACTGCTCCCTTAGGGGGAAAGATCGCCCTGCATGCAAAACCTAGGAACTCATTACCCAAGACAAATGGGTTTTAAATATAGTTTCCCAAGGATACAGATTCCACTTCCACACCTTACCAACCCCAAAAGATTGGCCAGACCTGCCCCCAAATCAGTGGACAGAGGCTCAACAGCAGGTTCTCTCTCTTCTAAGTATCAGGGCTATTCAACCTCTCCCAACAGAAGAATGGGGACAAGGTTTTTACTCCAGACTTTTCCTGGTACCCAAAAATGACAATTCCTGGCATCCTATCCTGGACCTCTCTATCCTAAACATCTTTTTTGGTAATCCCAAAATTCAAAATGCTAACACTTCAACAGCTGCTTCCTATGCTAGGCAACAATGCCTGGTTGGCAGCCTTAGAGTTAAAGGAAGCTTACCTGCACATTCCAATAAGGGAATCTTGCAGGAAATACCTATGCTTCAGAGCAGGCTACATGCACTATCAGTTCTCTGCACTTCCCTTTGGCTTATCTACTGCGCCCAGGGTATTCACAAAATGCCTAGCTCCAGTCATTGCATTCTGCAGGCAAAGAAATATTCAAATATACCCATACCTGGACGATTGTCTAATTCATGTAGAAAGCCAGGACATGCTACTAAATCATCTGGCATTTGTAAAGAAACTTCTAACCTCACTGGGGTGCACCATAAATGAAAATAAATCATCTCATCTAGAACCCTGCCAACAAATTGTATTCCTGGGAGCAAGCTTGAACACAACTTCCTAGATGGCTCACCTCATGCCAGAGAAACAAGTTTATTTGACAGCCTACTTCAAACTACTGGCCACAAAGACCCAGCTATCTGCAAGGAAAATCCTGCAAGCCGTGGGATTCATGGCCTCTTGCATCCTACTAATTCCATATGCAAGACTGCATATGAGGAAACTACAATGGTATCGAAAAAGCCTATGGTGTCAACATTCTCAGGACCTGGAATCAATGATTCCTATCATTCCTTGTATAAAGACAGAGTTCCTTTGGTGGGCAGAGGCCTGCTACCACAACAAGGGACTTTCATTTACTCTACCCTCTGCCGCCCAAACCCTAACAACAGACGCATCAGACTATGCATGGGGGGCTTACTTGGCAGGGCAGTGCATTCAGGGCAAATGGAACCAGAGTCAAATTCACCTGTATATCAATTAAAAAGAAATGTTAGCTGTACAGAATTCTCTGACGGTCTTCAAGAACCACATTCTTCCAGGACAAGTATTGGTAAAGACAGACATCACCACTGTTATGTGGTACATAAACAAGTAGCGGGAACCTACTCATACCCTCTCTGCAGACCAGCCATGGCTCTGTGGAACACAGCCTTGAGCTTCCAAGTGCACCTACAAGCTCAATTCATGCCAGGCAAGCTAAATTCACTGGCAGAACCTAAGCAGAAATCTCATGGACCACATGAGTAGAAACTGGAGCCAAAGATATTCAACATGTTGAAAAACAAATGGAGGAGCCCAGAGATAGACCTGTTTGCCTTCCCTCAGAAGTACCAATCGGACAAATTCTGCACAAGGACTCCCCACAGACAAGCTTGGGAAGTGGATGCCCTGTCCTTCACCTGGGAAAACCTCTCAGTTTATGCCTTTCCCCCTCTGCCTCTACTCTCCAAAGTTCTACTAAAGATCAAACAGGACAAACCAAGGACAATACTGATTGCACCAGACTGGCCACGCCAACACTGGTACCCCCTCTTGCACAGTGTGTCACTGCTGGCACCATGGCACCTGCCTCAGACCCCTGCCCTGCTGTCCCAGCAGGAGGGCCAGATTCTGCATCCCCAGCTTCAAACCCTGAACCTGGCAGCCTGGCTAATTTCCTGATCTCTCCATTACCATCCCTCAGTAACCAAGTGCTGGATGTCATTCTGGAGGCAAGGAGGCCTAGTACTAGAAAATCCTGTGCTGAAAAATGGAAAAGATTCTGTTCCTGGTGCCAAACTCAGGGGATGGGCACAACAGCGCCCAGCTTACTGTATTTTCTTCAATACTTAACAGGGATGCTTCACAAGGGCCTTTCCTTCTCTTCTATTAAAATTCATGCCTCTACCATTTCAGCACATTATAATACGGAGCCACCCCTCTTGTCTTACCCCCCTGCTGAAGCAATTCCTCAAAGAGGCCAAAAATTTAAGACCACCCAGGAGAGTCCCTACTCCAGCCTGGGACCTTAACTTAGTATTGGAAAAGCTCACTCTACCTCCTTTTGAGCCAGCTGCAACTGCAGAGTTGAAATTCCTTTCTTGGAAAACAGCCTTCCTTCTAGCCATCACTTCAGCAAGAAGAGTGTCTGAATTACAGGCCCTCATGGCAGTGGAGCCCTTCATCATCTTCCATGCTGACAGGATGTCCCTCAGGACCAATCCTTCCTTTATGCCCAAGGTGGTATCATTACAGCCGAGTGACGCCTCCAGGTGCATCTGCAGTTACCGCCTACTGCTCCTCTAGGCGTCAAATATTGCTTGTTCAGATTTGCATTAATAATTCCAAAACCATGCCCTATACGAGGTATCAGAATATTTTATCTTGAAGCATACATGATGGCAAACACAATTGTATTGATATTTGACCTATGTCAATGAGTATTTGTTAGAATTAACAAGGGATAACTGGTTAGGCTTAAAATGGCTCCCAAGGGCAGTTAGCTTAGTACTAACCTATGAACCTATGTAAGATGATAACTTTATTTTTTAAAGGCTCAAGCCACACCCACTAGGAGTTAAAGGTACACAATCAAAAGAGCTGTACTGGAGGGAATGAGTTCAGTCCATTCATTTGCCAACCTTCTTTTCTAATCCAAAGAACAAAGGAGAACGAATTCTGCACTCTTTGGATGTGCACAGACAACTTAGATTTTATTTGGACAGGACTAAGCCTCTCAGGAAAACTGAACAGCTGTTAGTTGCCTTTGCTGCAGAGGCAGAGGGGAAGGCCATTTCAAAGAAAAACATTTCTAAATGGATAGGCCATTGCATTAATTCCTGCTATAAGCACCATGGAAAACCTACCCCACAGGGGATGAGATCACATTCCACCAGGGCTGCATCTACTTCACCAGCCTTTCTCAGAGGTGTTCCTACCCAGGACATCCTAGAAGCTGCTACCTGGAGTTCTGTTCATACCGTCACCAAGCATTACCACTTGCCTATTTTCTCTAAATCCAGAGCTGGTTTTGCCACTGCAGTCTTGCAGGGCCTAATAGCTGGTCCTAATGCTAATTGCCTCCTACCTTCCTTAGCTTTGGGAATCTACCCAAATGTAATGACTGCAACAGTGAAACACGAAGAACATAGTACAGTTGTGTGCACTTACCATAAATGTAGATGTTGGAATGTTTTCACTGTTGCAGTCCTGGTTACCCCCCCCCCCCCAGCTCCCTGACTTCTATTGGCTATACCTCTCTTCTTGTTTACTGTATTTAAGCTTTCTGGTGTATTTGCTTATAGTTGGAGGTGTAACATAACATATAATTGCTTCCCATTATGGGGGTACCTGACATCTGGGGCAAGAAAAACTGATGTAATGGTGCTGCTGCATGCTTTATACCCCTGACTACCTGACATCATGGAAGAAAAGACAGCAACTGATGCAGGACCCAAGACTTTGATAATCAGGCTAGCTGAGGGCTACCTGCAAGCAGATAACCCAAATGTAATGACTGCAACAGTGAATACACTCGAACATCTACATTTATGGTAAGTGTACACAACTGTACTTTTCTTGTTACAAATGTCTCTCAGTAGTGGCCATTCATCCTCACTAATAGTCCTTTACAACCAGTAGTCAACACCAAAGATTCAAAAATCTATAGGCTGACTAGGTACATAGATTTAGAACTAAAAGTCTCACTTAAAAATGTGAACCACATTTACAAGGACTCGTGGGACATTTTAAGTAAAATCCGCCAGGATTTGTATGCTGAACAACTTATACTGGCAACGATTCACATAAGAAACTTATTTTCAGTGGTACCCCGTGAATGTGCCATTGATTGGTTTGCTCAATATTTGAGCCAACATAGTCAACTAGGCAATATGATGGAGGTGTTAAGCTCCCTAATGGAGATGGTGCTGGATAATAGTTATATTTGGCTCTAAGGGACAATTTTTAAACAAAAAATGGTGTTGCAACGGGGAGCAGCATGTGCCCTCATGTTTGCCAACATTGTCTTAGCATAATAGGAGGACCACTATATTTTTAAATCAGGGTTTGAGAATGGCTGGCCACTTTATGGATTTTTCTTGGATGACATATCTTTTGGAGGCATTCTGAGACAAGACTTGGGGATTTTTTTAACTATATAACTACCACTACCGAATTCCTAAGATTTACTTGGAGTACATCTGCTGACACTATTTGTTGAACTGAAAGTGGACCACTTCAGCAAAGGTTTCATCTCTAATTTACACAGAAAACCTACTCATTCCAACTTCTCTACTACATTTTGATAGTGGCCATCCCTTATGTCAAAAGAAAGTCCTCGTCAATGGCCAGTTAGTAAGAATAACAAGAATGGTGTCTGTTCACCGTTTGTGTTATCAGGAGTGTGGAAAAGTGCGTGTAATGTTGAACAATGCTATCCATGTCAATTTTTGGAAGGAATTTTTAAGGAAGTCCTACAAAAAGGTTGAAGGGTTACAGAGAAGGTTTGACAGCCACTGAGACCAATTTTGGAAAGGATTATAACAGAGGGTGCAAAGTAGCTTTCAGCAGCGATAACAGGGGCTAACAATTGGAATGTGTTTGATATCTGTGGTATGGCTATGAAGAAGGTTCTGTCGGCACATGCGTTTATTTTTAAAAGAGACTGTAATATTAAGAATTACTTATAAAAGGCATCTGATATTGTTAATCCTTGTTCATTCCTTATGTGTGGGTATCGGTTATGACCTCAGAACCGAGCCGGCCATCTTCCAAGCTTGCGTCAGCTACAAACGCTAGAGCTAAAAACTCTTACCCAGAATTCCCCTCTCCCTGTTACCCAGATTTCGTTTGCCACGTCACCATTCGGTCGTGTCAAGCTACTTCTCTTGAGCTAAGTACAATATTTTTCTTCATACTAAATTCTAAAACAGCCTTTTCTCACAGAAAAGTTATAAGACAGTTTTCTCTTACCTTATCGCATTTAGCGATTATCTTTTCTTGAATCTTTTCAATTCCTTCCCTCCTCTTTACCGCAAGGTAATTTTTTTTTACCATCGTTGGTAAACCCCCTTTTCTTCTTACCTTCAGGTATTTCTGGTACCATTGCTGGTATTTTTTCTGGGTTTCCTTCTTTCTTTCTAACATGGCAGATAAAAAAGGTAGTCCAGGATTTAAGAGATGTTCAGATTGTGGCCATAAATTACCTACTTCAGATGCACATTCCCTGGGTGTCTATTGCTTGGGTGTGCCTCATTTAACAGTTAACATTTAACAGTTGACCCGCCCTGCAAGATTTGTAAGAATTTCTCTAACAGGACATTGATTGAGAGGAAAAATAAATTAATATTGAAAGGGCTACTTAAATCTCCTTTTTCAGAGGCTATTTCTGGGTTGGAGGCTTCAACCCCTCCAAGATCCCATAAGAAAAAGAGTGATGAACATATAAAGGCCAAGTCTCTTCCTTCATCCCCAGCTGGGGACCCTCAGGAACCGAGACCCAAGAAAGCTAAGCTTTCCAGTTCGGATTTGACTTCTTCTTCTTCGGCTCTAGCGCTTTCAGTACCTAGACCTTCGGCACCGAGGCCATTGGCACCATCTGTGACTTCAGCACTGACTAGCATGCCCTTTACCGTATTGGTACCGAGGGTCTCCTAGGTTCAGACTTCTTTACCGGCACCAACTGTCCAGTCGAAGCAGACTGTTATGTTGTTGATGGATTTTTTGATGCCCATTGCATTTTCGGCTCCGACAACTACCCTCTCAGCAGCGACCATTCAGTTATCGGCACCGATTTTTTTGGTTACAGCCTTAGCGCCAACAACCACTTAAGTACTGACCTTATCGTCGGTGCAGACCATGACTTCGGCACCAATGATTTCCTCAGTGCAGACACCTGTAATTCAATCTTTTACAGCCCTGTTGTTTTCATTGCAGACCTCAGAGGTGGGCACCGAGTTTGCTTCGTCTTTGGATAGACCTGACCCCCCCTCAGCCGTGTCTGTAAAATCCACTAGAAGCCTCTCTGAACATGACGTGTTGCATCTTGCGGAGCAGTGCTTTTGGCCAGAGGTATCCCACCCTCCAGGACCTATCCTTCCTTGGGAGGTTATCACCGTTTACCAAAGACCCCTACTTATTCTCCTCTTTCATTGCTTTTGAAGCCCCTTGATATAGCACAGCCTTCCCCCTCTACAGTTCTCTTTATGGACCTCACTAAGGAGCCATAGTTGCTTTTGTGGCAGGAGAGTTTTGCTATGACTCAGGATGTCAGCTGTGGCATACGTAATTTGGTGCCTCACAGCTATCCAGGGACTCCAAGTCAACAGGCTGAGCCACTTAGGAGAGGGGTGACCCCTGTCCTGGTCACTCACCCCTCTTCAGGTGGACTGGCCTTCCAGCTAATGGAGAAGGCTCTGGCGTCAGTTGACGATCCTGTGCTATCACTCTCCCCGTCCTCCTCTGGACCGCAATGTACACAAGCCGCTCCTAGCTGACACCGGGCGCAAGGGCCTTAGGATATACTCCCACGGGAGACCACTTTTGCACCGTCTTCCCCAGCTTCTCCCTCTGCGGAAGTTCATGTAAAGAGCTCGTGCAAGAGGAAGCACATGGACTCCACAGAGGAGTCCCTTACTGAAGACACAGACTTTGATGATGGGGAGGGGTCCCCTCGCTCGCCCTCTGAGGTATCCTTTGGTGATATTCTTGAAATTCTTAAACAGAGAGGTGACTGGCAGCCCTCGAACCCGACCTCTGAAGAGTCTGTGTTCCTGCAGGCCTTTTGCGCCCGACCCCCTACCTCCTGGGTTACTCCACCTGCCGACGAACTGGTCCGGCTCGTCGTGCAGCGTGCGTGGAAGGCTCCTGACACCGTTGAGGCCATTCCCCGGAGGCCAGATAAAATTTTGTCCCCTCCTGCTACTAATCCCCATTGGTCCAAAGGTCTTCCTGTAGATGCTTGGTGGTGGTGGCCGCAACTAAAAAGGACCTGGCGGAAGAAGAAAGCCAGACTGTCCATCCGCCCAACAAAGAGTCCCAGTCTTTGGACAGAATAAGGAAGTGTACTTTTGCATCAGCGACCTTTGCAATCAGGTTCCTGAACTATATGGCACACTTTCCCAGGCTTCAAAGAGATTTAATTTCTGAGGTCTCTGAAACTTTGGCTGGAGCTGTGTCTGATGAGGTCCATGACAAAGTGGCGCCTCACGCATCAGAAGGAGCAGCTAGAGCGACGAGTTCAAGCATTGTTCTGAGATGACACGCCTGGATGCGCTTGTGTAATTTCACGGAACCTTTCAAGGCTTCCTTTCTCAATGCTCCCATTGAAGCCTCTTCATTGTTCGGACCCAAGGTTAAAAGCACACTGGCCAGATGTGAACAGGATGGTAAGACCCTTTCTGCCGTGGGTGTCCATTATTCTTCCCCTCAATGGGCTTTCTCCAGAAACCAGAAGAGTGGGAAGATATGGTATAAAAAGTCTCAGGGTCCTTTCCGTGACACACAAGCCGAGTTCTCCCCCAGAGGCAGAGGGGGGAAACTCACAGGGAAGACGCCCTTTTCGGGACGGGGGGGGGTCTGCATAACCAGGGTTCCAGGGACTCTCTCCCTGGCCAATCCTACCAGCGCTCCTGAAGAGCGGCCCAACTGCTTTCCTCTGGAAGTGGTTGGGGTCATTTCTCTTTGTACCCTTCTGCCTGGCTAACCATCACCACCGATTCTTGGGTACGAAGGATAATAACCAGAGGTTATCATATTCCCTTTGACCTTTGTCCCGCTCCCCTAACAAACTTACCTAACGTTCCACCCAGTCAAAGGGAGGAAGTTGCTTTAGAGATTTCAAAACTGCTAAGAAAAAGAGTCATCCAAATAGTCCCTCCAGACCAGATAGGGTCTGGATTCTACTCGACTATTTTTGGTGCCAAAGAGAACCGGGGACTGGAGACCAATTTTGGATCTCAGTGTATTGAACAAGTTTGTAAAAGTACAAAAATTCTGGATGGTCACAATACAGTCTATCCTTCCACTGTGGAAAAAGATGATTGGATGTGCTCGATAGATCTTCAAGATGTGTACTACCACATAAAAGTGGACAGACCATCAAGAAGATTCCTTCGCTTCCGTGAGGGAGCCAGTCACTACCAGTTCAGGGTACCGCCCTTCGGACTCTCTACATCCCCCAAAGTGTTCACAAAGTGCATGGCAGTTGTCACAGCTCACTTGCGACTACAAAGATTCCAGGTGTTTCCATATCTAGATGACTGGCTCATCTCCGCCTCCACCAGACATCTATTGGAAGAAGCCCTGGCATAATCTCCTCTCTACAAAAAGGCTAGGCATAACCATAAACTGGCAAAATTCCAATCTCACCCCATCTCAGTCCACAGAATTCATAGGGGTCATCTTGAATACAAAGAATTGCAGAGCATCCATTCCATTGCACAGAATTCTAAGGATAAAGCAACAACTGATCCCAGTCCTTTCAAGGGAGGAATCCACAGCTCACTCTGTTCTACAGTTGTTGGGTTCCATGACAGCCTCCATCACCATTGTCCCCCTGGCCAAGTTTCACATGAGGCTTCTACAGTGGCTACTGCTCACCCAATGGTATCCTTTTCAGTATCCTCTCTCAGCCAAGATTCAGGTAACTCACAGGTGCAAACAGGATTTAAATTGGTGGATGGCCCACACCCCGTCACAATGGTCTTGCCCCTTCTCCCCCAACAGCCCAATGCTACAGTGACCATGGACGCCTCCCTGATGGGGTGGAGGGGGCTATGTTAGGGACAGACAGTCCAAGGTACTTGGTCCAAAATGGAGGCCCATCTGCATATAAATGTTCTAGAGCTGAGGGCGGTGCTTCTGGTGTTGCAAGCATTCCATCCCCTGCTGCCATCTGGGACTATTGCGATACAATCAGACAACATGGTGGTGGTCTGGTACATCAACAAACAGGGCAGAACCAAATCTTACCCACTCTGTCGAGAGGCCATAAGGATATGGCATTGGGCGATGGCTACCAACCGTTTTCTTCTAGCAACGCACATTCCTGGGAGTTCCAACATGATAGCAGACAGATTCAGCAGGTGTATACTGCAACCTTACAAGTGGTCCCTGAATCCCTTGAGAGCGGCGGAGATTTTCAACCACTGGGGTCTTCCTTGCTGCGACCTCTTTGCGTCCCCTACCAACTACAAATGCACCAACTATTTTGCCCTGATTCCACCCCCCCCCCCCCGGGACAGTCACCCAGGGACGCTCTAGTCCACGATTGGCCCACGGGTCTACTTTATGCATTTCGATCTCTCCCCCTCATTTCCCAGTTTCTGAAGAAAGCCTGCCAGTTGAAGAGCAGAGTAATCCTCATAGCACCATATTGGCCTCGTCAGATTTAATTCCCCTTCCTTTGGCCTCACCTGCTGGATCAACCGTGGATTCTCCATCCAACCCCGGGGTTGATCTCCTATCTGCAGAATCTGATTCACCTCAACTTGAACAGCCTGAAGCTCACAGCTTGGCTCCTCCAATTCCCTTGATTGCCAGGCAGAATGATCTTTCTTTGCCAATACGTGACATTCTTATTGCATCTGATAAGGCTTTCACCAGAATTATATATCTCAGCAAGTGGAAAAGGTTTACTTTTTGTCTGAAAGAAAAACAGGTAGATCCTTTTTCGGCACCAGTGTCGATAGTACTGGAGTATTTAGCCACCCTTTTTCAATCCGGTCTATCGGCCTCTACCATTAGAGTTCATTTGGCTGCAATATCTAATTTCCATGATGGTATCCAAGACTCATCTCTTATGTCACACAAATTATGCAAGACTTTCATAAAAGGCGTGAATCATCTAAAACCCCCTTTTAGAGAACCTACTCAACCATGAGACCTGTCATTAGTCCTACAAGCTTTGACAATGCCACCTTTCAAACCAGCTTCTTCTTGCGACCTCAAATACTTGTCATGGAAAACCTTGTTTTTGGTCGCCATTACTTCTGCCAGATGCATCTCTGAGCTTCAAGCCTTATGCATCAAGAGTCCATATTCGATTTTTCATAGAGATAGAGTGTCATTGAGAACTAATCCTTCCTTTCTGCCAAAAGTGATCTCTGAAATGTCCATTAATCAAACCATTGAATTGCCAGTTTTCTTCCCCAATCATTCAAACAAAGGAGAGTATTGCCTACATACCCTAGATATTCACAGGCAAATTCGCTTCTACTTGAACAGGATTAAGGCCTCTCGTAAATCACACCAGTTATTTTTGGCCTGTTCTGGACCTAGATTAGGATGTGCTGTTGCTAAGGTCACATTGGCTAAATGGTTGAAAGACTGCGTGACCTTCATCTATAGACAATGTAATATTCCATTACCTACTACCATAAAGACTCATTCTACAAGGTCGGTGGCAACTTCTGCTGCCTTCCATGCCAGAGTTCTTTACATGACATTTGTGCAGTTGCAACTTGGGCTACCCCTCATACCTTCATCAATCATTACAAATTGGATTTGGCCTCCAGGGGAAGAGCGTCTTTTGGTTATATGGTGCTCAGGAATGTCATTCCATGAGAGCCTCCCAGGAATAAAGGTAGCTGGGGACTCTGTCCCACACATAAGGAATGAACGAGGATTAACAATATCAGATAAAGAAGTTATGTCTTTCCATAACCTGTTCCGTCTGTATTGTTGATCCTCATTCAGTCATTACGACCCTCCCTCCTTCCCCCTCCTGCGGCTTCTAGTGGATCTCACCATCCGGTTCTGTTAGGTCATTTGACCAGAGGTAGCCTCTACCTTCTTTTGACTTGCAAACTCAATCTGAGGTAACAGGGGGCGGGGAACTCTGGGTAAGAGCTTTTAGCTTATGAGTTTGTAGCTGACATGAGCTTGGAAAATGGCCGTCTCGGTTCCGATGTCAGAACCGATACCCACATGTAATGACTGAACGAGGCTCAACAATACAGATGGAACATTATGGTAAGACATAATTTCTTTTTCCAAACCCTAAAAAACTATTGGGTACCAGTACGGAACTGTAACGTGGGAGATTTTCCCAGTGTCCATATATATACTAGAAGAATATGGCACAAGTACATGCCCAAGGAGGGTACAACTGTCACACCAAAAGAATTGTATATGTTGAGTTATGTAAGGAATGTAATTCCTTTTACATTGGTAAAACAGAGCTTTAAAAGGTAGAGTATATGAGCACATAAGGGATATATAAAGACAAGACCCCCAAAACACTTTGTGGAAACACATTCAAGCACACAATGGATGTGAATTTGTTTTTTTTTTTTTTTCATAATAGATGTACTTGATTTTGACTTGAGGGGAAGACCATATTGGAATGTAATTTGCATGGCAAATGAGAACAAATGCCACTGGTCCTTTTGGTTTAAATATTTATAATATTAATTTATTTCACGTAGTCCAGATCCTGGTAGATTGTATCCCATTAGACTTAATTAGGGAGAGCTATCATTCCTGGGAAGTAAGCAGCCCTAGTTTCAGTGAAAGCTCTGTGGTTGTTCACAGGTAGGAAGTTGCAGGATGTGGATGCAATGTATTTTAGTTTTTATTTTTAATGCATTTGTCCTTTCAAAGCATGGTTTTTGTTGTTGCAAAAGAAGGCAGGATTGAATGAGCCATATAATGCTTACCTGACAATGATGGGATAGAAAGATTATAAGTGATGTATAATGTTTGCAGCTACAGTTGTTTCAATGGTGTCTGTGATGCATAACTATTTTTGCGTGTCCCACTTTTATTTTTCACTTTGTCCAGATTTCTTGCTCTAAGGTTGAGAGGTATGGTTCCATACTAAATCAGAAGGTTGTATTTACCTTGGAAAACTTTTCAGCATAATTATGAGAAACAGAGCGTTTTTAATATCTCCACTTATTTCCAATATAAACTGCCATGTAACCTTGCAAATAACTTTCTTATTAAGCTACATTAATTCTTTTGGAATTGACAGGTATGCTTCACTGGTTCAGACGTAAGTAATCAATTTAACAGTTTTAAAGATGTTTTCCAAAAATAAATAAATACATAATAAATAAAAAAAATAATAATCCTCTCTGCACTTTGAGCTATTGACAAAGTCAGGGAATTTGTTTTTTTTCAAAAGCGAAGATCAGCATTACAGCTTAGTAAACTGTCAGGCTGTGAATAACTTTTGCACAAATTAAAATGTCTGAATGTCAAATGGCTTTAGATTGGAGGAAAGTTATATGTTTACTCCAGTATGTAGTATGATCTTAGAGAGTTTATGGTTTTCTTACTGATTTACTTTTTGCTGAGCAGTTATTTGTTGATTTATTGATGGTGGGAAATTGCATGGATGAATCCATCTCTATTATGATTTTGTTTCCGATATTTTGACTTCCAGACAAACAATTTCATTCAGTAAGTGTGTGTCATGTGATTACTGAGGTTGCCTATTTTACAAGTAGGGGCTTCGTGTGTGTGTGTGTGTGTGTGTGTGTGTGTGTGTGTGTGTAAGAGAGAGATTTAATATGTATACTGAATATATTTTTGCAATCTACGGGTGGTGCAGCATTAGCGTTGTTGCCTCGCAGCAAGAGGTTCTGCCGTTTGATTCTTGGCTGGAGTGCAGGGAGTGCCTTCTGTGTGGAGTCTGCATGTCCTCCCCGCAGGTTGGATGCGTAAATGGGCGTGCCTTCGTTGAAGGTTGGACGTCAAGCTGGCACCTCGCATTCGTGAAAATCTACTGCCAATCATTAGCAGACCGGAGTTCCACTGTGGCGACCCCTAACCAGGAAAAGCGGAAAGACAAACAACAACAACAAAAAAAAATATTTTTGCAAATGGAATCTTTAGTTAAATAGGCCCCTCTTCTTGGGCAAATATACTTGAGTAACCAATATTAGATCTTACCCATCCAGCTAAGAAAGGTTAGTATGTGGATTTTCCATCTGGTTTGATGAAGGCTATGCTACTTACTCAAGGAGTACATTAATGGCTATCCATCCAGCCATCCAATTGTGTTGTTGAACTACATTGTTTGATAATGAGAGGAGCTTTCTACAGAAGTTGAAGGTTTTTGTGTCAAGAACCTGTCCATACAAAGTGGCTTGTTTATGTTGCAGTGAAGGCTGTAGTCTTTGTAGTGAGCGTTTTAATTATAACCACTATTTCTGGGGTAGAGGAAGTCTCTTAAAACAGGATCTTTCTTAGCCTGGAAAGCAAGCCAGTGATGAAATTTATAGGGGCCAGTGAGAGACAGAGGAAAGCAAGAAGTTTTTTAGTCTGTTTGGATAACTAAGTGAATTTAGTCCTTTGACCTTTTTTGTCAGAAATGGTGTAGTCTTTCTTTTGGCAGGGTGTTTTGCTGAGGCACAAGCCAAAAGGGGCATTGCACTCAATAATGGCTCTTGTAAAGGAAGACTACAGGGATGTTATGACCTCCTTGTCCTTGGATGAGATACCCTTACTAATAAAGTGGGGCATGTAAAAAGCTTTCCATACAACCGAGACAATGTGTTGGCCAAAAGTCAGGTTTCTATCAACTTGGGTGCCCAAGCACCTCATGAATGATTGTGTGCTTACAACATTGTTAGTAATGTGATAATTTGTGGGGACATCACACTCCTCAAAGGGGATGATGATGCATTTTTTGGCATTTAGCTTGAGGCCATGTTTATGGCACCAGTTATTTGTTTGGGAGAGACCCTTTTGTAGCTTATTCAGAATTGTTTTATTAGGTCAGTAATGTGAATTCTTTACTTTATTGCAAATTTGTTGGCTTATTTTTGTGGATTATAGTATGCCGCAGTGGTACAGCGGTAGCGTTGTTACCTCACAGCGAGAAGTTCTCCCGTTCGATTCTCGGCTTGGCTTGGGAGTGCCTTCTGTGTGGAGTCAGCATGTCCTCCCCACGGTTGGGTAGCGTTCAAAAGACATGCATGCGTAAATGGGTGTGCCTTTGTTGAAGGTTGGGTGTCGAGCTGGCACCTCAGCATTTCGTAAAAATCTACTGCCAATCATTAGCAGACCGGAGTTCCGCTGTAGCGACCCCTTACCGGGAAAAGCCGAAAGGCAAACAACATAGTATTGTAGGACTGCTAATGTTGACATTTTATGTAGTTGGACTGCTGGAGAGGTTTTCCAAGTGAGAACTGGTAGTGCTGTAGTGAATATCTGTTTACTTATAAAAAAAATATATACTAACTAAGATGCTAGAGTTAACCATTAGATTAGAGGATTAGAACGAGAATTAGAATTTTAAGGCAAATATTAGGCATTTATTCATTGTTCAAATGCACCTACAGTAGAGCCAGGAGGTTGACTTTGGTCTCCCGCGGCAGCAAAAGAGATATCTATATGATATATTTCATATGCGGCCCCAAGACCATTTCTGTTCACTCAATGCGGCCCCGGCAAGCCAAAAGGTTGGACACCCCAAAGCTTTCCTCAAACGAGCTGTTTCTGCTGAGGCCTCCAGTTCGAGATGAAGTTCCTTAGTGAGATGTCACAATTTTATTTCAGTCATTGACTCAGAAAGCCTTAGAACCAGGAGCATCAACTGACCTTAAGTACCTTTCATGGAAAGCAGTTTTTCTAATTGCCCTTAAATCCGCTCAACTTATTTCTGAATTGCAAGCCACTTTTTCTCATTTTCCATACGAGAACAAATTCTACCTTTCTCCCAAAGATCCCATCTGAAGCAAATTTTAATCAATCTGTTGATTTGGCAATCTCTTTTTCCCAGTTTCTTTAACAAAGGTGAACATGCTCTTCATACCTTGGATGTTCACAGACTGATCAGATTCTACTTGGACTGTACCAAAGATATCAGAAAGTCAAAGCAACTGTTTGTCTCCTTTTCCAAAGCAAAATTGGGAAGATGTGTCAAATGTTGTGATTTCTAAGTGGCTTTCAGACTAAATTTTTGTATATAAATCTCGAGGGTTGTCTCTGCAGTCAAAACCAAGCACTTGTAGCACTTTTGCAGCCTCTACAGTGTTCATGAAAAGCGTTCTCACTGATAGTTGCACAGTAACAACTTGGTTCATGATTCCTACATTTCTGTCTCATTACAGATTGGATGCGCCATCTAACGCTCATGCATCCTTTGGTTCTACCATTCTCAAGAATGCCCTTCCTTGAATACTGCACACGTTCCTTTTAGCAGCGTGGGAATCTGTCCTGTATGTTGAATCAGACGATAGACAACATCGTATATGAAAGTTACGTATTTACCGTAACGATAGATTTCTGTTCTCTCATTTTCATGCAGTTCAACATCCCTCCCTCCTTCCCCCTTTCAGATTCCCATCTGAAAGCTTCTAGTATTCAGTCGGGCTTGTACCAAGACCCTGTCTGCTTCAGGTCACATTTTCCAGCTTGGCATACTTAGTAAGCTGTTGTTTATATTCTGTAGTTTTTATACTTACCAAGTTTTTTTTTTTCCTTAGTAAGGGCTAGCAAACTTGATATAAGGTAATTTAGGTAGAAGGAGGGAATTGTGTGTAGGGGAGGCGCCACAGCCTCAGATCCAAAGCTTTGGAAGAAGAAGGTGCCGGGGTGGGATCTGCTAAGAAAACAAAATGGATGAACATGAAACAACACGGATCTATCGTTATAGCAAGTATGTACCGTTTGTTTCCAAGCAGGCCACATCACCACTTGCATCTCTCTCTCCAACTTCTCCAACACCATTCTTATGGCTAGAGGCCAGGGAAAGTTTAACTCTTCTATTTTTCTAGATCTCTCAAAAGCCTTTGACACATTGTCACATGAGAAACTTCTGACTCAAATGTCCTCTCTAAGCCTTTTCAAACTAACTCTTGCATGGTTCTCTGCCTACCTGAAATAATTTCATTCTGGCTCAAATGTCCTCTCTAGGCCTTTTCAAACTAACTCTTCCATTGTTCCCTACCTAACTGAAATAATATCAGTCTTACAAATGTCTCTCTTTTCTTGCCCCTTTTTTTCCTGTTTAAAACAGGTGTTCTACAAGTCTCCATTCTCAGTCTACTGCTGTTTAACATTTTCATTAGTAATATATATACCTCCTCTCTGCAAGCTTTCTTTATTCATTATGCAGATGACTCAACTGTCATCTACTCATCTGACAACCAAGTACAACCACAGTCCGTGGCACAAGATGCCTTCAACTCAGTTCAACTTCTACTTAAACCCCAAAAGACTAAACTGCTATTATTTTTTCCTAAGTATCCCTCATCTCTCTCTCTCGTAACATACATGACAAGCAGGCGGGGTATTTCGTTTAGAAGCTTTAATACATAGAAACGCATCAGGATGGACAGCAGCATCATAAAATACAAACTAGTTAACAGACAGACCTTGTGTACATACATGCTTACATCTCAACGGTTTACTACAAAATGGCAGTCAGGCTCGCACATGCTCAGTATTTACACAGTTGTACACGCCCTTGGATAGCTTCTTAAAGGTACATACACACACATTAACCTACAGGGTCTATATTATATTCTCGAAAGTTGACCGTGTAGAGTCTGACATTGTCGGCGTGAGAATATCGAATTCTCAGAATCTCGAGCGTGTAAACAGAAATCTCCATAAGGGGAGATTTCCATTTACTGTAATGTAGTGCGGTCTCGGAGTTGGTATATTTAAGTAGCGGGGGGTGTGGGGGGGGCGCAGTTACCCGTGAGGGTACTTTTTTTTTTTTTTTTTATTTTGTCTTTTTATAAGGTCGACGTTTGAAGACTTCGACCATATTGTGTCGACCATATGTTGTTTGATGTTTTCAGCTGTCGATCTTATAATATAGACCCGATCTACATCCTCCCTCTTAAAAAGATTCCCCTTTGTAAAAACAATATTAGAGTTAGACGTCTTATTATAGACATTAGAAATTAAACACGATGGTCATGTATAAGTTGCTTCATATCTATTACAGGGTTTAGAGATGTGACCATATCTCATAACATAGCAGTCTGGACTAAATTTAGCTACAGGGACAGTCTTCGGTAAACAGCTCATATCAGGAACTTCTGGATTTGTCAGATGAATGGGAATGTCCTCTGGAACTTCCTCTGGAATTGGAACACCGGACAACTCACACTCAGGTCTTTCTCACAGGCTATGTGCTGTGGTATAGGCTTGGACACCAGTATTAAATGTTTCTAATTTTGCCTAAAGACTGCTCCTTTTGATACCACAATGTATGATCTTGGCTTTGGGCAAATATTTGTCACTACAGCAATCCGATCATAACCTTTGGACATTTGCATCCCTACCACTTCTCCTTCTCGTAATGGATTGAGCGGTTTTCTGGTTTTATCATAGTAGGACTTCTTGCTTAGGTGCTTTTTCAACATATTGGCTTTCAGTGAACCACAATCGACTACGGATTGGTATTGTGGTTCTCTTTTGTCTCGATAGAAGTCTCTGAGCAGGTGAACCAAGATGTTTATCACGAGGAACATTTCTGAGATTCAAGAGATTCAGAAAAACATCAGATCTAGTTCAATCTCCGTAGCATCATAAACAAGACCAGTGAGTTCCATGCTACCCTATCCACCTCCTCACCAGATATAGCTGTGTTAACAGAAACCTGGTTCAAGCCCACATTAAGGACAGTGAAATCCTAACAACTGTCTGTAACATAAGAGCAGGCAGAATCAACAAACGCGGAGGTGGCGTTGCAGGTATGTTTAAAAATGCCCTCAAGGTAGCCCAACTAAACTGTAAGCCTTCCGATCTACCCAACTCTGAAATATTACTCGCCTTGAAAACAACCCCAATAAAGCAATAATAACTGCCATCCAGTCTCCCTCCCGGCAATAACCTTCCCACTATAGAATACCTACTATCCTGGTCAGCTGCTACATTCACCCAAGAAACTATTGTGCTTGGTTATTTCAACTTAGATTGGCACTCCTGCAGTAGTAATAACCCGCCCAACTTTACTAATCTCTTCAACTTCACCCAAACAATAAACTGCCCAACTCGTGTTGAAAAATGCTCTAATAAGCAGTCTACATCAGACTGGATCCTAACTAACAAACCAAACCTAGGCTTCTTAGCCGGATGCCTACCTGACTCCTCAGTGACCACCATCCAACCTTTCTGTATAGGAAACATGTGTATACCCAAAGCAACATCCTCTATAAATACATCACATTAGGAAAAATTTCTCCCCCACAACTTTCAACCTTCTACTACAACAATGTAACTGGTCCTCACTTAAGCACCTAAAATTAGATGAGGTTGTTCAGTATTTCAACAAAACTTTCCTCACAGCTCTTAATAATCTAGCCCCTACCAGAAAAGTTTGTACCAAGACCAAGCCCCTTCCATGGCTAACCAAAGAAAGCAAACTACTATTGAGACGTAGAGACAAAGCTTGGTCCACTTATCATACATCCAAAAACAAATCTGACTTCCGTAACTACCAGCAACTAAGTAACTTAACTAAAAAAACAAATAAAAAGAGACAAACAAGTATACTTCCTATCCTGTCAGCAAAACAACCCTCAAAAATTCTGGCATTCCATCAACCAACTCCTAAATCCAGGACGTACCTCTACCCCCCCCCCCCTCCTGCTACCTCAAACGATCCTGTCCCTGTCTCAGCTCAATTCAACACCCACTTCATCAACACCGTCACCTCCCTTCTACACAACCAACCAACCACCCCAGCCACAGACAATCTCAACCCTTTCTCCTTCTCACCCATAAAAACTAAGTACATAAAAACCCTCTTGTCCAAACTCAAACCATGCTGCACAGCGGCAGATAAACTCCCTAATGAATTTCTGAAGGTTGCAGCCCTTTCAGTCGCATACCTCATTTCAATCCCGATCAGTCGCTCTATTAAAGGACAATATGTCCCACTCATATGGAAAATATTTCATATTATACCTCTCCACAAAGGTGGCCCTTCCAAAGAACTAACCAACTATTGTCCCATAGCCAATACCCCCCTCACAGAAATATTAGAAAAATGGATCCACAACCAGTTCATAAACTACTTCTTTAACAATAACCTCCTTTCCAACTCTCAGCACGGTTTCAGATCTAAGCACAGTACCAGCATTACCCTCCACTAACATCGTCCACCACCTCATGAACAAAGGCCTGCATGTCTCCTGCATATTCCTAGACATGTCTAGAGCCTTTGACACCATAGCCCACCAGCTTCTACTAAATAAACTATCTTCCTACAGCCATAGTTTATCCTCACTAATGTGGTTCCACAGCTATCTTTCCAACCGTCAGCAGGCTACAAAGTGGGAAAACTCTTTCCCCCCTACTCCCCATCACTGTGGATGTACCCCAGGGGTCCATTATTGGTCCACTCCTCTTCATCATATTCACAAACAACCTCAATACAGCAACCTAACATGCCTCTACAGTACAATATGCAGATGATGCTATCCTTATCTGTTCAGCCCCGTCACCCCAAGGTCTCCAACTAAAAATGCAATCTTCTTTCCAGGACATTGAATTCTACCTCTCCCAACACCTACTCATTTTAAATCCCAACAAAACGAAAGTCATAGTTTTCAGTAACAAAAAAAAAAAAAAAAAAAAAAAAAAAACAAGACTTCCCCAGCCCCTCTATCAGTCATCTCTGCTAATGGTGCCAATATCACCCCCCACTAAACACACAAAACTTTTAGGTGTTACCATAGATGACAACCTCAAATTCGACATGCATATTGCCCAAACCATCAAAGTCCACATCAAACTAGGTATCCTTTACAGGGACAAACCATTTCTAACTCCCAACGCTAGAGTAGCCACTCCTCCCAAACACCTTCTATCTACCCTTCTCTATGACTCTCTCATATATACTAACCTTTGAAAATCTGACCTCAACAATATAGAATCATGTTACAGTAAGGTTGTTTAAATTTGCCACTGATCACCCACACAGATCCCACCACTGGTCAGCTCTTTCAATATTAAACTGGCTGGAGCTCCCCAACCGTCTATCTCTCAATCAACTATCCTTAGCCCACAAAATAATTTACCATCCCAACAACTGCCCTGACATCTCCTCTTTAGTTCAACCTAATACTAACAGCAGATCCCTCAGAACTTCCAACAAACTCCTACGAAAGGTATCCAATTCCCACAACCAACACGGTGACTCCCGCTATTCACACAAAATATCCAAACTCTGGAACACCCTTCCAGACACAATAGCAAAAAGCCCAGTACATGGCCAATTCAAATCACTCTTAAAGGAAACCTTATAAAACCCTGGCTGTGCTCTGGCCACTGCCCAGGTTCATCTTTTTCCCCACTCCTATTCTGCCTCTCTCACCTGGCCCTCTAACTTTATCCTGCATACTATCTAGTGTGTTGCTTATCTGTACTGTAATCGTGCAGTCCTACAGATTGTACTGTATCTTCTGCCACTGGCTATTACTGCAGCAGTAATTGTACAGATGTTCTTCGTCTTTCACTGTTGCAGTCATCACACTTGGGTTATCTGCCTGTAGGTAGTCCTCAGTCGGCCCGAGTCTTGGGATTTCTGCGTCGGATGCTGTCGCCTCTTCCATGACATCAGGGGTATAAAACATCCAGCCAATGCCATTACACCAGCTTTTCTTGCCGAGCGAGAGCCCGAAGCAGAAGCAGTTCGCAAGTGTCGGTCGGCCGCTACCTGAAATTTTCATTTTTCGTGTTTCAAGCCTGAAGTCTTTTAAAGCTAAGTACCCCGTTGGGGATCCTTTTTTCTAACCAATGTCAAAAAAAGTTAACAATTGTCTTGCCTGTGGAAAGCAAATACCTCATAGAGATTTTCATTCTTACTGCATCACCTGTTTAGGCCCAGACCACGACTTTCCTCGCTGTCGGTTTTGTGCCTTTTTCAACGCCCAAACTATTTGTCGTTGGGCTGTTTTTGTCACTAAATTCTTTCGCTCTCGTTTTCTGTATTCAGAAATGGCTTTGATAAGCCATCTGACTACCGATCTTCCGAAAAAACGTAAGGATAAAGACAGAGACAGACCACATAGGTCCCAAACTGCCGACGACACTTCCATTAAGCTAGTCTCCAGTCCGCCGTTACTCAGTGATGTGCTTTTGCAGCCCCTGATACCCGCTTCTACAGATTCACAGGCAATACTGAGACCCATTCGGAGTTCGGTATGCCACGAGATGCTTCTTCGACTATGGAACCTGCGAATGTCTCTACCATGGATGGGTCCAGAGCCGCTGTGCAGGCACCGGCTTCTGAGGGTGTATTCAGTCCTACTGATGTTCGTATTAAAACGACTACTTCATTTCATACTAAAACTACCGAATTTCTCAGGCCCAGGGTTCGTACTAAGCCTAGAACACTGACAACCAAAGCGTATTTTCAAGCTCCCATGCCACAGAAACAAATGCTTAGAATGGCTGAAGACCTCATTACTTTAATTAGGGGAAGCCAGCCTTCCCCCTAAAGAATTGATTTTCCTTATGATTCCTCAGACCATGAGTCCAATGATTCTGGCCCCTCTGATTACCAGGACATACCCTTATCTACCTATGAGGATTCGGATACAGAGGATTCTGTTCCCACTGCCTCCCCTCCAGATGACTTTTCTTTCGGTGAAACCTTGCATACCCTAAGAGAGCATTTCTGCTGGGAATGCCAGGACTACCCACAGTCCAAAAAGAGACTCGGGGAATTCTTAGACTTGCCTCAGCACAGGCCTCTAGCTATACCACCTGTCCTGGATATTGTAGATGATGTCTTCATGGAATCCAGTCTTACCCCTGATACTTTAACACCAGCTCCTAGAAAGCCTGATAGGTACAATAGAGTACCTAACTCTCCCACATTTCTCTTTAAGAATCCTACTGCAGATCCAGAGACCATTTCCAAGGGACCTAAAGGTATTAAGGCTACTACAGCCAAAAACCCTACCACTTCAGACAGGAATTCTAGGGCTTTAGACAGATTGGGTAAGAAGGTATATACCTGTGCAACTCTTGCCATCAGGGCCTTAAATTGCCATTTTCACATGTTGAAGTACCAGCAGCATATTATGGAACTAATTAAACAAAAAATGTTGTTGATTCCTGATTGTGCAGAAAATAAAGATTTACAAGACAATGCATTCTGCAAACCAAGTTGGTAAACAAACTTTGCAGTGTGGTTTTGATACCTTAGAAGCATCTTGTAGGGCTGCTGTCACTGGGTCTGTTCTGAGAAGGCATGCTTGGCTGAAGGAAAAAATCTTGCCAGACCGTGTCAAAGCAAAATTACTAGATGCCCCTTTAAACCAAGATTGTTTGTTTGGCACAAAAGCAGAAGTTCTTAAAAAGATGGAAGAAAAAGCTAAATCTATGCAAACTGTTAAAGATTTCTTAAAGGTACAGCCACTTAGATTCAGTAGGCATTGGCCTTCAAAGAATTGGTCCTTTTCAGTCCCTCCCAGACCTTCTCAGTCCAAACCCAGGGACAACAAACCACAAAGACTACAGTCTCAGGTTATGCACAGATCTAAACAATGGAGTGCTCCCACCTCAAAAACAGGGAGTTGGTAAGCCACCCCCTTATGGAAAAGGTTCACAATGACTTGTCCTTCATCCTTCCCAGCCATGCCCAAGTACTTGCACCCCTAGAAGGAAAACTCACCCTGCATGCAAAAAACTGGGAGTACATTACCCAGGAACAATGGGTCTTAAACATTGTATCCCAGGGATATAGATTCTACTTCCACTCACTGCCAACCCCAAGCGGTTTGCCAGACCTTCCCCCAAACCAGTGGGCAAAGGCCCAAAAGCAAGTACTTCCCTTCTCAGTATCAGAGCTATTCATCCTGTTCCCTCAGAGCAAAGGGGACAGGGTTTCTACTCCAGACTGTTTCTGATGCCCAAAAAAGAGAACTCTTGGCACCCTATCCTGGATCTGTCCATTCTCAACACCTTCCTGGTGGTACCAAAATTCAAAATGCTTACACTCCAGCAGCTGCTTCCTGTGCTAGCCAAGGACTCCTGGCTGGTCACCCTAGACTTAAAAGAAGCTTATCTGCACATCCCCATAAGGGAATCTTGCAGAAAATATCTACATTTCAGGGCAGGCTCTATGCACCATCAGTTCTCTGCACTTCCCTTTGGCTTATCTACTGCGCCCAGGGTATTCACAAAGTGCCTGGCTCCAGCCATTGCATACTGCAGGCAGAGAAATATCCAAATCTACCCATACTTGGACGATTGCCTGATTCAGGCGGACAGCCAGGAATTGCTACTTCAGCACCTGACATTTGTAAAGAGACACCTAACTTCTCTGGGGTACACCATCAATGAAAAGAAATCACAGCTGGTACCCAGCCAAAAGATAGTATTCCTGGGAGCAAGCTTGAACACAACTTCCCAGGTGGCATTCCTCACTCCAGGAAAGCAGGTTTATTTGACAAGTTACTTCAAACTACTGGCCACTCGAACCCAGTTATCTGCAAAAACAATACTGCAAGCCCTAGGGTTTATGGCCTCTTGCATTCTACTAATTCCATATGCAAGACTGCATATGAGGAAACTTCAATGGTACTTAGAGTCTCTGGTGTCAACACTCTCAGAACTTGGAAACCGTGATTCCTATCATTCATTGCCTAAGGACAGAGTTCCTTTGGTGGGCAGGGGCTTGCAAACACAAGGGACTCCCTTTCACTCAACCCTCTGCCGCCCAAGCCCTGACAACAGACGCATCAGACTATGCATGGGGGGCTCACATGGTAGGCAGATGCATTCAGGGAAAATGGAGCCCAGGACAAATGCACCTGCATATCAATCAAAAAGAAATGTTAGCTGTATAGAATGCACTGACAGCCTTCAAATACCTTATCCTTCCAGGACAACTCTTGATAAAGACAGACAACACCACAGTTATGTGGTACATAAACAAGCAGGGGAGACTCATTCCTACCCACTCTGTAGGTTAGCCATGGCCCTGTGGAACACAGCCTTGAGCAACCAAGTGCACCTGCAAGCTCATTTCCTGCCAGGCAAACAAAATTCAATAGCAGACGACTTAAGCAGAAATCTTATGGACCCACACAAGTGGAAACTGGAACCCAACTCATTCAAACTTCTAATCCACAGGTGGGGGACATCAGAGGTGGACCTCTTTGCTTCCCCCCAAAACCATCAATTGAACAAATTTTGCACCAGAAATCTCCACAGCCAAGCATGGAAAGTGGATGCCCTATCCTTCACTTGGGAAAACATCTCAATCTATGCCTTTCCCCCTCTGCCCATGCTCACAAAAGTACTACTCAAGATCGAACAGGACAGGCCATGGACAGTCCTTATTGCCCCAGACAGGCCACGCCAGCACTGGTACCCACTCCTACGCAGTCTGACAGCAGTGCCACCCTGGCACCTACATCAGACCCCCTCTCTGCTGTCCCAGCAGGAGGGACAGATTTTGCATCCTCAGCTGCAAACCCTGAACAGCTTGGCTTATTCCCTGAATACATCCCCAGCAACCCTCCGCAAACAGGTGCTGGATGTCATCCATGAGGCCAGGAGGCCTAGTACTAGGAAATCCTATTCAGAAAAGTGGAAAAGATACTGTTCTTGGACCAGTCTCAAGGAAAGGACACAGCCATGCCCTCCTTACCTCAAATCCTAGATTATCTAGCAGAGCTACTCCACAAAGGCCTATCCTTCTCATCCATTAAGATTCATGCCTCTGCCATCTCAGCTCATTACAATACTGAGTCACCCCTCTTATTTCACCCTCTGATCAAACAGTTCCTGAGAGGCGCTAACAAATTAACACCCCCCCCCCCCCCAAGGAGAGCTTCCACTCCTGCCTGGGACCTCAACTTTGTACTAGAGAAGCTCACACTTCCCCCTTTGAGCCTGCAGCTTCAGCAGAGTTAAAATTCCTCTCATGGAAAACAGCCTTACTTCTAGCCATCACTTCAGCAAGATGTGTGTCTGAGTTACAAGGCCCTTATGGCTGTGGAACCCTTCATTATCTTCCATGTAGACAGAGTTTCCCTCAGGACTAACCCATCTTTTATGCCCAAGGTGGTATACAGTGTGGCTTTAAACCAGTCCATCCATTTACCAACCTTTTTCCCTAATCCTCAGAATAAACTGGAAAGGATCCTGCATTCCTTGGACGTGCACAAACAGCTCAGGTTCTACCTTGACAGGACTAAGCCTTTCAGAAAAAGTGACCAGCTGCTAGTCAGCTTTGCTACAGGGGCAGAGGGCAAGGCCATCTCAAAGCAAACCGTTTCTAAATGGATAGCACACTGCATCCATTTCTGCTACAAACACCATGGAAAAACCTACCCCACAGGGGATCAGAACCCATTCCACTAGGGCTACCTCAACCTCTACAGCATGTCTCAGGGGAGTCCCTACCAGGTTCATCTTGGAAGCTGCAACCTGGAGTTTTGTACACACCTTCACCAAGCATTACCACTTAACCTGTCTTTTCTAAATCCAGAGCTGGATTTGCCGCAGCAGTCTTACAAGGCCTGCTAGCCAGCCTTAATACTTCTTGACTGCCTCCAACCTTCCTCAGCTTTAGGAATCAACCCAAGTGTGATGACTGCAACAGTGAAACAGGAAGAACTTAGTACAGTTGTGTACACTTACCATAAATGTAGATGTTCGAGTGTATTCACTTTTGCAGTCCTGGTTACCCTCCCTCCAGCCCCCTGACTTTTCTATACTTTCTACCTATCCTCTTTCTTGGCCATATCTTATAGCAATGGTATTTTCTTTGTACTGGAGGTGTTCCACACCACCTAATTGTTCCCTATTTTGGGGGCTCCTGACATCTGGGGCAAGAAAAACTGATGTAATGGTGTCGGCTGCATGTTTTATATCCCTGACGACCTGACATGGAAGAGGTGACAGCATCTGACGCAGAAATCCCAAGATTCTGGTATTCGGGCTGACTGGGGGCTACCAGCATGCAGATAACCCAAGTGTGATGACTGCAACAGTGAATACACTCTAACATCTACATTTATGGTAAGTGTATACAACTGTACTTTCTACTGATTGTATTATATTTACTGCTACTTGATTGTGTCGTACTACTGATTGTGTTGTAGTACTCTGAAGTTTTTCTCCTTTGGGTCTTCAGTATGTACAGGACTTTGCATTGTACTGTCTCTTGATGCTGTAATAATTCTGTTGTACTAATGTTTGCAGTTACTACAATTTGAAGTAGTTTACTTAATTTGGTTTTTAGCCTGTGGGTACCAGATCCATATCGGATCCGAGCCGGCAAGTTCACTAGCATCTGCTCCGTGCTCCAAGCTCCTCCCCTTACCCATAATACACCTCCACTACCTTCCAACCCCCAGATCTCATTTGCCGCAGCTTGCCTGAAGCATTATGATCCTGAGCTCCGAGTTTGTGAGTTGGGTTATTTGTTTAGTAAGCAGTCTTTTCTTAGTTGTTTGAGTGTTAGCTGTTTAGTGTAGGTTCCCTCTCCTCTTCCCCTCGCTGGTGCGTTGTGTGTTAGGGTTTTCCTGTAGTTTTTTCAGTGTTAGTTTGTTAGAATGTGTTGCTTTCCCTCCCTCCTCAGCGTTCTGTGTGCCTTTGAGATTGTGATGAGTGGGTCTGAGTAGGAAATAAGTGTTTTTTTCTCTTTTTCCTTCTCTTGTGTGTGTGCTATTTTTTGCTGTTTTCTTCTGCAGAGACATGGCTTACCCCAAGCTTGTCTTCAAGAGGTGCACGGAGTGTGGCCACAAATTGTCACCAGCCGATGGCTACACTCTTTGCGTTGTGCTTGGGTGTAGCACATTTAAGTACTGACTGTACCATTTGCGTGGGTTTTAACCTGTGTGCTATTAGGGATAGAAGGGCTAAGTTGGCCCTGAAAGGCCTTCTACCCACTACTGAAGTGGCTGCCTCTTCCACTGCTTTGGTCACAGCAGCTGCTGTGGCTAACTCTCCTTCCTCTCTTGCCCTTGCTTCTCCTCCCTCCCAGGCTGGGACTCAACCTCCCATTTCTAAGTCTGTGGAAGTGGAGCACAGAAGGAGCAGAGAGAAGGAGAGAGAGCATAGACCAGAAAAATGTAAGAGGTCCCGGGACCTTTCTGCTTCTATTCCTGCCAAAAGTCAGGCTAGGATCCATGACTCCCCTCGGCTCTGATCTGCGAGATTTTCCCCGGAGCTATAGGAGCCACAACCACTGTCTAGGGCTTCGGTTTCTCGACTCGCCAGGTCGGAGTCCATGGCCTCGTTGAGATCCACCCGAAACTCATCTGAAGATGACATGGATAAAGTGATGAGGAGGTTCATTCATACTCAGATCCAGATGGGAGTCTTGCCAACCCCCTGTCCCTCTGGAGGGGGCGCTCGCTTCCTTCTTCACACCAATTTCTCCTTCTCCTATCTATCCACCAGGTTCCGAGTACTTGGATCCGAGGATGGCCTTAGTCCGGGGGTCGACACCGACGGTACCTGTCTCCTCGACCCAGGCAGCTGCCGGGAGTGTGTCTGATCCGACCAGTTTTTGATCTAAGTGGCTCTCAGAGCCGGAGCTTGGATGTCGGATCCGATGGAGCGGAACTTATTCTATCAGCTCCGACGTTCTCGGGCCAAGTAACCCCCCCCGGAGCTCTGTCCACTTCAGGCCCAGCTCCGATTCTCTCTTCGGATCCGGGGAGAGCAGTTTCCTTAATGGTGCCTGTGAAGCCTGTGCCCTACCCAGCAATCACGGAGCTTCATTCCTCACCACTAACACCAGAGAGGGTGTATGAGGAAAGGATAACAAATACACACAGTAAAGTGCAGTTTCCCTTAAGAGCACACAGAGATCACAGTCAGTTCGGAACTGGTCACTCCCTTGCTCACCAGGTTCCCAATAAGACTCCCCACTGGCACAGCTATAGGGTCCAGATCTCAGCCTTGCTGGGCAAGCTAAAATTTCCAGCACCCTCTCTGTCCAACCAGTGCTTCGTGTCCCTGCCTAAGTAGCTGACACACACACACACACGCACACACACTGAGATAAGTTTATACAACCACACAGACACTCCTTGGGAAGGCTGGCACAGGTTCTCCAGCTGTGTCCATTTTACCCAGACTATACGGTAGTAATTACTGCCACCAGCCAGCTAATATTTATCAGCTACTCAAAGGCCCTTAAAAGGGTGTCCAATTATACTGTGCAATGTTATTATCCAATTGGTAGATATGACTAAACAGTCTCGAGGCTTATTAGAGTGACTTGGTACAGGATCCTTATATACAAGCAATGTGCTCTTAGAGCTTAACGTATCTCTGCACAAACCAGCCACAGTTAAAAGGTTTCAAAATATTTAATACTAAATAATTAAAACCACCAGACAATACTTTCTACTGCACAGTGCTAGTCAAAAGAGTTAAGAGATCACACAGAAATACTTAAAATAAATCAGTAGTACAATTCTGACATCACAGAAAAACACTTATTCTAAACTTTCTAATTTCTAGCTCTCTAAAAGAAAACACACGTCTAAGATAACTTACATAAGACAACAGGCAGTGCTGAGTTGGATAGTCAGACAAAAATGCTTAATAATCTCTGGTTCTCACTGTTTAAATTGAAACTGCAGTTCTGATAAAACACTACATCATCTTTTACACTTTCCTGGTGTTCCCAGGCTGACAGAATCTGTATTTACATTCTTTTACACTTAGAGCAATAAAGGACATTCCACATGTAAATTCTGGTCATTAACTTTAGCCTTAAAACAATAGGTAGGATGCTTACTCCAGATTCTTCGACTCCAAATTCTAACTTCAAAGGAACAGACATAAAGTAATTTTAATTTCAAAGGACCAACAAGAAATGCTTGACTTAGCTTTCTTTACAGCAGAGGGCAATGTCGCCACATTGTTTTACAGTAACAGTATTTACAAATGATAGAATTATGTACCAAATCTATTTGAGTAGGCTGGCAGCCTTCACCCATCTCTTCCAGTCTTCACAGTGTCCCAGGAGGCTCGTTCTCCCTCAGTGTTCGACGTGATAGAAAAGGTTCTCTCCACTGGATCGAGACCTTTGACTATTTCTTTGGACTCTGCCCTGACTCCCTCGGCTCTGTCTACGAATCCCATCATTTTACCAGAGGGGCAGCCCGTGCTCGAGGAGCCCCAGGCGGTTCCCCACCTGATGAACAGGTGGCTTGTGAGTTCCCCCCGGAGAGCCCCACTGGAGACGTGCCTCACAAGCATATGTGTAAGAGAAGACACTTGGACTCCCCCGAGTCCCTCAGCGAGGACATGGATTTGGATAATGGGGAAGGTTCCCAGAGATCGCCTCCTGACAATGTCTCCTTTGGAGACATCATGGAAATCCTACGCCAGCAGGGAGGTTGGTCTGCCCCCAAACCTTCTTCTGATAAATCTGTGTTCCTGGAGGCTTTCGGCACGGGCCCATCTACTTCCTGTGTGTCCTCTCCCGCAGATCCCCTGGTGGACCTGTTCACCTCGTGGGCCTGGAAGGAGCCGGACACCGTGGAATGAATCTTGAAATGTCCAGATAAGATCTTGAGCCCGCCCTCGGATAGACCAGCGTAGAACAAGGGCTCCCCTGTATATACTATGGTGGTAGTAGCAGCCACAAAAAAGGAACTAGCTTAGGAGAGTTCCTCAGTTCATCCCCCCGACTGAGAGTCTCGGATGATGGACCACTTAGGGAAGTGGGTTTATGCATTAGCGACCTTTTCCATCAAGGCACTGAACTACCTGGCCCTTGTTACTAGACTACAACGCGACCTAGTCAAGGAACTGGCTGAGTCTCCTCCTACGTCCATGTGGCAGGAGGGCAGAGACACGTTCTCCGCGAGGATGGCCACTTTAAAAGCAGGTTCCAATACATCCATGCGACTCCATTCACATGCTACTGAAGGAGCAGCTAGAGCGGCTAGGTCCGGCATGTCCATGAGGCGCAACGCCTGGCTCAGATTGTCAGTTTTCAGAACCTTTCAAGGCATCTTTTGCCAATGCCCCTTATGACGGCTTTATCCTTTTTGGTAAGACCGTCAAAGAGACTTTGGTCCAGAGTGAGAAAGACATGAAGACACTGTCTGCCATCGGAATCCGCTTCTCGAACCCTCATAGGTAGGTACTAGGCTATCGGCCCTAGGGCCCATACAAGCCTAGCCAAAAAATGTACCCTGGCTTTCGCCACCCAAGAAAATTATTTTCCTGTGCCCCTGTCGAGCAGAGCCACAGAAGTGATCCCCGGGGTGAATTTCCCATTTCCCATCCAATCATCAAATTTTTCTTGAAGAGTGCTAATGAGGAGCTCTGTTTGACATAGATAGGTAGTCTGTTCCAGAGTATGGGAAGTCTCTGGGACAGGAATCTATCCCTCCAGCATGTTCTGTTTATTGTGGTGACGAGGTTAAGGTCCCTAGAGCGTGTAGCTCGGAGGGATTGGGATTTCTTTAAGTGGAGCATGTCCAACAGCTCTGTGTTTGACATAGCTTTGTATGTTAGGCAGAGATCGCCCCTGAGTAGGCGATATGCGATGGAGTAAAGCTGTAGTTTTTTGAGACTGTCTGCATAGGACATATGTTTGAGGCCAGTAATCCTCTTTGTGAGGTATTTCTGTGGTCTTTCCAGTTGTAGATGTCTTGTGAGGTACATACCAAAAGGGGCGTTGTACTCTATAATGGGTCTAATGAGTGATGAGTAGAGAGGAACAATGACCTCTTTTTTTTCTGGATGAGAATCCTTTTGTGATGAGATGAGCTACGTAGAAGGATTTCCTGACCACTGTGGCGATGTGATTATCAAAGGAGAGAATACTGTCCACCTGTGTCCCAAGGTCTCATCACATTTTCGGCATTAAGTAGACTACCAGCTATGTGGTAGTTCATGGGTACAGAGTTTTTACCAAAGGGGATGACAATACACTTTTTGGCATTGAGCTTCAGACCATGGCTTTGACACCAGGTATCTGTCTCATTGAGGCCCTTTTGCAGTTTGTCCACATCGTTAGACATTTCGATTATGGCTCCTAGTTTGCAGTCATCTGCAAACTTTGCTAGCCAAAGACCTTCTGTGTTGGCCTGCACTTCAGAGAAGTAGATACCAAACAGGAGAGGACCCAGGACTGAACCCTGTGGTACTCCACTTGTCACTGGTCTGATGTCAGATTTGGAATCCGCTACTTTCACAGTGTGGGTTCTGTCTGTGAGCCAGTTGGCAACCCATCTTGTGACATAGGGATTTATACCTAGTTTAGTGAACTTATCTATAATTCCAGAGTGGGGGATGGTGTCGAAAGCCTTGGCGAGATCTAGATAAGCTGTGTGAACCATTTTACCCTGATCTATGGCTTTGGTGACTGCTTCAAAGAAGTCAATCAGGTTTAGGAGACATGATCTGCCTTTTACAAATCCAAACTGTGTAGGGTCCAGAGTTTGGAGATTACCAATGTCTTTGTTTATGAGTTCCATGATGATACGTTCCATGGCCTTGCAGACCAGGCTCGTCAGGCTAATGGGGAAGTAGTTCCCGGGGTCCGTCATGGCTCCCCCTTTGTGGAGTGGGATAACTGTCGCGGTGTGCCATTCAGTGGGTACAAAGCATGAGGTGAGGCTATGATTGAACATGGTACTTAGGTAGGGTGCCAGTTCATTCTGTAGTTCGTGTAGAACGGAGCCTGGGATATTGTCAGGTCCCATGGATGCTGTGCTCTTGGCTTTGGAGAGTGTGTTTTTTACCTGTGCAGCTGTGATTATAGGAACTTTGCATTCTTCAGGTATAGAGATGGGCCCTCTAGGGGGTGAGAGGGGGGTAAAGTTAGCACTCAGATCCTTTTCCTGGAATCAGAGAGGGCAAAAGAAGATGTGGTTCCAGAAGTCTCAGTATTCCCAGGACACTCAGGGCTCTTCTTCCCCCAGAGGCAGAGGAGGACAGGATAGATGCCAGCCCAGAGACAGAGGGGCTCCAAGGAATTTTGGGTCTCGAGAACCATTCTCGGACAGGCCCGGACAGGAACCCTAAGGGGTCGCCCGACTGCTCTACTCTGGAGGCAGTTGGGGGTCGATTGTCATTGCACCTGACTGCATGGGAGTCCATAACATCAGACCGCTGGGTGCTTCAGATCATATCCAGAGGATACTCAATCCCTTTTGTGGTTCCTCCCAAACACCTCCTGGAAGTACCAAACAACGAACACAATATCCACCAACAGAATTTATTTAAAACTGAAATAGCTTTCTGACGTCTCGGCCAAAGCCTTCAAGGAGAATAAAATACTTTCAGTATCAAAGCAATATATACAGCTCATTCTAAAATAATTATACAATTAATCAATTTAAATCACACCTTAATAAGATAATGCCTTCCAATTGAGCTCTTCATTTAGCCCAAAAGGGGACATAGTTTTAAATTTCAAAATATACACAGCTTCTTTTTGCAGTAAAAGAGTTTTCATACTCACATTGTAATATACAGAGACACAAATTTGTTCTAATATTGTCCCTTTCAAGCCTTCACTACATTTATTATGAAATTCTGCAAAGTGCAGTGCTACAGGACTATCCATCTTAGCATTCTTTATATCCCTAATATGCTCTAAGAGCCTTATTTTAAATGCCCTTTTTGTCTCTCCTATGTAAAATTTATTACAGGGACATTGTAAAGTATAAACAATAAACAACACCCATAGAGTTACAATTAAAACAACCATGACTACTAAATTCAACATTATTAATAAATTCAAAATTAGTTACAATGTGCTTGCAAGCTTTACACTTCCCACAAGGGAAAGTTCCAACTCTAGCAGGTTCTCTTATAGTTTTGGAGAAGGCATAACAAACCTACTTTTCACCAAAAATTTTTTAATGTTTTTACCTTTACGATAAGAAAACTTTATATTCAAATTCAGCCATTGTTGCACATTCTTTAAAGAGCATAAAAAATGCCAAAAACGACTTACTATATCAAGAAAATGTTTAGTGAAGCAACCAAAAGTGGTTACAAAATAAATACTGTCCTTTGTCTCCTTAAAACTACTCTGCCGTATCATATCCCACCCAACAGTATTAATATTTCTATCACATATTAATTTATCAACTGTAGGTTTGACACCTGTTAACAATCTCACAAAGCCTTTATTCAAAGTTTCCTTACTATATCCTCGAGCTAAAAATGAATTAACCAAGGATCTCATTTCTTTATGAAAAATTTCAGGCCTGTTACAAAGTCTATAAATACGTAACATTTCACCATAGGGCAAAGCATTCAATATATGGGAAGGGTGCCCACTAGTACCATGTAAATATTGACATATTCCCTCAAACTTTTTATTAAGGGAAGTGACAATATTCCTACCATCAGATATATCTAATATCACATCTAAGAATGGAATAATATGTCCAATATTCAATCCATCAAATTTTAACGAATATTTATTTGTATTAATATCATTAAAAAATTCCATTATCTCTTCCTTATTACCATCAACCAAAAATATTAAATCGTCAACGTACCTAAAATATTTAACAACATGCGTCTGAAAAAATTTGTTTGTAAATAACTTCCAATTCAAATAATCCCATAAACAGATTAGCATACATGGGGGCAAATGAAGCCCCCATAGCTGTACCCTGTAACTGTTGATATAAAACATTATTAAACTCAAAAAAATTATGAGTCAAACAAAAATAAACTAATTCAATTACATATTCTGTAGCAGGAAAATCTCCTAAAAAGAATCTAATAGCCTCCATTCCAAACTGGTGTTGAATATTAGTATATAAGCTCTTAACATCAATACTAACCCATAACATATTCTGATTTAATTTAATGCATTTGACTTTATCCAGAAAGTCAAAGACATCACTTATGTATGAGGGTAATTTAATAACATATGGAGACAAAAAGTGATGTAAAAAAACACCCAAATTGTGCAAAAAATAAACAGAGCCTGAAACTATAGGCCTACCTGGAGGTCTATATAAATTCTTGTGTATTTTAGGTAGGCAATAAAATAAGGCCATTTTACAGCCTTCAACCTGAAACTTTTTTTTTAACTTCTGATTGACAAAAATAACCTAACCTCACTCCTTTATTCATTAAATCCACATATTCATCAATAGATGTAAAATATATTTCTGAATTCACAGCTTTATATGTGTTTGTGTCACTCAAATGTTCCATACACATACTCAAATAATCAGAAAAATGCATAACTACCAATTTGTTACCTTTATCTGATGGTTTGAACACAATTTCATCCATCCTACTTAAAGTTAATAAAGCTTTCCATTCTTCACGTGACATATTATAATTTATATTTAATCTATTATTCATAAATTCCTTATAAGCTAACTCTGTGAAATGATTTACTAAATTTACAAACTGACATACCTCTCCATTTAAACTATTAGGCATAAAAGTGCTATGAGAAGGAACCCTAGAAGTGTCAAACCTATAATAAGCATTACTATCACTTTCTGATATACAAGAATAAAAGCTATCAGATGAACTACATACACTCTCATCACATACAGAAGAAGAAAAATCACCATTTCTAAAAAAATATTTTAAATGTAATTTTCTAGCAAAGGCAAAAACATCACTTTGTAATTCATGAAGGCGAGTGACCACCGTAGGAACAAATTTAAGGCCCCTATTCAGTATACATATTTCAGTTTCACTAAATACATAATTAGATAGATTAATAACATAATCTTTAGTATCTAACAACATATTATCATTATGTACAACATTAACATCAGCGTCTTCCCCGTTTGTACCCGCCCTGTCCATAACGTTGCCCACCTGGGTTGGATGACTGTTCCCATGTCCGTTTCTGTCCCTGTACATTGGGGATAGAAGTGGAAGCTTCCCCACGAAAAGTTTGCCGAAACCTGTCTCTCTGTTCGGCCGCTGGAAGAGCAGGAAAATCGCCATCATTCCAATCATCTTCATATGAAGTATAGCCACCTTCTGAAGCCGAAGAGTTGAGCGGTGGAGTTACAGTGGCACCCGAGTGAAACCTAACTTGCTTCCGACGCTTAGTACGTTCTATCCTAGAAAGGAAAGCCTTGTTAGACTCGTAGTCGCGTATATCACGCAACAACTTTCCTTTCTTTCTATTAATTAAGGTAGTCTCATATTCTTTAAGTTTCAAATTTGTTTGAGAAACAAATACCAGATTTTTTAGTAGATTAAATATAAATTATAATATGTCACGTGAAGAATGGAAAGCTTTATTAACTTTAAGTAGGATGGATGAAATTGTGTTCAAACCATCAGATAAAGGTAACAAATTGGTAGTTATGCATTTTTCTGATTATTTGAGTATGTGTATGGAACATTTGAGTGACACAAACACATATAAAGCTGTGAATTCAGAAATATATTTTACATCTATTGATGAATATGTGGATTTAATGAATAAAGGAGTGAGGTTAGGTTATTTTTGTCAATCAGAAGTTAAAAAAAAGTTTCAGGTTGAAGGCTGTAAAATGGCCTTATTTTATTGCCTACCTAAAATACACAAGAATTTATATAGACCTCCAGGTAGGCCTATAGTTTCAGGCTCTGTTTATTTTTTGCACAATTTAGGTGTTTTTTTACATCACTTTTTGTATCCATATGTTATTAAATTACCCTCATACATAAGTGATGTCTTTGACTTTCTGGATAAAGTCAAATGCATTAAATTAAATCAGAATATGTTATGGGTTAGTATTGATGTTAAGAGCTTATATACTAATATTCAACACCAGTTTGGAATGGAGGCTATTAGATTCTTTTTAGGAGATTTTCCTGCTACAGAATATGTAATTGAATTAGTTTATTTTTGTTTGACTCATAATTTTTTTGAGTTTAATAATGTTTTATATCAACAGTTACAGGGTACAGCTATGGGGGCTTCATTTGCCCCATGTATGCTAATCTGTTTATGGGATTATTTGAATTGGAAGTTATTTACAAACATAATTTTTTTCAGACGCATGTTGTTAAATATTTTAGGTACGTTGACGATTTAATATTTTTGGTTGATGGTAATAAGGAAGAGATAATGGAATTTTTTAATGATATTAATACAAATAAATATTCGTTAAAATTTGATGGATTGAATATTGGACATATTATTCCATTCTTAGATGTGATATTAGATATATCTGATGGTAGGAATATTGTCACTTCCCTTAATAAAAAGTTTGAGGGAATATGTCAATATTTACATGGTACTAGTGGGCACCCTTCCCATATATTGAATGCTTTGCCCTATGGTGAAATGTTACGTATTTATAGACTTTGTAACAGGCCTGAAATTTTTCATAAAGAAATGAGATCCTTGGTTAATTCATTTTTAGCTCGAGGGTATAGTAAGGAAACTTTGAATAAAGGCTTTGTGAGATTGTTAACAGGTGTCAAACCTACAGTTGATAAATTAATATGTGATAGAAATATTAATACTGTTGGGTGGGATATGATACGGCAGAGTAGTTTTAAGGAGACAAAGGACAGTATTTATTTTGTAACCACTTTTGGTTGCTTCGCTAAACATTTTCTTGATACAGTAAGTCGTTTTTGGCATTTTTTATGCTCTTTAAAGAATGTGCAACAATGGCTGAATTTGAATATAAAGTTTTCTTATCATAAAGGTAAAAACATTAAAAAATTTTTGGTGAAAAGTAGGTTTGTTATGCCTTCTCCAAAACTATACAGAGAACCTGCTAGAGTTGGAACTTTCCCTTGTGGGAAGTGTAAAGCTTGCAAGCACATTGTAACTAATTTTGAATTTATTAATAATGTTGAATTTAGTAGCCATGGTTGTTTTAATTGTAACTCTATGGGTGTTGTTTATACTTTACAATGTCCCTGTAATAAATTTTACATAGGAGAGACAAAAAGGGCATTTAAAATAAGGCTCTTAGAGCATATTAGGGATATAAAGAATGCTAAGATGGATAGTCCTGTAGCACTGCACTTTGCAGAATTTCATAATAAATGTAGTAAAGGCTTGAAAGGGACAATATTAGACCAAATTTCTGTCTCTGTATATTACAATGTGAGTATGAAAACTCTTTTACTGCAAAAAGAAGCTGTGTATATTTTGAAATTTAAAACTATGTCCCCTTTTGGGCTAAATGAAGAGCTCAATTGGAAGGCATTATCTTATTAAGGTGTGATTTAAATCGATTAATTGTATAATTATTTTAGAATGGGCTGTATATATTGCTTTGATACTGAAAGTATTTTATTCTCCTTGAAGGCTTTGGCCAAGACGTCAGAGAGCTATTTCAGTTTTAAATAAATTCTGTTGGTGGATATTGTGTTCGTTGTTTGGTTCCTGGTTGTTTCCTGTTGTTCCTTTTTGATACCTCCTGGAAGTACCACCCACGCAAAAGAGAGGCAGAAGCACTGGAAATCTCCAAGCTGCTAGAGAAACAACCCATCAAACCTGTCCCTCAAGATCAGTCCGGATTGGGCATCTACTCCAGGTTCTTCTTGGTGCCAAAGAAAACGGGGGACTTAAGGCCCATTCTGGACCTATCTACCCTGAACTTGTCAGTTGCCAAAGAAAAATTTTGGATGGTCACATTACAGTCCATCATGCCGTACCTGCAAGAGAGCTACTGTATGTGCTCGTTAGACCTCCAGGATGCCTACTATCACATAAAGATGCACAGAAGCTCCAGGAGGTTCCTCCACTTCCGGCTAGCAATTTCGAGCCCTACTCTTTGATCTCACCACAGCCCCAAGGGTGTTCACCAAAGTGATGGCGGTATTAGCGGCTCACCTGAGGCTTCAGGGGATTCAGGTCTACCCATACCTGGACGATTGGCTCCTCACTGTTCCCACCAGGCGTCTACTTTGTCAAATCCGGGATTATTTCTTAAAGCTTCCATTTCACTTGGGAATTACAATCAATGCAACCAAATTTCTTCTAAATCCTTTCTAGGTGATAGACTACATTGGGGCACATATAGACGCACTACAGTGCAAAATCTTCCTGACCACGGAGAGAGTTCGAAACTTGAGGATGCATGTTTCCCTGATGTACCGTTCTCATCTCCCCTTGGCAGAATCGGTTTTCAAGGCCCTAGGGTCTATGGCAGCGACCATAACACTTCTTCCCTGTGCGCGGTTACACATGCGAGTACTGCAGTGCAGTGGTCCCTGTGCGCGGTTACACATGCGAGTACTACAGTGCAGTGGTCCCTGTGCGCGGTTTCACATGCGAGTACTACAGTGCAGTGGTCCCTGCGGGATCTTCCATTATCGTATCCAGTACAGTAGAGGCTGCTGGTCATCCCTTCTTTGGTGGATGTACTCTCTTGAAATCTTGGAGGGATGACCTTATGTTCCAGCCCCTGTCTAAGCCACAGTGACCACGGATGCCTCCCAACTTTGGTGGGGGGGGGGTTGTTTGGGCAGGACAGTCCAAGGCGTCTGCGGTCCCTTGTCCAGACCAGTTTGCATATCAGTGTTCTGGAAATGAGGGCGGTCCTTTTGGTGTTGCAGGCCCTTCATGCCTTTCTTCCTCTGGGAGCCATTGCAATTCAATCAGACAACATGTCAGTGGTCTGGTATATCAGCAAACAGGGAGGGACCAGATCTTACCCCCAAAGTTCAATTAGCTGCCATCTCTTATTTTCACGTGGGTGAGAATTCTGCTTCTCTGGCCTCCTCCAGACTGTGTAAAGCCATTATTAAAGGTACTTTCCTATTACGTCCCCCGGTCAAGGATCCTGTTCCCCATGGGACCTTACTATGGATGTTCTTCATGTTTCACTGTTGCAGTCGTTACATTTGGGTAATCTGCTGGCAGGTTGTCGTCAGTCGGCCTGATTAACAAAGTCTTGGGTCCTGCGTCTGTTGCTGTCCCTTCTTCCATGATGTCAGGTCATCAGGGGTATAAAACATGCAGCCGACACCATTACATCAGTCTTTCTTGCCGTGCGGTGACCGAAGCAGAAGCAGTTCGCAAGTGCCAGTCGGCCGACTCCTGAAATTTTAGTTTTCGAGTTTCAGAACCGAAGTCTTCAACTAAAACTCCTTACCAATGTCAGTAAAAGTTAATAATTGCATTACTTGTGGGAAGCAAATACCTCATAAAGATTTTCATTTGTACTGTATTCCTTGCCTAGGCCCTGACCACGACGTACCTTGCTGTCGGTTTTGTGCTTTATTTAATCGGCGCACTATCTGTCGTCGGTACATTTTTGCCTCTAAATATTTCAGTTCTCGGCTTAATTATCCAGAAATGATGTTGGTTAGCCATCCAACTACCAGAATTCCGAAAAAAACACAAAGAAAAAGACAGAGATAGGCCATCGAGGTCCAAAACTGCCGACAACGCTTCTAATAAGCCAGTCGCCAGTTCGCCGTTACTCAGTGAGGCACTTTTGCAGCCCCTGATACCCGCTACTTCTGATTCGCAGGCCTCTACTGAGACCCATTCGGAGTCCGGTATGCCGCGAGATGCTTCACCTATGGGACCCGCGGATGTCTACCTTAGATGGGTCCGGAGCCGCTGTGAAGGCACTGGCTTCTGAGGGTGTATTCAGGCCTACAGGCATGCATATTAAACCGACTCCACCTTCAATACTAAGGCCCAAATCTCGATCTGTCTAAAAAAACGACACCCAGGCCACATGTTCAGGCCCCTATGCCTAAAAAACAAATGATCAAAATGGCTGAAGATCTAATTACTCTGATCAGGGGTAGGCAACCCCCCCCCCCCCTTCTAAGAGGCCTAGGGCTGAGCTTGACTATGAATCTTCTGATCAGGACTCTGTTTCTTCTGACTGTTCTAATGACCTGGATTTGTCCATACATACTTATGAGGATTCTGATGCAAAGGATTCCATTCCCTCTGCTTCCCCCCCTGAGGACTTTTCTTTTGGGGAAACTTTACATACCTTAAGGGAGCATTTCCACTGGGAAAGTCAGGAATTTTCTGAATCCAAAAAGAGGCTTAGGGATTTCCTTCTTCTTCCTCAGTATAGGCCTTTGGCTATACCTCATGTACTAGACATTGTTGATGTGTTTTCGGAATCCAGTATGGCCCCTGATTCCCTGCCTCCGGCTGCTAGTAAACCTGACAGATACTACAGGGTTCCTGAGTCCCACAAGTTCCTTTTCAAAAATCCTGTTGCGGACCCAGAAACCATTGCTCAGGGGCCCAAGGGCATTAAGGCTTCTACTGCTAAAAGTCCTACCCCTTCTGATAGAGATTCCACGGCGCTGGATAGATGGGATAAAAAGGTTTATACTTCCGCAGCCTTTGCAATCAGGACTTTAAACTGTCAGTTTCATATGCTAAAATATCAATAGCATATCATGGGACTGCTTAAACAGAAAATTATGTTGATTTCTGACTGTGTGGAAAATAAAGATTTACAGGATTTATTGCATTCTGCTGAACAAGTTGGAAAACATACTTTGCAATGTGGTTTTGATTCTTTAGAGGCCTCTTGCACTAGATCTGTGCTGAGAAGGCATGCTTGGCTTAAGTAGCAGTCTCTACCTGATCATGTTAAAGCAAGATTGTTGGATACTCCTTTAAATCAGGACTGCCTGTTTGGCAATAAGGCTGAAGAAGTTCTAAAAAAGATGGAAGATAAAGCTAAGCCTATGAAAACTGTGAAAGATTTCTTACAAGTCCAACCTCCAAGATTTAGTAGGCACTGGCCTACTAAGAACTGGTTCTTTCCAGCTTCTTACAGATCCACTCAAGCCAAACCCAGACACACTAAAAGCACCAGGTTTCAGTCCCAAGGGACTCTCAGAACTAAGCAATGGGGTGCTTCCACTTCCAAATCTGGAAATAACAAGACACCCCCTATGGTAAACAGTCTCAATGACTTTCCTTTAAAATTACCAAGCACTTACCTTACAGCCACCCCTTTGGGGGAAAAGATTGCTCTTCATGCAAAAAACTGGCAACTCATAACCCAGGACAAATGGGTTTTAAGTATGGTGTCCCAGGGATACAGATTTCATTTCCACACGTTGCCAACTCCAAACGGGTGGCCAGCCTTGCCCCCAAATCAGTGGGCAGAGGCTCAGAAACAAGTATTTTCCCCCCTAAACATGGGGGCAATTCAACCGGTACCAGAAGAGGAAAAGGGACAAGGTTTCCATTCCAGACTTTTCCTGATACCCAGAAAAGACAAATCATTGCATCAAATTTTGGACCTGTCTACTCTAAACACCTTTCTGGACATTCCAAAATTCAAGATGCTGACTCTTCACCAGTTACTTCCTATGCTAGACAAGGATGCCTGGTTGGCAATTCTAGATTTAAAAGAAGCTTACCTGCATATCCCAATCAGGGAATCTTGCAGAAGATACCTACACTTCAAAGCAGGCTACTTGCATTACCAGTTCTCTTCACTGCCCTTTGGCTTGTCTACTGAACTCGGGGTATTCACAAAGTGCCTGGCTCCAGTAATTGCATTTTGCAGGCAAAGAAATATTCAAATATATCCATACCAGGATGATTGTCTAATTCAGGCAGAAAACCAGGCCATACTTATAAAACCTCTGGTGTTCGTAAAAAGAGTTCTAAATTGTCTAGGGTCACCATAAATGAAAAGAAATCATAACTGGTACCCTCTCAACAGAATTACATTCCTGGGTGCAAGCTTGAATACAACTGCCCAGATTACTTTCCTCACGCCAGAAAAGCAAATTCATTTGGTAACTTACTTCAAACAGGTGTCCACAAAAACCCTGCTATCTGCAAGACAAATACTGAAAGCCTTGGGGTTTATGGCCTCCTGCATTCTTCTAATTCCATATGCAAGACTGCATATGAGGAAACTTCAGTGGTACTTAAAAAGTTTATGGAGTCAACATTGTCACAGCCTGGAAACAATGATTCCTATCATACCTTGCCTACGCCTAGAGTTCCTATGGTGGGCAGAGGCCTGCCACCAAAACAAGGGACTGCCATTCACACTCCCCACCCCCACCCCCACCCCGCCACCCAAACCCTAACTACATATGCATCAGACTATGCATGGGGGCTCATCTGGCAGGGAAGTGCATTCAGGGCAAATGGAGCCCAAATCAAATGCACCTACATATCAATCAAAAAGAAATGTTAGCTGTACAGAATGCTCTGACAGCCTTCAAGGACTACATTTATCCAGGACAACTAATGGTAAAGACGGACAACACCACGGTTATGTGGTACATAAACAAGCAGGGGGGTACACATTCCTACCCCTACTGCAGACTAGCCATGGCATTGTGGAACACGGCCTTGAGCTTCCAAGTGCAACTACAAGCTCAATTCCTGCCAGGAAAACTGAATATTCTGTTAGATGAACTAAGCAGAAATCTCATGGACCCACACGAATGGAAACTGGAACCACAGATTTTCAACATGTCTACAAGCAAATGGGGGTGCCCAGACATAGATCTATTTGCCTCCCCCCCGAACTACCAGTTGGACAAATTTTGCTCAAGAACTCCTCAGCTGGAAAAACCTATCAGTCTACGCATTTCCCCCTCTGCCTCTGCTCTCCAAAGTTCTGCTAAAAGTCAAACAGGACAAACCAAAAATGATTTTGGTTGCTCCAGACTGGCCACGCCAGCACTGGTACCAACTCCTGCACAGTGTGTCACAAATGTCTCCATGGCACCTGCCTCAGACACCTTCCTTATTGTCTCAGCAGGAGAACCAAATTCTGCACCCTCAGCTCCCAACATTGAAACTTGCAGCTTGGCTAATCACGTAAATTCACCCTTAGCATCCCTCAGCAAACTTGTGATGGATGTCATCTTGAAGGCGAGAAGACAGAGTGCTAGAAATTCTTATCATGCAAAATGGAAAAGAATTCTGTGCTTGGAATCAATCTCAAGGGATGAGCACAGCAGCGCCCAGATTACCTCAGATTTTACAATGCTTAACTGAGATGCTTCGCAAGAGCCTGTCTTTTTCCTCCATTAAAATCCACGCCTCAGCCATTTCAGCTCATAACAACACAGAACCTCCCCTCTTCTCTCATCCTCTGCTCAAGCAGTACCTCAGAGAGACCAAAAACTTGAGACCACCCAGGAGAGCTCCAACCATTGCCTGGGACCTTAACTTTGTACTGGAGAAACTCACTCTACCTCCTTTCGAGCCAGCTGCTACTGCAGACTTAAAATTTCTTTCTTGGAAAACAGCCTTCTTTTTAGCATTCACTTCAGCTAGAAGGATATCTGAATTACAGGCCATTATGGCAATGGAGCCTTTCATCATCTTTCATGCGGACACGGTGTCACTCAGGACCAGTCCGTCCTTCATGCCCAAGGTGGTATCCAGTGTGGCTCTTAATCAGTCCATTCATTTGCCAACTTTCTTTCCCAATCCACAGAACAAGGGGGAGCGGATTCTGCATTCATTGAATGTACACAGACAACTTAGATTCTACTTGGACAGGACTTAATCTCAAAGAAAATCTGAACAACTGCTGGTAGCATTTGCTGCAGGGGTAGAGGGGAAGGCTTCAAAACAAACCATTTCTAAATGGATAAGTCATTGTATTTATTTCTGCTATAAGCACCATGGAAAACCTATCCCCTAGGGATCAGATCTCATTCCACCAGGGCTGCATCTACTTCTGCAACCTTTCTCAGAGGTGTTCCTACCAGGGATATTCTAGAAGCTGCTACCTGGTGTTCAGTTCATACTTTGACCAAGCATTATCACGTACCAATTTTCTCTAAACCTAGAGCTGGCTTTGCCACTGCTGTTTTGCAGGGCCTTATAGCTGGTCCTAATGCTGTATAAATCCATTCTTCCAACCATAGCTTTGGGAATCTACCCAAATGTAATAACTGCAACAGTGAAACACGAAGAACATAGTACAGTTGTGTACACTTACCATAAATGTAGATGTTCAAGTGTATTCACAGTTGCAGTCCTGGTTACCCTCCCTCCAGCCCCCTGTTTTTCTCTGACTATACCTCTACTTTCTTTTTCTATGCTTAAAAGCCTTTTTGGTGTATTTGCTTTTGGTTGGAGGTATATTTTTGTGTTTTTAATTTTATTTTGCTCCCCATTTGGGGGCAATTGACATCTTGGGCAAGAAAAGCTGATGTAATGGCGTAGGCTGCATGTTTTATACCCCTGACGACCTGACGTCATGGAAGAAGGGACAGCAACCAACGCAGGACCCAAGACTTTGTTAATCAGGCCGACAGAGGGCAACCTGCCAGCAGATTACCCAAATGTAATGACTGCAACAGTGAATACACTCGAACATCTACATTTATGGTAAGTGTACACAACTGTACTTTCTTCAAGCTTTGGTCGCTCCGCCATTTGAACCTGCAGCAACCACATATCTTAAGTTTTTTTTTTTTTTTTTGGAAAACGGCATTTCTAGTCGCTATCACCTCTGCTAAAAGGGTTTCAGAACTGCAAGTGTGTTCTATTCAAGTTCCATGTGTGATTTTCCATAAGGATAGGGTTTCCCTTCGGACCAAGCCATCCTTTCTTCCCAAAGTTGCTTCACAAGTTAACATCAGTCAGACCATTAAATTACATGTTTTCTTTCCAAATTTTGCTAACAAAATGGAATACAGACTCCACTTGTTGGATGTTCATAGACAGTTATGATTTTATTTATACAGGACTAGATCCTTTTGTAAATCTCATCAGTTGTTTGTGTTCTTCTCTAAACCCTTTTTGGGTAAACCTATCTTTAAGGTCACTATTGTTAGGTGGATTTCCTTGTGCATCCTTCAGGTCTATAAGGATAAAGGTTTTTCTCCTCCTGGTCAGGTGAAAGCTCATTCTACTAGGTCAATGGCTACTTCTGCAGCCTTTTGGTCTAGAGTCTCATTGGATGATATTTGTTCTGCAGCTACTTGGTCCTCATCTCATACCTTTATCTCTCACTACAAATTGGATTTGACTTCTAGAAGGAGAGCATCCTTTGATTTCGCGGTGCTCCAGAATATCCTTCCATGAGCACCACCCAGGAGTTTAGTAGCTAGGGACTCTGTCCCATAGGTTGAAGACCAATGAAGTAAACTATTTCAGATAAAGAAGTTATGTACTCACCATAATGTTCCATCTGAGTAGTTCTACTTCATTTGTCTTCAGCTATCCCTCTCTCCTTCCCTTTGGCCTTATCATATGGACATCCTGTTTGGCTGCAGTTTTTAGGTACATAAGGTGTTTTCAGGTCGGGTTCTCAGTATAAGTGGCAGCAAACTCAATCTGGAGGTTGGAAGGTAATGGAGGTGTATTATGGGTAAGGGGAGGAGCTCAGAGCAGATGCTAGTAAACTTGCTGGCTCGGATCCAATATGGATCCGGTACCCACAGGTTGAAAACAAATGAAGTAGAACTACTCAGATGGAACGTTATGGTGAGTACATAACTTCTTTTTTTTTGTTTGTTGTATATATTACTGTAGAGCTTTTATTTATTTTTTATTTATTTTATTTTACATTTGTTGACCAGGAGAGTCCAGCTGGATTACAAGTCCATTTTCAGTGGAGGCCCGGGGAGAAAAGCTCCAAGAGAACAATATTTTACAAAACATAGTTTTATGGACAGACTTTTGACGTACAATTTCCATAGAAGAGACTTTGACATACATATTAACTAACAGATAGGATACATTTGTTCTCTACAATATAAATATTGCAAACACATTAAGGAAGGGGGCATTTTTCTGATAAACAACATTGAAGTGAAATTACATCAAAAATATAACTGTGGATCTGAAAGGAATATTTATTGTGCCCTGTGTTACTGTTGTAGCTGTTTTTACATTGGAACAACTGACCGTAAATTAAAGTACCGATTTTACGAACATTTGTATGATACAAAATCAAAAAAGATACAAATACATTTAGTAAACACATTATGGAAAATACTGGTCACTCTCTTAATTTCACTGTCATTGACAATATTAAAACAGAACCTCGAGGTGGTTCTTGGTCACTTTTGTTAGAAAGGAGAGAGGTTTACTGGCAACTGCGTCTCAATGCATCAAGTTGGCCAGTCTTAAATGAACATATTTCCATTAGCTCTCTGTTGAAACTAAAATCTTTAGAAAGATGCGTTTTTTTAATTTATATTTCTTCTCTACTATTAAATTATATATTGTATTATGTTTTTAAAATACAATTTGAATTTTCCACATGTATTTATGCATTTTAACCAGTTTTTATATATAAAGCATGGTTTTTACATGAATTTTCTTTAAGGGGGTTGTCATTTTAAATAACTTATTAACTTTTAATGATTGTTTTATCCAGTTTCCTCTGTACTATAAATTAATTAATTATCTGATGAAGTTCTGAAGTGGTCAGGACGAAAGCACTAATCATTTGTTTTATTTTCTTCAATAAAGTCCAGAATTGGTTTTATTGAATTTGGCCTGAATAGGTGCATTTTTTACTGTGGAGTGGCTCATCCTTTTGTTCCTGTTTGGCGTCTTCTTGTTTTGCAACAGTTTTTCCTTTTGTCACTCGTTCTTTACAATATAATATTAAATTTTAGAAGATATTCCTAAGTTTAGGATTCCTGTGATAGATTTACTATCAGAGTAAAAGCAGAGAGACGTAGAATAAGGCTCCGAGGGAGCAGATAATGCTCGCTATAGCTGAGAAGGATAAATTGATTCACTATATATCTTCGCATGGTTTTAGTTGAAAAGGATAACAAACTGATTTACAATGTCTTCTCCTGGTTTTAGTTGCTTATGGGGAGCTCAACATTGCTGGGGTAGTTTTCCCTACTCCTGGAGAGATGGGATGAGCAGTAGATTAATGGTCCTAAGTGGGTACAGTACTATGATTGATTGGCTTAGCAGAGTTACTTAAGTTAGATGACGTGTTCTAATGAGGCATTAGCCAAGGGAGGTACAGGAGCACAGTCGATAATTCAAAAAGTGAGTTTTAACAAGTTTCTTAAACTGTGATGGGGATTTGTTGTCAGTTATGTGGGTGGGAAGGGAGTTCCAGGTTTTTGCTATACAGTGGCTGTAGACAGACTTGTTATATTTGGTTACTTGGAGGAGGTTTTGTGTGCTAGACCTCAAGGGCCTGGTGGTTGTATAGGGTTGCAAAAGATTTTGTAGGGCTGGGGTGTTTTCAGAGTTCTGTATTATTTTGTGGGCTAGTGATAGTTGATTGAGTTGAAGTAGTAGTGGTAGTTCTAGCCAATTGAGTTTTTTTAGGCATTCACAGTGATGTGTTCTGATGGGAGAGGTTGTAGCAAATTTGGCTATCTTATTATAACAACTATCAAGTTTGTTTAGGTCAGATTTGCGGAGATTTTTAAGCACGGGGGAGGCATAAAGTAGGGTAGATAATAGGTGATTCCTCACTATTGTAGTTTTGGAGTGGTCAGTGAGGAATTTTTTATTGCGATACAGTAGGCCAAGTTTTTTTATGTATTTTTTTTATGGTTATAGAAATATGTAGGTCAAACCTAAAGTGATTATCTGTTTCAACCCCTAAGAGTTTGGTAAGATTTGTGGGGGTGATTGTGGTCTTGTAAAAGGAGGAGATGAAGAAAAAATCTGTGGGAGCTAAAGAGTACCAGCTTTGTTTTACTTGGGTTCAGAATGAGCCTTTGGTTTGTAATCCAAGTGTCTGCTAGGGAAAAGCGTTCTTGTGTTCGGGAGTGAAGGATGTCAATTGATTTGGCTGCGCATATTATGGTGGTCTCATCTGCATATCACACTATTGAGGCTTTAGGAATACTGTTTGGGAGCTGATTGATGAAGAGGGCAAAATAAGTGGTTCCAGGATGGAGCCTTGGGGGTACCCCTAGGGAGACTGGTAGGGAGGAGGAGAGTTGGTTTTGCCACATAACAGCTTGTTTCCTTCCCTCTAGGTAGTTTTTGAACCAGGAGATGGCAGGGGTGGTAAGGTTTAGAGTTGGTAGTGAAAGACTGAGTTTATTGTGGTTAACCATATCAAATGCTTTGGACAAGTCAATGAAAGTGGCAGATACAAGGAGTCCGTTGTTTCTGTGAGTATTGACAATGTTGGTGAATTCTGTTAGTGCGGTGGAGGTACTATGGAAGGGTCTAAAGCCATGTTGTTGTGTTGCTATTAGATTATTTTCTAGGAGATATTTCATTAGTTGCTTGTGTATTACCCCCTCTAAAATTTTAGATAAAGGGGGTAGAGTGGCTATAGGGTGGTAGTTATTGAGTCCCAGGGAGGTTCCCCCTTTATGTAGAGGGATAATATGTGATATTTTAATTAGGATGAAGACAGGATACGATATGGCTTCTGCAGCCAAGAGGAGGTATTCAGCGGGTAATTTATCTGTGGCTAGAGACGTTGGTTTGAGCTTGCGGAGTAGTTTTGCAATGGATTTGGTTGGTTCTGGATGGAAGCTGAACTTGGGGCAATTGTTAGTTGGGGTGGGGGTGGATTTGCAGGGGTGGGGATGTTGTCATAGGGTTGGTTGTTTGCAAGAGTCTGGATGGTTTCTGTAAAGTATTTATTAAATTGAGTGGGGATGTCTTCTTGGTTATCTATTTTTGGGGTTGGGGTAGTTGTTTTACCTGGTTGTAGAATAGAGTTAATTGCTGCCCAAAATTTGTATGGGTTGTTCCTCTGCTTATCCTGTAACATTTGGTAGTAAGATGTTGTCTGTTTTGGTGAGTTTTTTGGCTTTGTTGCGTAGTTCAACATATATTTGTTTGTTCAGTTGGGATTTATTGTTGAGGAAGTTGGTCCAGGCCTTATTTATTTTTTTGAGGAGGGATTTTGTGTCTGAGGTTAACCAGGGGGCATATTTAGTTTTAGTTCTTGTTGTTTTGGAGGGGGCGTGATGGTTAAGGGTGTTTAAGAAGGTAGTATTGACATATAGTACAGCTTCATCAAGAGGTAGGTTTTTTAGGGTGGTCCAGTTGCACATTTTTAGGTCATTTATAAAGTTAGAGCGGTTAAAGTGTTTTTTGTTTCTAATTAGGTGTGTAGATATTTGGATCAATTGTGGTGATTTTGATCTGAGTAAGAATGTGGCTTGGTGGTCACTCAGGCTGTCTGGTAGACACCCTGCTAGGGATATTGGTGATCGGTGGGATACTAGTATCCAGTGTAGAGTGGATTGGTGTTTGGTTCTCTTGTTTGTTCTTGTGGGGGAAGCGATGAGTTTGGTTAGGCCATGTACTTCAATATGGAGAGTGGGTTATGACTGGAACAGTTTTGCCAGTCAGTATTAAGGTCTCCTAATACTATGCTTTCCTGGGGGAGAGAGTTAGATATCCATTCTAGGAGTTTTTCTGTAATGGGGATATTGTTGCATAGAGGGATGTAGCATCCTATGATCATTAAGTTTTAGTTTTGTTAGAGTGAGTTCAACTTTATTGAGGTCTAGGGTTGTTATGTCTACTTTCTGAAGGATGAGGTGAGATTTATACACTATAGCAACCCCCCCCCCCCCCCGTTTTTTTTACCTATTCTATCACTACGAATTATATTGTAACCTGAGTGATTTCATTGTTGTGGTTGCCTGGTTTAAGCCAAGTCTCTGTTCGTATGACTGTCTCAGGTTGATAAAAGGAGAGTAGTGCATGAAGGTCGTGGACTTTGTTTAGTATATTTCTTTTTTTCTCCTCGGGTCTCTGCTGAAAACGGGCGTCTGGCCCAGTCGGACATACCCAGTCAACAAATGTAATAAATAAACAAAAATTATCTCTTTTTTACTTTTCTAGTAACTGTTTTGCACTGTGGACTGCACTTTCTGCCAAACCATTTCACTGTGGGTACTCTGGGCTACTCATGACATGAGTTAAGTCACATTCTTCAGCAAATTCTTTGAACTGTTGGCTTGTAAACTGCGTGCCATTATCAGAAATAACTTTGTGCAGACTACCTTGTACTGCAAAATGACGCTTCATCTTAGTAATGACAGTACTGGATGCTAGGTTAGGAATTAAGTCAATCTTGAACCAATTGGAGTAAGAGTCTACTAACACCAAATAATGTCCTTTCCCCTTGAAAATGTTGGTAGCTACTGTTGACCAAGATAGTTCCGGAATCTGGTTTAGCTGAAGTGGTTCCTTCCAAGATGAATGTGCTTTCTCCATGTCTTGTGACATATAAGGCCAAAATACTAGCCCTCTCACCCTTTTTTTTGGTGGAATCGGCTCCTGAGTGACCATGATGCAAGACCGTAATGTATTCTTGTTGCAAGGACTATGGAACAATTACTTTTGGACCTTTCACAGTGAAACCTTTGTTAGACAAAATCCCATCTCTGCATGGAAAATGAGGTTGCACTTCTTGAGGTAAAGTAGATTGCTTTGACGGACATCCTTGATTAAATGGTTGAGCCTTTGTAAAACTGGATCTGTGGCTGTGTGATCTCTCAGCTCATCAAGGAGTGGAAGAAAATGTTCTCTCTTCCATGACTTCAGAATCAAAGTTCTCATTCTCATGCTGTTCTGTTGTGTTTCTGGGCAATCTGGATAATGTATCAGCAAGATAAAGAAGTTTGCCTTTCTTTTAGACAAGATTGAAATTTTACTTTTGCAATCTCAGCATCATACATTGCAGTCGGGTTGGAGCTGAATTTGTAAGCTTTCTCAATACAGTGACTTAGACGTTGGTGGTCTGTTTGATCTAGATATGTTTACCATAAATATAATCATGGAACTTCAGATATCCAGACACAATTGCCAAAACTCTTTCTCGATCCAGGCATACCGCGTCTCAGTTTGGGTAAGCGTTTTCGATGCATAGGCAACAGGTTGATCCTCTTGTAGAATGACTGCACCAAGACCAAATTTCGAAGTATCACATGAAAGTGTAACTGCCTTGTGAACATCATAGTATCTGAGAGTTGGTGGACTAGCAATTCTCTGATGTTCATCGTGTTACCCTGCTGCAGTCATCACACTTGGGTTATACTGCTGTCAGGCGGTCCCGCAGTCAGCCCGAATTCCAAAGTCTTGGTCCGGCGTCGGTTGCTGTCTCGTCTTCCCTGACGTCAGTGCGCCAGGGGTATATAAGTGGCATCCGACGCCATTTTCTTCAATCTTTCTTGCTGTGCGGTGCCTGAAGCAGTTCATAAGTGCCGGTCTGCCGACACCTGAGATTTTCAATTTGAATTTCAATTTCGAATTTCAGACTGAAGTCTTCAATAAAGCTAAGTACCCCGTTGGGGAACATTTTCTTGCCTCAGTCTGATGTCAGAAAAAGTTAATAATTGCATTTCTTGTGGGAAGCAAATACCTCATAAGGACTTCCATTCCTATTGTATTCCCTGCCTAGGCCCAGACCACGACGTCACAGGTTGTCGGTTTTGCGCTAGGTTTAATAAACGCACTATCAAACACCGTTTTGACTTCGGACGGCATTACTTTGGTAGGAAATTTAATCATATCATGCCGTTGGAGCAGCCGACTACTGCAATTCATAAAAAACGCAAGGATAAGGGCAGGCAGCCTAGGAATAAGCCAAACCCCGAGGCCTCAGCTGGGCCTGTCGCCGGTTCTCCGGTTTTCAGTGGGGCGCCTACGCAACCCCTGATGACCGCAGAGCTGGAACCCCAGACAGCTGCCGACTCCCAAACTGAGACTACTAGGCCAACGCAGCCATCTACCAACACCGGAGCAGAATTAGACACCGGTGCAGAGGAAACACCTTCACTTGCAGAAGGTGTCTTCAGACCGACTACACTCACCATTAAATCTTATGCTAAGCTTAAAACTCCTTTAAAACCTAAGAAAACTGTTAATCAGTCTACATGTCAAGGCCCCATGCCTAAGAAACAGATGCTTAAGATGGCTGAAGATTTAATTACCCTTATCAGAGGTTCCCATCCCCTTCCTGATAAAAGACCAAGACAAGAGGAGGATTATGCATCCTCTGACCAGGTTTCTCTCTCCTCAGATTCTTCTGAGGAGCAGGATTACACTTTTCCACCTTATGAGGATTCTGATGCTGAAGACTCTATTCCCTCAGCATCTCCCCCTGAAGACTACTCCTTTGGGGAAACATTACATACCATGAGGGAACATTTCCACTGGGAAGGCCAGGATTACTCAGATTCTAAGAAAGGGCTCCGAGAGTTCCTTTTATTACCCCAGCACAGACCTCTTGCTATCCCTCCTGTTTTAGATATTGTGGATGATGTCTACTTGGAGTCTAGTTTAAATCCAGACTCTCTACCTCCTGCTCCAGCCAAACCAGACCGATACTACAGAGTACCTGACTCTCACAAATTCCTTTATAAAAGCCCTGTAGCTGACCCAGAAACCATATCCCAGGGTCTTAAGGGAGCAAAAGCCTCTATGGCTAAAAATCCTGTGCCTTCTGAAAGGGATTCCAGAGCCCTAGATAGATGGGGAAAGAAAATATACACCTCAGCAACTCTGGCTATGAGAGCATTAAATTGTCAGTTTCACATGTTGAAATATCAGCAATTCCTGATGTCTCAGTTAAAACAAAAAATGAGCATACATTCAGAACAGCCTGAATTCAAGGAAATGCAGGATCTGTTGCATGCAGCTGAGCAGGTGGGCAAGCATACTTTACAGTGCGGATTTGATTCATTGGAAGCTTCCTGTAGAGCAGCTGTTACTGGCTCTGTCATTCGTAGACATGCTTGGTTAAAAGAGCAATCCCTCCCTGACCATGTTAAAGCAAAATTATTAGATGCACCTTTACAACAGGATGTATTATTTGGTGTCAAAGCAGAAGAGGTTTTAAAGAAAATGAAGGATAAGGCTAAATCTATGCAAACGGTCAAGGATTTCTTGCAGGTACAACCCCCTCGCTTTAGCAGAAATTGGCCAACAAAAAATTGTTCCTTTTCAGCTTCAGACAGATCACAGAGGGGCAAATACAGACGCCCAAGGGGCAGAGGTCAGTCACAGGGCCCTTACAAACCTCACCAATGGGGTTCTGATACCCAGAAAGGAGGAGAAGACAGGCCCCAAGCTAGCAGAAGGCAGACACAATGACTCTATCCTCAAACTACCAAGCAAATCTCTCCTGGCAACACCCTTGGGAGGAAAACTAGCATTTTTGCAAACAACTGGCACATCATCACAAAAGACAAATGGGTTCTAAACATAGTCTCTCAAGGATACAGATTCCACTTTCATATCTTACCAAGGATCAGAGGAATGCCAAACCTGCCACCAAATCAATGGGCAGAGGCACAAAAACAAATTACAGCTCTCATGAACATGAGAGCCATTCAACAGGTACCTACACAGGAGCAAGGACAAGGATTTTACTCAAGACTCTTCCTAGTTCCAAGAAAGGGCAAAGCGTGGAGACCCATTCCGGATCTTTCAATTCTGAACACCTATCTGCAAGTACCAAAATTCAAGATGCTAACACTACAGCAGCTTCTTCCCATGCTGGGCAAGAATGCTTGGCTAGTCACGTTGAACCTCAAGGAGGCATACCTGCATGTCCGTATCAGACAAAATTGCAGAAGATGCCTCCCCTTTATTGCAGGTTCAACGCATTATCAATTCTCTGCACTGCCCTTTGGCTTATCTACTGCGCCCAGGGTCTTCACAAAATGCCTGGCACCAGTAATTGCATACTGCAGACAAAGAGGAATTCAAATATACCCATACCTGGACGACTGTCTTATTCAAGCAGAAAGCAAGGACATTCTTTTACAGCATCTGGCATTTGTCAAACACCTTCTAAGTTGCCTAGGGTACGCAGTAAACTAAAAGAAATAAAAACTAGAGCCCTCACAAAACATAATATTCCTGGGTGCCATCTTGAATACAACGGCCCAGATGGCTTATCTCACACCAGACAGACAACAACAGCTGTTTCAATTTTTCAAAATAATGGCAACAAAGACCCAACTCCCTGCAAGAAAAATTCTGCAGGCCTTGGGATTCATGGCATCTTGCATACTACTAATACCATTTGCAAAACTGCATATGAGGAAATTACAATGGTACCTGAAAAGTGTATGGACTCAGCACAGCCACAGCTTGGAAACAATGATTCCACTCATTCCCTGCCGTCAACAGGAGTTTCTATGGTGGGCACAGGCATGTCACCTCAACAAGGGTCAGCCTTTCACCTTACCCACAGCCAGGCAAACTATGACAACAGATGCATCTGATTATGCATGGGGAGCACACATGACAGGACAGTGCATTCAGGGCAAATGGACTACAGATCAGAGACACCTGCATATCAATCAAAAAGAAATGCTAGCAGTGCAGAATGACCTAACAGCTTTCAAGGACCTTCTACACCCTGGACAACTACTAATAAGTACAGACAACACCACAGTTATGTGGTACATAAACAAGCAAGGGGGCACACATTCCTACCTTCTATGCAGGCAAGCAATGACCTTGTGGAACACTGCATTGTCTTACCAGGTACAATTACAAGCACAATTCCTGCCAGGAAAGAAAAACACATTGGCAGACGACCTAAGCAGAAACATCATGGATCCACACGAATGGAAACTAGATCCACAAGTATTTGCAATGATAGCTCAAAAATGGGGACGCCCAGACATAGATCTGTTTGCAAGCCCCCACAACCACCAACTTCAAAAATTTTGCACAAGGACCTTCATCCACTAGCTTGGAAAGTTGGAAAACATTAACAGTGTATGCCTTCCCTCCACTGCCTCTTCTAGCAAAGGTACTGGTGAAAGTCGGATTAGAGAGGCCACAAATGATTCTCGTTGCACCAGACTGGCCATGCCAACATTGGTATCCAATTTTAAGGAACATGGCCCAGGGCTCACCATGGATTTTGCCACAAATTCCTCACCTGCTCACCCAGCGAGACAATCTGATTCTACACAGCCAGCACAAGACTTTAAACCTGGCTGCATGGCAAATTACCTAAACAACCAGCCAACACCTTTATCCAAAGCTGTTATGGATGTCATTCTGGAGGCCAGGAGGCCTAGCACCAGGAAAACCTATTCAGACAAATGGAAAAGACTTTGCGCCTGGAACCAGGCTAAAGGCCTAAATCCCCTGGAGCCAAACATTCCTCAGATTCTACAATATCTAACTGAGATGTTACACAAAGGACTTTCCTTTTCATCTATTAAGATCCACGCCTCAGCAATTTCAGGTCATTACAGCACGGATCCCCCTTTATTTTCACATCCACTCCTAAGACAGTACCTCAGAGGGGCTAAGAACTTAGGACTGCCAAGGAGAGCTCCAACAACTACTTGAGATCTCAACTTTGTCCTGGAAAAGCTTACACTGCCACCCTTTGAACCAGCTTTTTCAGCTGATTTAAAATTTCTTTCCTGGAAAACTGCCCTACTACTAGCAATAACCTCAGCTAGAGGTCTCAGAGCTACAGGCACTAATGACAGTGGAACCTTTCCTCATTTTTCATCAACACAGAGTCTCTCTATGAACTAACCCTTCCTTTGTGCCAAAGGTGGTATCCAGTGTGGCCCTAAACCAAACCATTCACTTGCCCACCTTCTTCCCAAATCCCCAGAACAAAGGAGAAAGACTCCTGCACACTTTGGACATTCACAGGCAATTACATTACTAGTTGGATAAAACTAAGGCTTTCACAAAAACTGACCAGCTCTTTGTGGCCTATGCTACAGGATCACAAGGAAAAGCTATCTCAAAACAGACCATTTCTAAATGGATAGGACATTGCATACGTTTCTGCTACACACATCATGGGAAACCAGTACCTGCTAACATTAGGTCCCACTCCACCAGGGCTACAGCTACATCAGCAGCCTTTCTCAGGGGAGTGCCAACCAAGGATATTCTGGAAGCTGCTACTTGGAGTTCAGTACACACCTTCACCAAACACTATCACTTACCTCTTTATTCTAAGACTAGAGCTGGTTTTGCCACTGCAGTTTTGCAGGGTCTACTAGCTTCTTCTAACCCTGTTTAACTCCACCTCCCCTCCTTAGCTTTGGGATTCAACCCAAGTGTGATGACTGCAGCAGGGTAAAACGATGAACATAGTACAGTTTTGTACCTACCATAAATGTAGATGTTCGAGTGTTCACCCTGCTGCAGTCCAGGTTACCCTCCCTCCATCCCCTCTGAACTAGCTGAACTTACCTCTACCACGTTATCCTATACTACCTATGTGGTGTATTTGCTTGTACCTAAGGGCTTTTGTTTTATTTTTATATAGCCATATGTGTGTATATATATATATATATATATATATATATATATATATATATATATATATATTGCCTACCTTTTGGGGGCACCTGACATCTGGGGCAAGAAAAACTGAAGAAAATGGCGTTGGATGCCTCTCGTATACCCCTGGCACACTGATGTCAGGGAAGGAGCGACAGCAACTGACGCCGGACCAAGACTTTGGAATTCGGGCCGACGGCAGGATAACCCAAGTGTGATGACTGCAGCAGGGTGAACACTCGAACATCTACATTTATGGTAGCTACAAAACTGTACTTTTCAGGACTTCAAATGCTCTTTGGTGTTGCTCTAACCAAGACCAGGATATATCTTTACGTGTCAGCTCTCTAAGCGTTGCTGATAGTTGGCTCAAGTCTGGAATGAACTTGCTTAGTTAACCATGCCAAGAAAACATTGCAGGGCTTAAACATTGTCTGGAGCTGGCATCTGAAGAATGGGTGTTTGCTTAGGAGGGTCTGGTCGTAAGCCTGTACTGATAAATAAATGACCAACATAAGTAACTTCTTGTATCTTGAATTTGCATTTCTGTGGATTGAGCTTAAGATTCACTTGCCGTGCCCTTTCTAGAACTTTTCTGAGGTTTCTGTCATGTTCAGCTTCATAACGACCTCCTACCAGTATGTCTACTATAATAGCACAAGGATACCCAGAAAAAATTTGCTCCGTTGCACATTGAAATACTTCACTTGCAGAATGTAACCCAAATGGCATTCAAAAATCTGTACCTGCCAAATGGAGTATTGAACATAGATGTTCATCGTGTTACCCTGCTGCAGTCATCACACTTGGGTTATCCTGTCGTCAGGCGGTCCCGCAGTCGGCCGGAATTCCAAAGTCTTGGTCTGGTGTCGGTTGCTGTCACCTCTTCCCTGACGTCAATGCGCCAGGGGTATATATAATGCAACCGACGCCATTTTCTTCAGTCTTTCTTGCCGTGCGGTGCCCGAAGCAGAAGCAGTTCTCAAGTGCCGGTCGGCCGACTCCTGAGATTTTCAAATTCGAATTTCAGACTGATGTCTTCTATAAAGCTAAGTACCCCGTTGGGGAAACTTTTCTTGCCTCAGACCGATGTCAGAAAAAGTTAACAACTGTATTTCTTGTGGGAAGCAAATACCTCATAAGGATTTTCATTCTTATTGCATACTTTGCCTAGGCCCAGACCACGACGTCACTACTTGTCGGTTTTGTGCTAGGTTTAATAAGCGTACTATTAAAAGACGCTTTGATTTCGCACGACACTACTTTGGTAGGAAATTTAACTACACCATGCCGTCGGATCAACCAACTACCGGCGTGCACAAAAAACGCATGGATAAGGACAGACAGCCCAGGCCTAAGCCAGATTCCGAGGCCTCGGCTGAGCCGGTCTCCGGTCCTCAGTGAGGCTCCGACGCAGCCCCTGACTACCGCAGATCTGGAACCCGAGACCGCTATGGAATTTTTGGCGGAATGCACCAGACCGATGCAGCCATTTAGTTCAGGCACTTCCGACGACATTGCTACAAAGGACGTCGGTGCTACAGAAACGCCATCGGTTTCTGAAGGCGTTTTCAGACCGATGACCCTCACCATTAAAACGTCTTCTAAGACGAAGACTCCTTCTAAATCTAAAAGGACTGCACTTCAGTCTCCTGTTCAAGGCCCCATACCTAAGAAACAGATGCTCAAAATGGCTGAAGATTTGATTTCTTTAATCAGGGGGTTCCCAGCCCCCTCCTGACAAAAGGCCTAGACAAGAGGAAGATTATGCATCCTCTGAACAAGTGTCCATTTCTTCAGACTCCTCTGAGAACCAAGATTACTCCTTCTCTCCTTATGAAGTTTCTAATGCTGAGGACTGTATTCCCTCAGCTTCTCCTCCTGAAGACTACTCCTTTGGGGAAACTTTACACACTATGAGGGAACATTTTCACTGGGAAGGTCAGGACTACTCTGACTCGAAGAAAAGGCTCAGAGAGTTTATTTTACTCCCTCAACACAGACCACTTGCCATCCCACCAGTTTTGGACAATTTGGATGATGTTTACTTAGAATCCAGTTTCAACCCAGACTCTCTACCTCCTGCTAAGCCTGACAGATACTATAGAGTGCCTGATTCCCACAACTTTCTTTACAAAAGCCGTGTAGCTGATCCAGAGACTATCTCCCAGGGTCCCAAGGGGGCTAAGGCTTCTATGGCTAAAAACCCAGTACCTTCTGAGAGGGATTCCAGAGTGCTAGACAGGTGGGGGAACACTAGCTATGAGGGCACTGAATATCAGTATCAGCAGTTCCTGATCTCTCAGTTAAAGCAAAGAATGACCACTCTCCCTCAACGATCTGAACTGAAAGAAGTACAAGATCTGGTGCACGCCACTCAGCAGGTGGGCAAAATATACCTTACAATGTGGGTTTGATTCTCTGGAGGCCTCCTGCAGAGCAGCTGTCACTGGGTCTGTTATACGTAGGCATGCATGGTTAAAGAAACAAACTCTGCCTGATCATGTTAAAGCAAAACTACTAGATGCTCCCTTACAGTAGGATGTTCTTTTTGGAGTTAAAGCAGAAGTTGTTTTAAAGAAAATGGAGGATAAGGCAAAATCTATGCAGACAGACAAAGATTTCCTTCAGGTACAACCCCCTCGCTTCAGCAGAAACTGGCCAACAAAAAATTGGTCCCTTCCAGCCACTGACAGACCACAGAGGGGTAGATGCAGATGCCCAAAAGGCAGAGGACAAGCACAAACCCACTACAAACCTCGACAATGGGGCACTGCAACACAGAAGGGAGGAGAAGACAGGCCCCAAACTACTAGAAGGCAAACACAATGACTTAAACCTCATATAGCCAAGCAAAACTCTCTTCGCAGCTCCCTTGGGAGGAAAATTAGCACTTTTTACAGACAACTGGCGCATCATCACAAAGGACAAATGGGTCCTAGACATAATTTTACGAGGATACAGATTCCACTTTCACACCTTGCCAACAATAAGAAGAATGCGAAACCTGCCATAACATCAATGGGCAGAGGCACAAAAACAAATTACAGCTCTCATGGACATGAGAGCCATTCAACTGGTACCTACTCGAGAGCAAGGTCAAGGATATTCTACTCAAGACTCTTTCTAGTGCCCAGAAAGGACAATGCCTGGAGACCAATTCTGGACCTTTCAATGCTAAACACTTAATTACAAGTACCCAAATTCAAGATGCTAACACTACAGCAGCTACTTCCCATGTTGGGCAAGGAAGCATGGCTAGTAACGTTGGACCTCAAGGAGGCATACCTGCATGTCCCAATCAGACAAAGTTGCAGAAGATACCTCCGTTTCATTGCAAGTTCATCCCATTACCAATTCTCTGCACTGCCCTTTGGCTTATCTACTGCGCCCAGAGTCTTCACAAAATGCCTGGCACCAGTAATTGCATACTGCAGACAAAGAGGAATTCAAATATATCCATACCTGGACAGCTGCCTCATCCAAGCAGAAAGCAAAGACATTCTCTTACATCATCTGGCCTTTGTAAAGCATCTACTAAACTGCCTGGGGTACACAGTAAACGAAAAGAAGTCAAAACTAGTACCCTCACAAAAAATGACATTCCTGGGTGCCAGCTTGAATACAACGGCCCAGAAGGCTTATCTTACGCCAGACAAGCAACTACAACTGACTCAATATTTCAAGACACTGGCAACAAAGACCCAATTAACCGCAAGAAAAATTCTGCAGGCCTTGTGCTTCATGGCATCTTGCTTTCTGATAATACCATTTGCAAAGCTGCATATGAGGAAATTACAGTGGTACCTAAAAAGCATATGGTCTCAACCCAGCCACAGCTTGGACACAATGATATCTCTCATTCCCTGCCTACAACAGGAATTTCTATGGTGGTCACAGGCATGTCACCTCAACAAGGGTCAGCCTTTCACCTTGCCCCCAGCCAGGCAAACTATCACAACAGATGCTTCAGATTACACCTGGGGGGCACACATGGCAGGGCAATGCGTTCAGGGCCTATGGACTGCAGATCAAAGAAATCTGCACATAAATCAGAAAGAGATGCTAGCTGTACAGAAAGCTTTGACAGCCTTCAAGGATCTATTACATCCAGGACAACTGGCAATAAAGACAGACAACACCACAGTAATGTGGTACATAAACAAGCAAGGGGGTGCATATTCCTACCCTCTATGCAGGCAAGCAATGATCTTATGGAACACAGCTCTGGCTTACCAAGTTCAGTTACAAGTTCAATTCCTGCCAGGACAGAAGAACACATTGGCAGACAACCTCAGCAGAAACATCAAGGATCCCCACGAGTGGAAACTAGATCCACAAATATTTGCAATTATAACTCAAAAATGGGGCCTTCCAGACATAGACCTGTTTGCCAGTCCTCAAAACTTTCCACTAACAAAATTTTGTACAAGGACATTTCACCATCAAGCTTGGAAAGGGAACGCACGCTCTTTCAGTTGGAAAAACCTGACAGTATATGCCTTCCCTCCATTGCCTCTCCTCATAAAGGTTCTGAAAGTCAAAAAGGAGAGACCACGACTGATTCTCATAGCCCCAGACTGGCCACGCCAGCTCTGGTACCCACTTTTTAGAAATATGGCCCACAGCCCACCATGGATATTGCCTCAAATCCCCCATTTGCTCTCGCAACAAAACAATCAGATTCTACACAGCCAGCTCAAAACTTTAAATCTGGCTGCATGGCAAATCTACTAAACATCCTACCAGCTCCTCTTTCCCAAGCAGTTCTGGATGTTATTCTGGAAGCCAGGAGACCAAGCACCAGGAAGGCTTATTTGGACAAATGGAAAAGGTTTTGTGCCTGAAACCAAGCTAAAGGCCAAGACACAATTCAGCCTCACATGCCTCACATTCTACAGTACTTAGCTGAGATGTTGCACAAAGGACTTTCTTTTTCCTCCATTAAAATCCATGCTTCAGCTATTTCAGCTCACTACAACACGGATCCACCTTTATTTTCACATCCTCTTCTATGGCAGTTCCTCAGAAGGGCAAAAAACATTAGACCACCCAGGAGAGCTCCTACACCAACATGGGACCTCAATTTTGTTCTGGAAAAACTAACGCTACCTCCTTTTGAAACAGCTTTCTCTGCAGATCTTCAGTTCCTATCATGGAAGACTGCCCAGCTGCTAGCAATAACTTCAGCTAGAAGAGTCTCAGAGCTACAGGCACTAATGGCAGTGGAACCTTTCCTTATTTTTCATCAAGACAGAGTTTCTCTATGAACTAATCCTTCCTTTATGCCTAAGCTGGTTTCCAGTGTGGCTTTAAATCAAACCATCCACTTACCCACCTTCTTCCCAAATCCACAGAACAAAGGTGAGAGACTCCTGCATTCCTTGGACATTCACAGGCAACTTCGTTACTACTTGGACAAAACTAAGGCTTTCAGAAAATCTGACCAGCTCTTTGTATCCTATGCTACAGCTTCTCAAGGGAAGGCTATATCAAAACAAACCATTTCTAAATGGATAGGTCATTGCATACATTTCCGCTATACCCATCATGGGAAACCAGTCCCTGCTACCATTAGGTCCCACTCTACCAGGGCAACAGCTACTTCTACAGCCTTTTTCAGGGGGGTTCCAACCAAGGAGATTTTAGAAGCTGCAACTTGGAGTTCAGTACACACCTTTACCAGACACCATCACTTACCTCTTTACTCTAAGACCAGGGCGGGCTTCGCCACTGCAGTTCTGCAGGGCCTTATAGCCTCCACTAACCCTCTCTGATACCTCCCCCCTTCCTTAGCTTTGGGATTCAACCCAAGTGTGATGACTGCAGCAGGGTAACACGATGAACATAGTACAGTTTTGTACCTACCATAAATGTAGATGTTCGAGTATTCACCCTGCTGCAGTCCAGGTTACCCTCCCTCCATCCCCTCTGATCTACTGGCTAAATCTCTTCAATACCTTACTGATGTATTTGCTTATAGCTGAAGGGATTTTGTGTTTGTGCAGAGGTTATTCTATTTGGTACTAATTTCTGACCACCTTTTTGGGGGCACCTGACATCTGGGGCAAGAAAAACTGAAGAAAATGGCATCGGTTGCATTATATATACCCCTGGCGCACTGCCGTCAGGGAAGAGGCGACAGCAACCGACGCCGGACCAAGACTTTGGAATTCCGGCCCACTGCGGGACTGCCTGACGACAGGATAACCCAAGTGTGATGACTTGAGTAGGGTGAACACCCAAACATCTACATTTATGGTAGGTGCAAAACTGTACTTTAGTAGTTCTGATTTTTTTGTCAAGCTGAATTTGCCTAAGTGAACTCTTTGCATCTAAGACAGAAAAAACAGTGGCATTTGGCATCAAGGGTGCGACTTGGACTGTGCGCATTGGATGATGAGGTCTTTTTAGTGCTTTGTTCAAATCTCGTGGGTCAGTACATATTCTGATGTCATCTGAGCTTTTCTTATGAGCTACCATCATGGAAGATAGACATTCAGTCGGAGTTTCAACTGGACAAGTCACACCTTGTCACACCATTTTATCTAACTCTGCTTTGACTCTGTCCTGCATGGCTTTTGGAACTTTACGTGCTGGCCTGCTAACTGGACCGATCTCTGGGTCTAACTTAATGGAGTACACAACTGGGGAAGTTTCCCTAGTTTGTCTTTGAAAAGATCAGCTTAGGTGGAAAAAATGTACTGGGCGAAATTCGAGTAGTGGTCCTTTAAGCTAACATGGGGGACTTCCTTATTGAATGAAAGCAGTACCATTTCAAACTGTCGCTGAGCCCTAATAATGACTGGACGTGCCTCTTCACCTCATGAAATGACAAGTTGTCGCTTCTCCCAGCAGACTAACATGAAAGCACTACTGAGCCTTCGGTTTGAATTTCTTTGCCTCCATAAGCTACAAACTTTGCACACCTTGCCAAATCAACCCTTTCACTATGACGCACTTTAGCAAATGTTTCTGCTGACATAACATTGCACTTGGAACCTGTGTCATCTTTGAGCTGTATTGGTTTATTTATCCGAACAGTACAAAATACTTCATTCTTTGCCCTTAAATCTACTGCATTAACTGTTTCATGAAGCACTGACACACCAGCTACATAAAGAGTAGAGTTGCAGCTTTCTAATTGATCAACTTGTTTCTTAAAATGTTCCCTTTTAGTAAAAGAATGTGGGCCTTTTGATTTACAAAACCTTTTGAAATTATTCTACTTCTTGCATTTGTGGCATTGTTGACCAAAAGCTAAACATTTTTCCTTTTAGATGCATGACTTCCACCACAGTTACAACATTTGGCAATAAAGCTTGGTTGGGGCCCATGCTTTGAGTTTGCTGACTCACTCTTATGCTTCACTGAGACTGCGAACTCTGGACTTTACTAGAAAGTTCTGGGGTTTACCAGTGAGTGCTGCAGGGGCTACGGTTACTGCCATGTGCATGGGCCTATTTCTTTTAACTACATGCTGCATATTATCAGCATGAGCTTTTATCACTGTGCCTTCTAGAGCTATTCTCATTTGTAAGCATATTTGTGTGCTTTTTTGTGAGCTCTTATATCTGACAAATTTCAGTGGCCTTATTCAAAGTTAAATCACCATCACAAAACAAAATCTTTCTCACAGCATCATCTTTTATACCATACACAGGTCTGTCTTTTATCAACTCATCCCTTAAGTCACCATGTCTGCATGTTTTAGCTGTATTTCCCAAGTCAGTTATATATGCTGCAAAAGTTTCACCAGGCTTTTGATCCCTTGTGTAAAATAAGTGCGTTTCCATCGTAACATTTGTCTGTGGGTCACACATTTCCCTAAATTTACGTTTCAAGCTCTCTGGGTCCTCCCTTGACTGTACAACAGTATGATGGTTTTCCCAGTCTCCTGTATAGATAGCAGGTGCATACACAAATGAACATTTCCTTTCAATGGTGTTTGACCAGCTAAATTAAGTAGAATGAATGCCTTTGCACAGTCATCTTTATCAGAAAATGCAGCCTGCATGAAAATGTCGTACTCGGGCTCAAACACTCCAGTTCTCAGCAATATTATTATCAAACACAAGTGCACTGGGTTTTCGAAATCCATCTGCCATGCCTACAAAGTATACTAGAACACACTGAAAATATGGCACTTGTAATTTTGTGTGAACAAACTGATGTTCTTCTTGTGTCACTGTTGCAGTCATCACATTTGGGTTATCCCTGCCAGGGTAGCCCATGGCCGCACCGAATACCAGAGACTTAGTATTTCTGTGTCAGTTGCTGTCACTTGAAGAATGACGTCAGGTTGTCAGTAGTATAAAGTAAGGCACCCGACGCCATTATATCAGTCTTTCTTGCCGTGGAGCCTGAAGCAGAAGCAGTTTCGCATGAGTGCCGGTCGGCTACTACCTGTGTTTTCGTTTCTGAATTGAAGTCTTCTAAAGTTAAGTACTCCGTTGGGGATCCTTTTTTCTTGCACTAACCGATGTCAGAAAAAGTTAATATTTGTCTCGCCTGTGGAAAGTAAGTACCACACTGAGACTTCCACTCTTACTTGCGTCACTTGTTTAGACCCAGACCACGACGCCCCTTGTTGTCACTTCTGTGCTTTTTTCAAACCCAAAACTATCCGTCGTCGGGCCCTTATTGTAGCCAGATATATTCATTTACAGTCCTCAAATTCCGATATGGCTTCGTTAATCCATCCGACAGCAGATCTTCAAAAAAATGTAAAGATAAAGACAGAGACAGACTGCACAGGTCCAAACCTACCAATGGCGCTTCCGTTAAGCTAGTCGTCAGTTCTCCATTACTCAGTGAGGTGCTTTCGCAGCTCCTGATGCCCGCTTCATTTGATTCGCAGACTGCTACCGAGACCCTTTGGAGTCAGGTATGCCCCAAAACTCTTCACTTAAGGATCCTGCAATCGTCTCTACCTTGGATGGGTCCGGAGCCACTGAGCAGGCACCAGCTTCCGAGGAAGTCCTTCACACTACCGAATCTCGACACATACTGACGTCTTCCTTCGCGACAAACGTTCTTTCAAAAACAACCAAGTTTCTTACGTCCAGGGTTCGAACCACACCCAAGAAACTGACGACCCACTCTCAGGCGCCTGCTGCCTTGCCTCAGTCTCAAATACTCAAAACGGCGGGAAACCTTATTAGTGCTGATCAGGGGAAACCAAGCTACCCCCTCAAAAAGGAAAATAGATCTTTCCCCTCTAGTTTTCTCTGAATAAGAGTCGGATGAATCTGATGCATCTGACTATGAAGACATGCAACCCCTCTCCACTTATGAGGATTCTGATGCAGAGGACTCCATTCCTTTAGCCTCTCCCCCAGAGGACTTTTCCTTTGGGGAAACCCTGCAAACTTTAAAGGAGCATTTCCAATGGGAGAGTCAGGACTACCCTCAGTCTAAAAAGAGACTCGGGGAATTCCTAGATCTTCCTCAACACAGACCCTTGGCCATCCCCCTAGTCCTGGATGTGGTGGATGATGTTTTCCTTGAATCCAGCTTGACTCCTGATGCCCTACCTCCTGCTCCCAGAAAACCAGACAGGTACTATAGAGTTCCTGACCCACACAAATATCTTTTTAAAAATCCAACAGCTGACTCTGAGGTCGTTTCTCAAGGGACAAAAGGGATTAAAGCAACCTCTAATAAGAATCCCACCCCCTCAGACAGGGATTCTGGAGCATTGGACAGATGGGGTAAAAAGTATACACCTCAGCTACTCTTGCTATCAGAGCACTAAATTGTCAGTTTCATATGCTGAAATATCACCAACATACCTTGGAACTCTTTAAACAAAAAAATGTCTTCCTTTCCTGCTTGGGCAGAATCTAAAGATTTACAAGCCTTAATGCATTCTGCAAGTCAAGTAACTAAACACACTTTGCACTGTGGTTTTGACATGCTAGAAGCTTCTTGCAGAGCAGCAATCACTGGATCTGTCATTAGAAGACATGCATGACTTAAGAACAACCCCTGCCTGACCATGTCAAATCTAAATTGTTGGATGCCCCCTTGCACAAAGATAACATATTTGGCACTAAGGCAGAAGAGGTCTTAAAAAAGACGGAAGAAAAAGCAAAATCTATGCAAACAGTTAAAGATTTTTTACAGGTCCATCCCCCTAGGTTCAGGCATTGCCCCTCCAAGCACTGGTCCTTTCCTGCTCCGAGTAAACAGGCCCAGCCTAGGCCCCGTGGAAGCAGACCTCGCAGACAGCAGCCCCAGGGAATGCAGAGATCTAAGCGGTGGACTACCTCCACTTCAAAACCAGGGAGTTCTAAACCACCCCCTTATGGTACTCACAATGACTCACCTTCTCCCGACCTCCCCTCTGCCCACCTTCACTTACCCTTGGAGGAAAACTCTCCTTTCACTCGAGCACCTGGGCCACCATTACCAAGGACCAGTGGGCTCTGAACATTGTCTCAGAGTTGCAAATTCACCTTCCATACCCTTCCAGCCCCAAAAGGGTTCCCAGATCTACCACCAACTCAGTGGGCAGAGGCTCAAAAGCAAATCCATTCCCTGCTCTCTATTAGGGTAGTAGAACACGTTCCTGCAGAAGAGATAGGCCATGACTTCTACTCCAGACTTTTTCTGGTCCCCAGAAAAGAGGACACCTGGCACTCCATCCTTGATCTATCCATTCTAAACACCTTCCTGGTGATCTCAAAATTCAAAATGCTCACTCTCCAGCAGCTGCAACCCATGCTGTCCAAGGACACTTGAGCCACCCTAGATCTAAATAAGACCTACCTCCACATTCCTATCAGGGAATCTTGCAGGAAACATCTTCGCTTCAGGGCAGGATCTCAACACTTTCAGCTCTCTGCACTTCCCTTTGACTTATCTACTGCTTCCAGAGTTTTCACAAAATGTCTGACTCTGGCCATTGCCTTTTGCAGACAAAGAAATATTCAAGTTTATCCCTACTTAGACTGCCTTATTCAGCCAGACAGCCAGGAAAAGCTGCTCAAGCACCTGGCCTTTGTAAGGACCCTACTAACCTCCCTAGGGTACACAATCAACAAAAAGAAATCCAAACAGGTGCCCACCCAAAGGATAATCTTCCTGAGAGCAAGTCTGGACACAGCATCCCAGATGGCATACCTTACACCAGAGAAACACATTTTCCTGACAGCCTACTTCTCTCAACTGGCCACCAGTCCCCAGCTATCTGCAAGGAAGATCCTGCAAGCTCTGCAGTTCATGGCATCTTGCATACTACTCATTCCATATGCCAGACTGCGTATGAGGAAACTTCAATGGTACCTAAAGAACCTTTGGTGTCAACACTCTCAAGACCTGGAAACTCTTCTACTATTCCTTGCCTCAGAAAGGAATTACTTTGGTGAGCAACAGCATGCTTCCACAAGGGACTGCCCTTTTCCCCACCTCCCAGACCCTCACCATAGACGCATAAGACTACACTTGGGGTGCATACAGGGCCAGTGGAGCCCACAGTAAATCCCTCTGCACATCAATCAAAATGTGATGATGACTGCAGCACTCCTTGATAGCATTCAAAACCCTTCTCTCTCCAGGGGTTCTCCTGATCAAAACAGCCAAACACCACTGTGATGTGGTATATCAACAAACAGAGAGGGACTCACTCCTACCCTCTGTGCAGGCTGGCCATGACCCTTTGGTTCACAGCTTCTTCCATGCAACTGCACCTGCTAGCACAATTCCTGCCAGGTTCTCTCAACTCCCTGGCGGACCAATTAATCAGAAACCCCCTGGACCCACAAGAATGGCAGCTCAACAGAAGTACCTTCACCCTAATAACTCAGAAATGGGGAACCCCAAACATCGACCTATTTGCCTCCCACACCAACCATCACCTCAGCAAATTCTGCACCAGGGAGCATCACTCCATGGCTTGGAAAGTGGATGCCCTGTCCTTCCCCTGGGTCAGTCTCTCAGTCTTTGCCTTTCCTCCCCTTCCTCTCATCCCCAGGGTACTGCTCAAAGTAAAGGAGGAAAAAACCAAGGACCATTCTTATAGCTCCAGACTGGCCCTGACAACACTGGTACCCCTTGCTGCGCAGCCTGTCCCTGCTGCCTCCATGGCATCTTCCTCAGATTCCAAACCTCCTGACCTAGAGGGAAGGGGAAGTCATGCATTCCCAATTGCAGACACTCAGTCTGGCAGCTTGGCTTATTCCCTAAACCTGAACCAGTCTGCCATCCTCAGTAAATAGGATGTCGATGTTATCTGTGAGGCCATACGTCCTATCAACAGAAATTCTTATGCAGATAAATGGAAAAGGTTCTGCACCTGGATCCAGGCTAAGGGGGCCAATACAGCACAGCCCTCCATCCCTCTCATCCTGGATTACTTAGCTGACCTTACTACACAGTGGTCTCTCTTTCTCCTCTATAAAAATTCATGCCTCTGCTTTTTTTTCCCATTTTCCCACTGAGCAGACCCTTTTCTTACACCCTTTGATCGAACAGTTCCTCAGAGGGGCTAGCAACTTGAGGCCCCCCAGAAGGGCACCAACACCAGCTTGGGACCTTAACTTTGTCTTGGAAAAGTTCATCCTGCCTCCTTTCGAACCAGCTTCTTCTACGGAGTTAAAATTTCTCTCCTGGACAACAGCATTCCTTCTGGCCATCACTTCAGCCAGAAGAGTCTCTAAGCTGCAAGCACTCATGGCTGTGGAACCCTTCATCATCTTCCATGCAGACAGGGTGTCCCTCAGAACTAACCCATCCTTCATACCCAAGGTGGTGTCCAGTGCGACTCTCAACCAATCCATTTATTTGCCCACCTTCTTTCCTAATCCCCAGAACAAGGAGGAAAGGATTCTTCACTCTCTAGATGTGCACAGACAGCTCAGATTCTAGCTGGACAGGACTAAATCCTTCAGAAAGTCTGATCAGTTGCTGGTTAGCTTTGCTACAGGGGCAGAAGGCAAAGCCATCTCCAAGCAAACCATTTCCAAATGGATAGCACACTGCATCCATTTCTGCTACAAACAGCATTGAAAGCCTCCCCCCAAGGGGGGTCTGGACACACTCCACCAGAGCAGCCTCCACCTCTGCAGCTTTCCTCAGAGGAATCCCCACCAGGGACATCCTGGAGACTGCCACCTGGACATCTGTTCACACTTTTACCAAGCATTACCAATCCAGGGCAGGTTTTGCCTCTGCAGTCTTGCAGGGCATTCTAGCCAGACCATAATTTCCTTCACTGCCTCCAATCATTTCCTCAACTTTAGGAATCAACCCAAGTGTGATGACTGCAACAGTGAAACACGAAGAACATAGTACAGTTGTGTACACTTACCATAAATGTAGATGTTGGAGTGTATTCACTGCTGCAGTCCGGGTTACCCTCCCGCCACCCCCCCTTTATTCTCTTTCTTTTTATTTCCATTCTTCCTTATTGTTCTCCTTTCCTTACAAGGGGCATATTGGTATTTATTTTTCCACTGGTGGGTTCCTTCCACCAGAACCTGGCCTCCTACTTTGGGGGCTCCTGACAGGTTAGGGCAAGAAAAACTGATGTAATGGCGTCGGCTGCCTTACTTTATACTACTGATGAGCTGACGTCAGTCCTCAAGTGACAGCAACCAACACAGAAATACTAAGTCTCTGGTATTCGGACCAACCGAGGGCTACCCTGGCAGGGACAACCCAAATGTGGTGACTGCAACAGTGAATACTCAGCCATCTACATTTATGGTAAGTGTACACAACTGTACTTTCTTTGAGCTTGTAATAACATTCAAATGCACAGTAAACTCTTTCTAGTACTGTACTTTGTGAAATATACTTTGTAATGGCTATATTCTGCAAAATAACTTTACTGTAACACTGCACAAACATACGAACACTTTGTATACTTCTTATAACTCTATCTTTGCTTAATATGAAAATTCATGCTTTGTGAAAATGCGACTGTTTCCCTTTATTTTATTCGTTTTATGCAGTTTGGACTCTATTTCGAACATTGTCCATAGTAATTCAAATATTTTTTTTTCTATATTGTACATATTGGTTTATGTGAATATCAGTTAGAACATTCTGTATGCTTCTTTACATATTTTGCAAATAAGAAATACTGCTGAGCAAGTTTTAATACCTGAAATTCGTTTCTGACCTGTTTTGCAAAGTATGCACATTTTAAGGATGATTCATTCCTTTATATTCCACCATTTCCAAGCAAGTGTCGTAAGTCATTTTAACCATGCCTTCTTTAATGTTATGCCCTTTAGACATGCTGGTTCTGACACCATGTCGCTCATCTCTGTCTAGCATAGATGACAAGCAGATGGGGTGTTTTGTTTAGATGCTTTAATACATAGAAACACATCAGGATGGATAGCAGCATCATAACCTTACTACATACATCATAACATCATGACATTACATCATAACCTTACTACATACATCATAACATTACATCATAACCTTACTACATGCATCATGACATTACATCATAACCTTACTAGTCGCTGGCTGTGCTCCTGCCACTCCCCAGGTTAATCTATTTCCCACTCTTTTATTTTTTTTTTACCTTTTTCTCCACTACCTCCTAACTTCTTTTTGCAGACTTTATTTTATATGCTATCTAGTGTTTGCTCACTCTGTACTGTAATTGTACAGTTCCACTGATTGAACTATATGTACTACTGTTTGGTTTTTACTTCTACTGCCTTTGTACAGTTATATTGTTTGTACTATTTTCTTACCTTGTATTGCACTGTTTCTTGATATTGTACAATAATTCTTGTACTAATGTATTACTATTACTATGCTTTTATTTGTTGTTGTTTTGTATTTTTGTGGAGCTTTTCTCCCCGGGTCTCCACTGAAAACGGGGCTCTGGCCCAGTTGGACCACTACCTGGTTAACAAATGTAATAAATAAATAAAATACAAATAAACTAGTTAGCAGACAGACTTTGTGTACATACATGCTTACATCTCAACAGCTTACTACAAAATGGCAGTCAGGCTCACACGTGCTCAGTATTTGCAGACTTGTGCAAGCCCTTGAATAGCTTCTTAAAGGTACATGCACGCACATTGATCTACACTTAGTCTCATGTCAATGCTAATAGTAACTTCCATGTTGCCTCTCTGAAGAGTACAACTATTGAAGTAGTTAGTCATACCAAATTGCATGGTCAACGTAGATGGCAACTGAAAGTTTGATCTTCATATACAAAACTGTATAAAAAAACTCATTGAAAGCTTTGTCTGCTATATAGAGCTAAAGAAGTCCTTACTCCTTCTAGTAGGATCAGCCTAGCTAACTTTATCTTTTAGCCTCTCTTTTTTAATTTCTCCAAATCTTTTGGGTTTCTAATACCATGGCAGAAATTACCCCCATTCCTAAGTCAAAGTACGATTAAAGTTCATGAAATTAGTATTGTTTCGCTCTTTGATGTCAGCCAGTAGTGTTGCTGGCAGCACCCTCAGTGTGCACAGTAATGACGCCTCCTGCAATTCGTATGGAGTTACATGTATTGGTAAGATATCCAAGTATGACTGTCGATTCTTTTTTTATAATAGCGGTACTCCTACTACTATTGGAATTGTCTGCGTATCTTTCTTGCTCATTGCTCTCATTTCTGCCTGCAGACCTTCATATTTTATGACTTTGTGTCTGTACGTAAGACACTGTAGTCACTGGCTGTAGTGATTTCAATGACGAGTGCTACTTTTGTCTTCTTTTCATAGACCCCACTACATCTGTTTTTTCTGGCATCTTTCTTTTGAACTTTTGAACTGTTGGTAGTGGGTGATCCCATGTGATGTAAACTTCATCATTTTCTATGATGCTTTGTGGCTCATACGTCCAGTGATGTTCTTTGTGTTTCACTGTTGCAGTCATTACATTTGGGTTATCTGCCTGCAGGTAGCCTCAGCCAGCCTGAATATCAAGGTCTTGGAACCCTGCGTCGGATGCTGTCTTTTCTTCCATGACGTCAGATTGTCAGAGGTATAAAACATGCAGCCAACGCCATTACATCAGTCTTTCTTGCCGCGCAGTGCCCGAAGCAAAAGCAGTTCGCAAATGCTGGTCTGCCGACTCCTGAAATTTTCGTTTTCGAGTTTCAGAACTGAAATCTTCAAAAAAGCTAAGTACTCCGTTGGGGATACTTTTTCTTGCTCTAAACCGATGTCAGTAAAAGTTAACAATTGTATTACCTGTGGAAAGCAAATACCTCATAAAGATTTTCATTCGTACTGCATTCCTTGCTTAGCCCCAGACCACGACGTCCCTCGCTGTCGGTTTTGTGCCTTATTCAACCCACAAACTATTCTTCGTTTGTTTATTTTTGCAGCAAATTATTTTGGTACTCGGTTTAACTATCCAGAAATGGCTTCAGTAAGCCATCCGACTGCCGACATTCCGAAAAAATGTAAAGATAGAGACAGACTGCATAGGTCTAAAGCTGCCAACAACACTTCCATTAAGCTAGTCGCAAGTTCGCCGGTACTCAGTGAGACGCTTTCGCAGCCCCTGATACCCGCTACTTCAGATTCGCAGGCCTCTACTGAGACCCATTCGGAGTCCAGTATGCTGCGAGATGCTTCTTCAACTATGGAACCTGCGGATGTCTCTACCTTGGATGGGTCTGCAGCCACTGTGCAGGCACCAGCTTCTGAGGCTGTATTCAGGCTTACAGACTTGCATTTCAAACCGGTGCTGTCTTCTTCTTCAAGGCCTAAAACCTGTCCCATGCCTAGAAAACCGACGTCCAAACCGCATGGTCAGGCCCATATGCCTAAAAAAGAAATGATAAGAATGGCTGAAGACCTTATTACTTTAATTAGGGGAAGCCAGCCTTCTCCCTCTAAGAGACCTAGAACTGATTTTCCTTCTGATTCTTCTGTTCAGGATTCTGAAATTTCTGTTTCTTTTGATTACCAGGATTTGCCGTTATCTTCCTATGAGGATTCTGATGCAGAAGATTCCATTCCCTCTGCTTCCCCTCCAGAAGATTTTTTCTTTGGTGAAACCTTGCACACTCTTAGGGAGCATTTCCGCTGGGAAAGCCAGGATTACTCTGACTCCAACAAGAGGCTTAGGGAATTCTTACTCCTCCCTCAACACAGGCCTTTAGCTATCCCTACTGTCCTGGACATTGTAGATGATGCCTTCTTGGAATCTAGCCTGGCCCCAGACATTTTACCTCCAGCTCCCAGGAAACCTGACCGGTATTACAGAGTTACCTGACTCTCACAAGTTCCTCTTCAAGAATCCTACTGCGGACCCAGAGACCATTTCCCAAGGACCTAAAGGCATTAAGGCTACTACTGTCAAAAACCCTACCCCCTCTGATAGAGATTCCAGGGCCATGGACAGATGGGGTAAGAAGGTATACACTTTTGCTACTTTGGCCTTTAGGGCCTTAAACTGCCAGTTTCATATGTTAAAGTATCAGAACCATATGATGGGACTACTTAAACAGAAAATGATGTTGATTCTTGACTGTGCTGAAAATAAAGAATTACAGGATTTAATGCATTCTGCTGAACAAGTTGGTAAACATACTTTGCAATGTGGTTTTGACTCTTTAGAAGCATCTTACAGGGCTGCTGTCACTGGGTCTGTTCTTAGAAGGCATGCTTGGCTTAAGGAGCAAAATTTGCCAGATCATGTTAAAGCTAAACTACTGGATGCTCCCTTAAACCAAGACCGCATGTTTGGCAACAAAGCAGAAGTTGTCCTTAAAAAGATGGAAGAAAAAGCTAAATCTATGCAAACTGTTACAGATTTCCTGCAAGTACAGCCTCTCATATTTAGTAGCCATTGGCCTTCAAAGAATTGGTAATTTCCTGTCTCTTCCAGGCCCTCTCAGTCCAAACCCAGGAACAGCAGACCACCTAGGCTACAGTCTCAAGGTACTCACAGGCCTAAGCAGTGGGGGGCTCCCACTTCCAAAGCTGGAAGTAGTAAGACACCCCCTAGAGAAAAATGTCACAATGACTTAACCATAAACCTTCCAAGCCCTGCTCAACTGACTGCTCCCTTAGGGGGAAAGATCGCCCTGCATGCAAAAACTGGGAACTCATTACCCAGGACAAATGGGTTTTAAATATAGTTTTCCAAGGATACAGATTCCACTTCTACACCTTACCAACTCCAAACGGTTGGCTAGACCTACCCCCAAATCAGTGGGCAGAGGCCCAACAGCAGGTTCACCCTCTTCTAAGTATCAGAGCTTTTCACCCTGTCCTAGCAGAAGAAAGGGGGCAAGGTTTTTACTCAAGACTTTTCCTGGCATCCAGAAAAGACAGCTCCTGGCATCCTATCCTGGACCTCTCTATCCTAAATGCCTTTTTGGTAATCCCAAAATTCAAAATGCTAACACTTCATCAGCTGCTTCCTATGCTAGGCAAAGATACCGGGTTGGCAACCTTAGACTTAAAGGAAGCTTGCCTGCACATTCCAATAAGGGAATCTTGCAGGAAATGCCTATGCTTCAGAGCAGGCTACATGCACTATCAGTTCTCTGCACTTCCCTTTGGCTTATCCACTGCACAAAGGGTATTCACAAAGTGTCTAGCTCCAGTCATTGCATTTTGCAGGCAAAGACGTATTCAAATATACCCATACCTGGAAGATTGTCTAATTCAGGCAGAAAGCCAGGACATGCTACTAAATCACCTGGCATTTGTATAGAAACTACTAACCTCGCTGGGGTACACCATAAATGAAAATAAATCTCATCTAGTACCCTGCCAACAAATTGTATTCCTGGGAGCAAGCTTGAACACAACTTCCCAGATGGCTTACCTCATGCCAGAGAAACAAGTTTATTTGACAGCCTACTTCAAACTACTGGACACAAAGACCCAGCTATCTGCAAGGAAAATCCTGCAAGCCCTGGGGTTCATGGCCTCTTGCATTCTACTAATTCCATATGTAGGACTGCATATGAGGAAATTACAATGGTATCTAAAAAGCCTATGGTGTCGACATTCCAGGACCTGGAATCAATGATTCATATCATTCCTTGTATAAAGACAGAGTTCCTTTGGTGGGCAGAGGCCTGCTACCATAATAAGAGGCTCCCATTCACTCTATCCCCTGCCGCCCAAACCCCAACAACAGACGCATCAGAATATGCATGGAGGGGCTCACTTGGCAGGGCAGTGCATTCAGGGCAAATGGAACCCCCGAGTCAGATGCACCTGCATATCAATCAAAAAGAAATGTTAGCTGTACAGAATTCCATGACAGCCTTCAAGGGACACATTTTTCCAGGACAATTATTGGTAAAGACAGACACCACCACTGCTATGTGCTACAAAAACAAGCAGGGGGAACCCATTCATACCCTCTCTGCAGACTAGCCATGGCTCTGTGGGAACACGACCTTGAGCTATTAAGTGCACCTACAAGCTCAATTCCTGCCAGGCAAGCTAAATTCACTGGCAGATGACCTAAGAAAAAATCTCATGGACCCACACAAGTGGAAAATGGAACCAAAGATATTCAACATTTTGAGAAACAAATGGGGGAACCCAGAAATAGACCTGTTTGCCTCCCCTCAGAACTACCAGTTGGACAAATTCTGCACAAGGACTCCCCACAGTAAACTTGGAAAGTGGATGCCCTGTCCTTCACCTGGGAAAGCCTCTCAGTTTATGCCTTCCCCCCTCTGCCTCTACTCTCGAAAGTTCTTCTAAAGATCAAACAGGACAAACCCAGGACAATACTGATTGCACCAGACTGGCCATGCCATCACTGGTATCCCCACTTGTGCAGTATGTCACTGCTGGAACCATGGCACCTGCCTCAGACCCCTTCCCTGCTGTCCCAGCAGGAGGGCCAGATTCTGCACCCTCAGCTTCAAACCCTGAACCTTGCAGCCTGGCTAATTCCTTGAGCTCTCCAATAGCATCATTCAGTAAGCAGGTGCTAGATGTTATTCTGGAGGCATGGAGGCCTAGTACTAGAAAATCCTATACTGAAAAGTGGAAAAGATACTGTTCCTGGAGCGAGACCCAGGGGATGGGCACAACGGTGCCCAGCTTACCGCATAATGTTAAGTTGTCATTCTCGCCTTCATTCTTGCTGGATGGGTTTGGAGCCAATCCTCGGCTCCGACTCGGCTTATACTATAGCTCGAGAGCTATTTTTACCGGCTCGAGGCAGCCCTATATCCCACAATACCATGCGCTAACTCCCCAGATCTCGTTTGCCGCTTCGCTGCGAGGTAGTCTGTTTTTACCGGCTCTGGTCAGTAAGTGTTTTTTCAGATATATATACAGTCTCAGTAGTTTTTTTCCAGTTAGTTACCCTTCTTTAGGTCCCTTCTAACTGCCTTACCCTTTTCAGTAGCCCTTTTTCCCTTTCTTTAGTTAGTTTTTTATCTTGGGCCTACGGGCTTTTCCTTAGTTTTCCCCCACCCCTTTCAGTGTGTGTGTGGGTTTTTAGTCAGTTCTCCTTAACTTAAATAAGTGTGTGTGTGTGGACTGAATGTGTACCTTTTTATTTTTTGTCAGGATGTCAAAGGACCCTAAGGTTTCGGGATTCAAGAACTGTGACTCGTGCTGTCAGAAAATGTCTCTGACAGACGGTCACACTTTTTGTGTCTATTGCTTGGGGCCTTTACACCTGCAGGACTCTTGTTCCGTTTGTCACGGATTTAGTTCGAGTCCTGCAGGAAAGTCGTAACAAGTTCATCCTAAGGGGCTTGTTAAAGTCTAATGACTCCCCGTCCAAGTCTGGCTCGGGGAAGTCATCAAAAACCACCAAACCCTCGGCTCCAGCTTCTGAGCCGAGGGCTGGCGTTATCGAGACGGCTCCGACCTCTGTTCCGGCTGGCTCCGAGGTGAGCAAAGTGGTTTCCGCTCTGAAGCCATCATCAGAGCCGACCCCAGCGCCCAAGCGCTCTAGGTCCCCTTCGTTAGAGTCCGTCAGATCGGCTCCGAGGTCCCCTCTCCTATCGGAGCGGAGTCATAGGACTCATTCATCGAGGTCATCCAGGCTCTCCGACCACGACATCGAGAGGGTGGTCAGTAGACTCATAAAATCTCAGGCGCTGGCCCAAATGCTCCAGAGCCCATCTCACCAGACTGTGGCTCCTTCGATACAGCTATCCATTCCTCCTCTGACTCATCTCTCGAGCTCAGCGCCGGAGTTTGTCAGAACCGTGACCTTGCCCACGTCGGAGCCGATACTTCCTCCTTCGGCTCCTGTGTCGTCGGCTCCGACCTCTTCATTGGTTCCATCCGTGGAGAGGTCTGGGCGCCGAGACTCCATTGTCGGCTCCGAGGGGGCGAGTGGCATCGGACCCTTGTCTGACCCCGCTCTCCCTCTCGGAGCTTCAGCTCTGGTAAGTTCGGCCCCGACATAATTCTCGGAGCCTTCTCTGTCGGTTCCGGGGGTGGTTCCGGTCTCTTCGGAGCCGGTGCTACCTTTGGTATCTGATAGGGGAGCCTTCGAGGTGATGGAGTGTGCTGGACCCCAGTGTCCACTCCAAGGTTAAGTTCTGCGGCTCCTACCAATGTAGTGCCTGTTACGGTCTCTGGCCATCCTCTTACACCTGACAGCAGAGATCCAAAGCGTAGGGTACCCACCTTGGGTGTCCCCTCCTCTTCCGAGGGCTCCCCTGAAGTTTCAGGGGAACCCCCTAGGAAAAGAAAGTGCAAGAGGAAGCACATAGACTCCCCCAAGTCTGTCACGTCGGACACCGACTTGGATGAGTCGGAAGGTTCCCCCAGATCCCCCTCTGAGGATGTCTCCTTTTCAGACATCCTGGAAATCCTAAGACAGAGGGGAAATTGGTCCACTCTCAAACCTTCCGAAGACGAGTCGGTTTACCTTGACGCCTTTGGATCTCGCCCTTCCACCTCCTGGGTGTCTCCCCCTTTCGACCCACTAATGGAGGTAGTGGCTAGAAAGGCATGGGCAGCTCCTGATTCAATGGAACCTACCCCTAGGAGGCCTTCTAAATTTATTTCTGCACCAGATGACAAATCCTTTCTCACCAAAGGTGTTTCAGGTGATGCTATGGTGGTGGCAGCAGCCACTAAGAAGGAATTGGCTTATCCTTCTGTATCTGTTCATCCTCCTAACAAAGAGTCCAGGACCATGGACAGGTACGGCAAGCGGACCTTTGCTTCAGCGACCTTTTCTATGCGATCACTGAACTATTTGTCATTTCACCCGCCTTCAGAGAGATTTTCTCAAAGAGCTGGGTGAAACGGTACAGGATCCTTCTGCTGCTGGGTTTAAGGACAAAATAAACTCTCAGCTGGCTACCCTGAACTCCATTGTTAACTCCTCCATGCGGCTTATCTCTTATGTAGCCGATGGAACGAGTAGGGCCGCTGATACAGGCGTTGCATTGAGACGTCATGCTTGGATGCCACTCTGTAACTTTGCCGATCCCTTCAAGGCGTCCTTCACCAACACCCCCTTTGATGGTTCGGAATTGTTCGGACCTCAGGTGAAGAATACCCTCACCAGATGCGAGCAAGATGGTAAGACTCTCTCTGCCGTGGGAGTCTGTTTTTCCACGCCTTCTAGACCTTATCCTAAGGGACAGAAGGGAGGAAAGATGTGGTTCCGCAAACCTCAGGGAGTCGCGCCTGCTGCACGTGGTGAATTTCCCCCTAGAGGCAGAGGGGGAAATAATAACAGACGCCGCCCCAGGGGCAGAGGGGGTCCTCAGAACCAGGGCTCTAGGCAATCTTTTACTGACCAACCCTTTCAGCATCCCTGAGAAGCTGCCCGACTGTCCGCCTTCGGAGGCAGTCGGGGGAAGATTATCTCTGTACCCAGAAGCCTGGCAATCCCTCTCCCCAGACACATGGGTACAGAAGATCATATCCGAGGGTTACAAAATCCCTTTCACTTTCCCTCTGGTACAACTGCCAAAACCCCTACCCAGACATACCACCCGCACAAAGGGGTCAGGCTCAGCTAGAAATAAAAAGCTGTTAGAAAAAAAAGAGTCATCCAGGCAGCCCTAGCAGATCAGCTAGGATCCGGAATTTACTCCAGATTCTTTTTGGTACAAAAAAAGACAGGAGAATGCCGAGACCCATTTTGGACCTCAGCAGGTTAAACAACTCTGTACTAAAGACAAAATTTCAGATGGCAACACTGCAGTCCATTCTACCCTTTTTGGACAGAGACGACTGGATGTGCTCGTTAGACCTCCAGGATGCGTACTACCATATAAAGATACACAGGCGCTCCAGGAGGTTTCTCCGCTTCCGGCTGGGAGTCAGTCATTTTCAGTTCAGGGCCCTGCCCTTTGGTCTCACCACAGCCCCCCACTCACCAAATGTTTGGCAGTGGTCACGGCTCACCTGAGACAGAAAGGATTCCAGGTGTTTCCATACTTAGACGACTGGCTCATTTCCGCTACCACCAAACAGGATCTCATAATGGCCAGGGATTACACTATTCAACTTTGCAACAGTCTGGGTATTTCTATAAATTTTGCAAAGTCCTCCTTGTCGCCTTGTCAATGTATAAACTTTATAGGCGCCGTATTAAACACCACAGAAATGTCTGCAACATTACCACCTCAGAGAGTGACAGACATAAGGCGGAATGTTCAGCCCCTGTTTCAGCCCAACAAAGTCCAGGTCAAGCTAGTATTGAAAGTGTTGGGCCTCATGGCGGCGATTCTTCTACTTCCATTAGCCCGCTTCCACGAGGCTCCTTCAGTGGATGCTGTTTTCTCAGTGGTCCTTTCAACAGCTACCAATGACCCACAACATTTTGATAACCCCATCTTGCAAGAAACATCTCTCCTGGTGGATGGTTTCCCCACAGCTTTTTCAGGGCAGACCCTTTGTTCTCCCCCCTCCAGTTGCCACTGTCACAACGGATGCCTCCCTGATCGGGTGGGGGGGGGCATTATCAGGGCAGGACGGTCCAGGGCACTTGGCAACAGTCAGAATGTCACCTGCACATAAATGTCCTGGAGATGAGGGCGGTGCTTTTGACGTTGGAAGCCCTTCAGAGCTCTCTTCCCACGGGGACTATAGCAATTCAAACGGATAGTATGTCTGTGGTGTGGTACATAAACGAGCAGGGCGGAACATGGTCCTATCCCCTCTGTCGAGAAGCACTCAGACTTTGGCAATGGGCGATTTCATCTCACCGGTTTCTGATAGCAATGCACATCCCCGGGAAGTCCAACGTCATAGCAGACAGATTGAGCAGAACTATCCTCATGCCTCACGAGTGGTGTCTAAATCAAGCGGTAGCAGACGGAATTTTTCGGAAGTGGGGTCAGCCTTGCTGCGACCTTTTTGCAACTCCCCAAAACAGCAAGTGCCTCGACTTCTTCACACTTTTTCCTCTGCCAGGCCAACCCCTCAGAGACGCTATTGTTCACGTTTGGCCCCGGGGTCTTCTTTATGCCTTTCCTCCTTTTCCGTTGATCCCGCAATTAATTCAGAAAGCAACCGCATTGAGATCCAAAATGATCCTCATTGCCCCGTTTTGGCCTCGACAAGTTTGATTCCCCTTCCTGCACAAATACCTACTGGAACAGCCTTGGCATCTGGAACTCCTTCCGGATCTGTTGACCCACCTCACGGGCAAGCTGCATCAGTCTCTACATTCCATCAACCTCACAACTTGGTTGCTCCACTTCCAGCCATAGCCAGGCTTCCTCTTATTTCTCTTCCTGTTCGTGATATCATTCTGGCCTCCCATAAGTCCAATACTAGGAAGACTTATCCGAGTAAATGGAAGCGTTTTTCACAATGGGCACAAACTAGGTCCTTAGATCCTTTCCATGCACCCATTCATGAGGTTCTGGACTTTCTGGCGGAGCTTTTTCATTCGGGGTCATCATCGGCCACTATCAGGGTACAATTAGCGGCCATTGCTAATTTTCATCTTGGACTGTCAGAAGCAAATATTATGTCCCACAAACTTTGTAAAGCCTTTCTCAAGGGCATCTTTTTGCTCAGACCTCCAGTTAAAGATCCACCCCCACAATGGTATTTGAATTTAGTTCTAACCTCACTAATTCTGCCCCCTTTTGAACCTGCAGCTTCTTGCTCCCTCAAACTTCTTTCTTGGAAAACGCTGTTTTTAGTAGCCATAACATCTGCCAGAAAGGTATCGGAACTTCAAGCCTTGATTGCCCGTCCTCCTTATTTGGTTTTTCATAAAGATAGGGTAACTCTCAGAACAAACCCTTCCTTCCTACCAAAAGTGTTATCGGAAGCAAATCTAAACCACTCCATTGATTTACCTGTCTTTTTCCCCAGACTATACCAACAGGGCTGAACAAAAATTACATTCATTAGATGTTCATCGCCAATTACGGTATACAGGACAAAACAATTCAGAAAGTCAGACCAGCTCTTTCTCTCTCATGCTGCAGGCAAGAAAGGGCTTCCGGTATCGAAGGTTACTCTTTCCAGATGGCTGATATCTATTATTACCTTGGTCTATGAGTTGAGACACAGGCAACTTCCCTCTAGGCCTAAGGCTCATTCAACCAGGGCACTATCAACTTCAACAGCGTTTCAAGCAAGGTTACCACTAGATGCCATTTGTGCAGCAGCTACATGGGCTTCCAAACATACCTTTATTGCCCATTACAAGCTTGATTTAGCCTCCAGAAATAGAGCTGATTTTGGTTCCACTGTACTCAGGAGTCTGTTTCATTGAGCCACCCAGGACTAAGATGCTAGGGACGCTGTCCCATCCAGCAAGAATGAAGGCGAGAATGACAACTTAACATTAAGAAGTTATGTCTTACCATAACGTTCCATGTTAGTTGTCTTCTCGCCTTCTTTCTTACATCCCTCCCTCCTGCCCCCTAGCCTGGATAGACTCAAGGTTCTGAGTCCTTCCATTTCTGGAGATACAATATGTTGCGTTTTGTTCCTTGTATCCTTAGTGTTACTAGCAGGTAATCTATTCTCGTAAAAGAGGATTATAATATTATTATTATAATATTATTATTATTTATACTATGTCTTAGCTTCCAAACGAGATCTGGGGAGTTAGTGCATGGTATTGTGGGATATAGGGCTGCCTCGAGCCGGTAAAAATAGCTCTCGAGCTATAGTATAGGCCGAGTCGGACCCGAGGATCGGCTCTGAACCCATCCACCAAGAAAGAAGGCGAGAAGAAGACAACTAACATGGAACGTTATGGTAAGTACAGAACTTCTTATTCTTCAGTATTTAACAGAGATGCTCCACAAGGGCCTTTCCTTTTCATCACTTTAAATTCATGCCTCTGCCATTTCAGCACATTATAATACTGAACCACCCCTCTTCTCTCACCCCCTGCTAAAGCAATTCCTTAATGGGGCCAGAAATTTAAGACCACCCAAGAGAGCCCCTACTCCAGCCTGGGACCTTAACTTTGTATTGGAAAAGCTCACTGTACCTCCTTTTGAGACAGCTGCAACTGCAGAGTTGAAATTCCTTTCTTGGAAAACAGCCTTCCTTCTAGCCATTACTTCAAGAAGTGTGTCTGAATTACAGGCCCTCATGGCAGTGGAGCCCTTCATCATCTTCCATGCAGACAGGGTGTCCCTCAGGACCAATCCTTCCTTTATGCCCAAGGTGGTGTCTAGTGTGGCCCTTAATAAGTCCATTCATTTGCCTACTTTTTTCCATAATCCACAGAACAAAGGAGAACGAATACTGCACTCTTTGGATGTGCACAGACAACTTAGATTTTATTTGGACAGGACTAAGCCTCTTAGAAAATCTGAACAGCTGCTAGTTGGCTTTGCTGCAGGGGCAGAGAGGAAGGCCATTTCAAAGCAAACCATTTCTAAGTGGATAGCCCATTGCATTAATTTATGTTATAAGCACCATGGAAAAACCTACCTCACAGGGGATAAGATCACATTCCACCAGGGCTGCATCTACCTCTACAACCTTTCTCAGAGGTGTCGCTACCAGGGACATCCTAGAAGCTGCTACCTGGAGTTCTGTACATACCTTCACCAAGCATTACCTCGTGCCTATTTTTTCTAAATCCAGAGCTGGTTTTGCCGCTGCAGTCTTGCAGGGCTTAATAGCTGGTCCTAATGCTCCCTAACTTCCTCCTCCCTTCCTTAGCTTTGGGAATCAACCCAAATGTAATGACTGCAACAGTGAAACATGAAGAACATAGTACAGTTGTGTACACTTACCATACATGTAGATGTTCGAGTTTATTCACTGTTGCAGTCCTGGTTACCCTCCCTCCAGCCTCCTGTTGGCTATACCTTTCTTCTTCTTTAGTGTATTTCAGCTTTCTGAGGTATTTGCTTTTTGTTGGAGGTGTAACCTAACATATAATTGCTTCCCACTATGGGAGCACCTGACATCTGGGGCAAGAAAAACTGATGTAATGGCGTCAGCTGCATGTTTTATACCCCTGACAACCTGACATTATGGAAGAAGAGTCAGCATCCGACGCAGGGATCCAAGGCTTTGATATTCAGGCCGGCTGAGGGCTACCTGCAGGCAGATAACCCAAATGTAATGACTGCAACAGTGAACACACTCGAACATCTACATTTATGGTCAGTGTACACAACTGTACTTTTTTCAGCCACTTCAATACCATAATGTTTGCATAATTCCCAGTGCAACAGTCTTTCCACATTGTTATGCCTTTCAGTATACATTCCTTCTGCCATTATTATGTCATGGCGAGCAACAAGGTGTGCAACTGTTTCCATCTCTGTTTTACAAAACCTACGTTTGTTTCTCCCACATGATCATTGGACTTTGTAAACCAACGTGTACGTAGCCCACTGTCTTGGGCCGCCAACATTAACCTTTCATCCTTTGCTTTGAATTTGCCTCTCCTTAACCATTCCTGCATTCAATCCTGATCCTAAGCTCTTCCAGATATTTGCTATACTTGCAGCTATATTTATGCCTTTTCCACATTTCTTGTCTTCTCATCTGATCCTTCACCTTATGATGTCCTTCAAGAATGCAACTGCAGTCCTGACATATGGGTTGTCCTGCCTCAGGCAGCCCTTCGGTCGGCCGGATTCCAAAGTCTGGGTCCGGCGTCGGCTGATGTCGCCTCCTCCCCGACGTCAGAGCAGCTGGGGTATAAAGGCATCCGCCGACGCCATCTTCTTCAGTCTCTTGCCGCGCGGTGCCCGAAGCAGAAGCAGTTCGCAAGTGCCAGTTGGTCAGCTCCTGTGTTTTCAGTTAACCGAAGTCATCTAAAGCTAAGTACCCCGTTGGGGAACATTTTTTCTTGCCTCAACCGATGTCAGAAAAAATTGAAAAAGTTAATAACTGTTTGTCTTGTGGTAAACAAATACCTCATAAGGACTTCCATTCTTACTGCCTCCCTTGCCTGGGCCCAGACCACGACGTCTCGGCCTGTGCTGCCTGTGCTTGCTTTAATAAGCGCACACTCATGCTCTGGGCAGAATTTGCCAAAGACTTTTTTGGCGAATCTTACGCTTATATCATGCCGTCGGAACAACCGACAGCACAAACTACCAAAAAAACGCAAGGACCGGGACCGACATCCTCGGCCCGCGTCGTCCACCAATACCACGCCTAAGCCCTCCGCGAGTACATCGGTCCCTTCGGAAGTGGTAATTCAACCGCTCCAGGCTGACGACAACGCTTTACCGTGTTCTTCGATCCCGGAGGTTTCACCGGTGCCGGTTGTTGATTTTCCTCCAGAAACCGAGGCTCTAGATCTACCCGACACCATTCCTGTGGACAAAGTTACCCCTGCACGTGGGGCAGCTAGGCCTCCTGTATCCATGTCCATCAAGGCCTTTGCACGTGCTAAGGCTGCCAGCCAAGCCAAGGCCCATCCTAAACCTACTTCTCAGGGCCCTTCTGACAGACAGATCATGACTCTAGCTGCAGATCTAATCTCTCTTATCAGTGGTTCTCAGCCGCATCCAGACAGACGTTCTCAGCCGCCTGCAGAAAAAAGGCTTAGAACTGAGCAGGCAGACACCCTCTCTTCAGTTGAAGCTTCTGGGGATTCAGAGCACTCAGATACCCAAGAAGAATCCTTCCAGGCCTATGAGGACTCTGATGCTGAGGAATCAATTCCCTCTGCCTCTCCTCCAGAGGATATTTATTTCGGTGAAGTTCTCCACTCCATGAGGGAACACTTTCAGTGGCAGGGTCAGGAATTTTCTGATTCCAGGAAAAGGCTATGTACCTTCCTAAAGTTACCTCAGCACAGGCCTTTAGCTATCCCTCCAGTTTTGGATGTCCTGGATGATGTTTTCTCAGACTCCAGTGCTTCCCCTGATTCTCTCCCTCCTGCTCCTGTCAAGCCAGACAGATATTACAGGGTCCCTGACACTCACAAGCATCTCTTTAAGGCCCACTCTGTGGATCTAGAAACTATTTCACAGGGCCCCAAAGGAGTGGCTACCGCCTCAGCCAAAAATCCACTGCCAGCTGACAGGGAAGCAAGGTCCATGGAGAGATGGGGTAAAAAAGTTTATACCTCTTCCACCCTTGCCATGAGGTCACTTAACTGCCTTTTTCATATGTTTCAGTACCAGGATTACTGAATGGATGATTTACAGAAAAAGTTAGCCTCTCCTGAGCCTATAGATAGAAAGGCATTGCAGGATTTGGTTCATAATACCCAGCAGGTTAGCAGTCATTTTCTTCAGTGTGGTTATGATGCATTGGAAGCTTCATGTAGGGCAGCTATGACAGGGGCCGTTATTCGTAGACATGCTTGGTTGAAAGAACAGCCACTGCCAGACTATGTTAAAGTAAAGCTCCTGGATGCACCTCTGGAAAAACAGAAGCTTTTTGGTGCTAATGCACAGGATGTGTTGAAGCCTATTGAGGAAAAGGCAAAATCAGTACAGACAGTCAAGGATTTCCTCCAGGTTCAGCCACCCAGATTCAGTAGGAATTGGCCTTCAAAGAATTGGTCCTTTCCAGACTCTGAGAAGTTTCAAAGGGGAAAAACAGGCATGCTCGAGGTGGAGGGCAATACCAAGGCTCCTACAGGGGCCTCCAATGGCAACCACATAATCAGAGAAGTGGCGCAGGTAGTTCACCTGCACCACAGGGACAATCACAATGACTTACCTTTCACTCCGCCTACCAAGGCTCAAAGAGAAGCACCTCTAGGCAGAAAATTATCCTTATTCTCAAAGAAATTGCACATTTTAACCAAGGACAAATGGATTCTGGACATAGTAGACAAAGGTTTACAGGTTCGACTTCCATACCCTACCAACGAGACAAGGCATGCCAAACCTGCCACAAAATCAAAGGGCAGAGGCTCTCATAGAAGTTTCAAAGCTGTCACAAATAAAAGCAATAGAGAAGGTTCCTCCTCAGGAACAAGGCCAGGGATTTTATTCAAGACTGTTCCTTGTTCCAAGAAAAGAAAAACAATGGAGGCCTATACTGGACTTGTCCGTTCTAAACACTTTTCTCATTGTGCCAAAATTCAAAATGCTGACGTTACAGCAACTCCTTCCCATGCTGGGCAAGGGGTCTTGGCTGGTTACTCTGGGCCTCAGGGAGGCATACCTGCATGTCCCAGTCAGACACAGTTGCAGAAGATACCTCAGATTTATTGCAGGAACAGAGCATTATCAATTCTCAGCATTGCCGTTTGGCTTAACTACTGCGCCCAGAGTATTCACGAAATGCCTGGCATCAGTAGTTGCACATTGCAGGCTCCAGGGGATTCAAATATACCCTTACCTGGAGGACTGCCTCATTCAAGCAGACAGCAAACAAACCTTGACAAAAAACTTGGATTATGTCATTCATTTGCTACAGGCTTTGGGATACACAGTCAACATTCAAAAATCAAGATTACTGCCATCCAAAAAGATTATTTTTCTAGGAGCAAAACTGGACACACAATCACAAATGGCTTTCCTCACAAAGGAAAAACAAGAGCATTTACCAGACTACTTCAAAAGCCTAGCAAAGCTTACCCAGCTGACCGCAAGGAAGATCCTGCAGGCCCTGGGGTTCATGGCATCTTGCATTCTTCTGATTCCTCTGACAAGACTACACATGAGAAAGCTACAATGGTACCTAAAAAGCTTGTGGTCTCAACACAGCCACAACCTAGAAGACGTAATACCACTCATTCCATGCCTGCAAAGGGAATTTTTGTGGTGGGCTTAAGCAAGTCATTTAAACGAAGGCATGCCTTTCAACAAAGCTCAAACAAGTCAAACCATTACAACAGACGCCTCAGACCATGGATGGGGGGCACACATGGAGGGCAGATGCATTCAAGGACAATGGACTCCCATGGAAGTGCATCTGCACATAAATCAAAAAGAGATGTTGGCAGTGATACATGCAATAGAAGCCTTTGGAAAATCACTTCAGCAAGGTCATCTGCTAATAAGGACAGACAACACCACTGTCATATGGTATATAAACAAACAAGGGGGCACTCACTCGTATCCCCTCTGCAGATTAACAATGACTCTTTGGGAAAAGTCCCTGAAACTGAACATCCACTTGCAATCCCAGTTTGTTCCGGGCAAGGACAATGTTCTGGCGGACAGGTTGAGCAGAAATTTCTTGGATCCACACGAATGGATGCTACATCCACACATTTTCTCACAAATAACAACTACATGGGGAAGACCGGACATAGATCTCTCTGCTTCTCATCTCAATCATCACCTGGAAAGGTTCTGCACAAGGACACACCATCCTCTAGCCTGGAGAATGGATGCTCTTTCCTTCAGTTGGAATGCCTTAACAATTTATGCATTCCCTCCTCTACCTTTACTGACCAAGGTGTTTCTGAAGATCAAAGCAGAACAACCAAAAGGAATCCTGATAGCTCCAGACTGGCCAAGGCAGCACTGGTATCCTTTGCTACTGAGCATAACTCACACCAAACCGTGGCCCTTGCCTCAATGGCCTCTGCTCCTAACTCAGCACAATTACAGGACTGTTCATCAAAACCTGCAAACATTGAAGCTGACAGCTCGGAGGGTTCCATGACCGTGACCCATGACTCCCTCTCCGAAAAAGTTCAGGAAATCTTGCTGGAAGCACGCAGACCTTCCACCAGAAAAACCTATTCGGCCAAGTGGAAGAGATTCATCATCTGGAATGCCAACAAGGGCCAGGATGCATCAGTGATGAGCATACCTCAAATATTAGAATACTTGGCAGAAATGTTTCATAGTGGCCTCTCATATTCTTCCATTAAAATCCACGCTTCAGCAATCTCAACAAATTACAACTGTGACCCACCTGTGTTTTCGCATCCCTTGCTAAGACAGTTTCTAAGAGGGATAAAGAATATCAAACCTCCAAGAAAACCACCAGTTCCTGCATGGGACCTCAATTACGTCTTGGAAAAATTAACTCTTCCTCCTTTTGAACCAGCAGCATCTAGAAATGCAATTTCTCTCCTGGAAAACGGTCTTCCTGTTGGCAGTTACCTCAGCAAGAAGAGTATCGGAGATACAGGCCCTCATGGCAGTACCTCCCTTTCTCATTTTCCATCAGGACAGAGTTTCTCTAAGGACCAATCCTTCATTCATGCCAAAGGTGATATCCAGGGTGTCTCTAAATCAAGCAATCCACCTGCCTACTTTCTTTCCCAATCCTCAAAATAAAGGGGAAAAGCTGCTGCATACTTTGGACATACACAGACAATTACGCTACTACTTGGACAGAACAAAGACCACCAGGAAGTCTGACCAACTATTTGTAGCCTATGCTGCTGGAGTGCAAGGAAAAGCAGTCTCCAAACAAACAATTTCAAAATGGATTGGACACTGCATCAGATTCTGTTACTCTTACCATGGAAAAGGTGTGCCAGCCAATATTAGACCACACTCCACCAGAGCTATAGCCACATCCACAGCCTTTCTAAGAGGAGTGGCTACAAAGGACATCCTAGAGGCTGCTACATGGAGCTCCGTGCATACATTTACCAAACACTACAACCTGCCATTATACTCCAGATCCCGAGCAGGCTTTGCTTCGGCAGTCCTGCAGGGCCTTCTAGCTACACCATCCCTTGCTTAGATCCTACCACCCCCAGCTTGGCTATGGTATTCAACCCATATGTCAGGACTGCAGCTGCATTCTTGAAGGACATAGTACAGTTTTGTACCTACCATAAATGTAGATGTCCGATAGATATGCAACTGCAGTCAGGTTTACCATCCCTCCTACCCCTCTGTTTTTTCCCTTGGGTCCATTCCCCCCCTTTCCTATTAGCTGGGGATATCTGTTATGGTGCATCTGTTTATTACTGTTATGCATGTCTGGAATTTTTGTTTATCCATTCACAAAATTTAGCCTTCCTTGGAGGGCACCTGGCATCTGGGGCAACAAACACTGAAGAAGATGGCGTCAGCGGATGCCTTTATATCCCAGCCGCTCTGACGTCGGGGAGGAAGCGACATCAGCCGACGCCGGTCCCAGACATTGGAATCCAGCCGACCGAAGGGCTGCCTGAGGCAGGACAACCCATATGTCAGGACTGCAGTTGCATATCTATCGGACATCTACATTTATGGTAGGTACAAAACTGTACTTTCTTTCTTTTGTTTTTTGGCACATTCAACTGCTGCCTGATTTTTATCTACTTCTGGTTTGATTTCCATTCCTTCTTGATATCAGTATGCTTCTGCTAGACTAAGCAAGAAAGTCATCTTAAATTTATTCTCCTCGTTTCAAAACTTTCACTATATTTGGATCTTATGAGGTCAGCAGATATGTGTGCAGTCCCACAATTACAGGTCTATATATATAATCAATTTAAAGGAGGCCCATACCTCCTTCAGAATGAGGAATATATAATCTTGGTATGCACCGATTTTTATAAATCATTGGGTGAGCATGAAGCATCCTTGTTTTCCAGTTTAAACTATCCAACGCATTTTGGGGCCGGTCAATCACTCCAAAACTGTAAGTTAGGTCAGGAAAGGGAAATTGATTTATAATTGAATTTTGTTCCTAGATGTCATTGCTGTTTTCAGGATTAATTGAAGTCTTCCAAAAATATTGCTTACTAAGTTTTATTTTCATTTGTTCATTTTTTTTTGTTGATTCTTCATGAATTGCCAAATATTTATACACTTCCTCTTGCTGAAGTTCTTTTCTATCACATTTCCTGTCCCAAACTGATGTTTTCTTGGTGCTCCAGATTTCCTGCTTTAAAGCTTGCTGTTGCACATTTATCAAGACCAAATGACATTCTTATATCATCTGAAAAAGTTTGACAACTTGCAGCTGTGCTTTAAGTTCCTCATCTGATGAACTATACAGTTTTTAAATCATCAACATAGAGAAGGTGAGAGGTATTTACACTTTGTTTTCTAGGAGCCAAATTATAGCCATGGCCTAATCTTTTAGTAGACTGCTTAATGGGTAAAGGGCAAATCAGAATAGCAGCGGCGTCAGTGAGTCACCCTGAAATATGCCCCTTTGAATTTTTATCCCTTGAATGATAATTTGCCCTTTATCATGGCTTAATTGCAAAGTGGTCTGCCACTGTTTGATGGTCACTGCAATGTAATTGATCAGTGTAGGGTGCATCTTATACATTTTTAAGCACTCTTTTATCCATGAATGTGGGATACTGTCAAATGCTTTTTTGTAGTCAATCTATGCCATACTTAGATTCTCCCCTTTTTTACAGTTCTCCACTTTGACTTTAACAATGCATGATCTTTTGTTCCACATGACTTTCTTTTATTAATTTTTTTGTTCTATTGCCCTGAATGACTTTTCTTCTACATGACTAATAAACTCTGTCGGCATCAATTCTGATGTATAGTTTATAAGTTGTAGGAAGACAAGTTATTGGTTTATAATTTTTATGATAACCTGCAGGTTCAGTCTTAAGGAGGAGTGTTATTTTTCCTGTTGTTAAGCAGGTTGGTGTCAGTTCGTGGTGCGCATATAAGTAATTCTTATTCATGGACAAATCTTTGTGCAAAGATATTATTACTTTTAGATAGAAGTTAGGTACTGAATCTGGGCCTGGGGTTTTCCAGTTGGTGGCTTTTATTAACGTTATCTCAATCTGTCTGGCCGTTCATCCCATTTAATATATTGCACCTTTGAACTTTAGTCTTTCTTTTACTTCTATCCATTTGGAATCTTTATATTCCATAGGATCCTCATAAATATTTCTCCAAAATATATCTATTTCTTCTTTTATGGGTGGTCTTTAAATTCAAATTATTTTATCTTGTTTCCCAATTCTCTATAGAACTTTTTAGGGTCATCAATAAATTGCTTATTTTGTACTTTTCCTTTATATTTATCTGTGTATCCTAGGTTCATAGATTAGTACTAAGCTAACTGCCCTTGCGAGCCATTTTAAGCCTAGCCAATTGTCCCCTGTGAGACTCAAACCCTACACCTTGTGTTTGCAAGGCAAACACCTTAACCATTAGGACACCCTCCTAACCCTTCTATGTTTTTGGCGTGTACTGAGATTTTTTGTTTGTTAGTTGCAATAGTGCCTGACAGATCCTGATCCTTTCCAGTGCTGTGCATTGTGTATCTTTCTAAGTATTTTTGTTGATCTGTTCCCCTCTTCTGTGCTCTTCTAACCGTGACACATTCTTGTCTTAATTGCATTATAGTTTACTCTTGTCATGAAAGGAAGTACTGCCAGCCTAGCTATCTGGAATTTTGTAAATAACTTTGTCATTTGTGAATATTAACCTGATTCATAGAGAAGTGTAACAAAGAGAGATCCTGCCAGCACAGCTGTCTGGAATTTTGTAAATGGTTATCATTTGTGAATATCAACATATATATATATATATGTATATATATATATATATATATATATATATATATATATATATACACATATATATATATATATATATATATTTATATATATATATATATATATATATATATATATATATATATATATATATATATATATATATATATATATATACATATATATTATATGTTTGTGTTACAGATGTATTGGAACTGTATGTTGTGTGTATCACACTGCTGATACAGAAGTGTGTGTTGAAAAGGGTTGAAAGGTACTGAGCTTTAAAAATATATCCACAGTCTAACCTACTGGAACAGAACAGAAATGTACATACACTATTTTAAAATGGGAAACAGGAATACAGTAGGTTAACTTATAAAACTTCAGAAAAATAGTTGAAATTAAATTACTTTACAGCCACACCATAAAAAATGATGCTCACTTTCAGTTTCAGTGCAGTAACAGATATATCTAGAGATAGAGATTCACTTTATTGTCTTGGAAGTGTTTTTATTGTTTTATGACTTTCAGGATCTGCCTTAGATCTATGAAAAGCATTGTTTATGTATTTTCACAGGTAGATGCTAAATGCTGCCAGCTGCCATCAGTGGTTGGTTTCACTTGGGATAGTCAAGAGTCAGATGAGAAGTGATGTCAATCCTGCAAGCTATCCCAGCAGTAAAATTTTAGATATTAATTTAAGAACACTCTAAGAGAGAGAGTGTATTCTGTTACTTTTCTTTGACCTGACAAGATCATCTGGAAGACCCACTCACCACATTTGCCTTGCTTGCTCTAAAATGTACTAGGGTACAGTATAATTCTTTTAGATATAGTCAGGAATATAGCAAACCTTAATTTAGATGTTTTTCTTTATCAGGGACTGTCCTGCAGTGTTTTACATCTTTCCTGTTATTTTGAACTCTGATGTTACTGTGATTATACACTGAGTATTTCCTTCTTCTTTTATTGTTTATTATTAAATATATTTAAACCTTTCATTGTGGCTGATATTTGTGAGACATATTTAAGTTAGAGTACTTGCATATTTATTTGGTGACACTGTGGGCCAGTCCTAATAGCCTTGCTCTTGGTCAAACTACCATTTGTATTAACAGTAACATTACACAGTAAGATTAGACATCCTTTGGTTAAGGGCCTTAAATTAGCTGATAAGGACATGGCTGGTGGAAATAACTACCTTATAGTCTAGGCAAAAGGAGGCATAACTAGTCAACCTGTGCCAGTCTTTCCCAGGTGTGTGTGTGTGTGTGTGTGTGTCTGTGTGTGTAAGTCAAATCTCAAAGAGTGCATGTGTGCTACTTGGGCAGGGACACGAAGCACTGGTTGGACTGAAAGGGAGCTGGAGGTCTTGGCTTGGCCACTCAGCTGAAATTTCAACTCTATAGCTGTGCCAGTGGGGAGTCTTATTTAGGATCTGGAGAAAGAGGGAGAAACCAGCCCCAGGAAACTGCACCTGATGCAGAGAGCTGCATCTGGAAATACTGTGTGTACACTTGTCATCCTCCCAATGTATGCCCCCGATGGTGCTAGTGGTGAGGATTGAGTCTTGTTGATTACTGGCCAGTGCTGGGCCGTCACATCTCTGTTCAGTGCTTCTATGATGGTATTCGATTTCTCCCCTTCCTTTCCCTCGCAACCCTGTGTTCTTGTGGTAAAACTTTAATTTAGCTGCACAGTAATGTATCCTGTTTACTTCTGTTATATCAAATGGCTTTCAATGGACAGTCCTAATTACTGTGTTAATTTGTTTTATCAGACTTCTGACATTTGGGGTTTTATGGACCTTCTGCAGTCTGTTTCTTTCATGGATTGTAATATGTCTACCTATCTCTATTAAATCAAGCAACTATTCTCTTAGCTCATATTCTTTTAAACTGAGGGCACATTTTTTGTTTTCCATTTCCTGTAGGCATTCTACAGAAAGTTCTATGGTATCTTCCTGTGGCACATTCTCTTCAAATTTATCCTGTGCCATTGGGGTTGCCACCTTTTAACAAGGCCAAAGTGGGGCATAGGGGTGTGGCCAATAGGATGGGGGTGTGGTCAGCATGACTGGCCACACCCCCACCACGGCATCACTAGAGGTGTTAAAGGAGATGCAGTATTACAGTTAAGGATACAACATTGTGACATTACAGCATACTGATAACTCAAACCATTTAAATGAAGTGAACTATTACTGCAAAAATACGCATTACTCAGTTGTAACAGTAAATAAACTTTAAAGGAATAAAAAACACACTACTCATTAAACAGACACTTGTTCGTTTAAAAAGTTAAAAAAATTCATAAACCAACCATGACTATTCAGAAAGAAAACTTAAAAAAAAATCTACATACCACATACAAGCCAAGTATAAAATTGACTTTTTATTATCAATTAAAGCTAAAGCAAAGAAAAAACACAAAACTACATACTGTACCCTAGTACTACATACTGCACACTAGCAAATTAACGATACAGAAAGAAAACAAAATTACAAACTGCACCCTAGTACTTTATACTGCACACTAGTACACTAAATCACTTTTTTTAAAAGTGTATTTTGAATTTGATTTTATGGCTTGAAGAAGGGCCCGATTTGAAATAATAATTGAATAAAAGTCACATCATTTCATCCGGTAATTTACAGTCATCATTAGTTCAGCTTTTAACAAGTCCACACTACATCGGTTTCGCACATCTGTCCATTTCCCTTTCACCAAAGAAAAAACTCCTTCTGCAAATGCGTTTGAGGTCGGTATAGATAAAACCCTAGCAATTACCGGATATAGTGTAGTCAGTTCAGGCCCTTCTTTGAAAAGCTTCAGCCACTTCTCTCCTGGGGTCAAGCTTGTGTTACATAACTGTTCCAGAAAGGGCCTAATTGCCAAGTAGTCCCTAAAAAGATAATCTTCATCTACATCCTGCAGACTCAGGGCAGTGGTCACATTAAGTCACTGAAAGCAAAGGGCTCATTTAGAGATAATTTAGATAGTGTAAACAAGTAGTTGCTTTCAGTATAATCAAACCACTGTTCCGGGTATTTCACTGCTGTCTCCAAGAACACAATGAAGTCTCTTTTCAGATTGTTAGCAGAAGTGCTATCTAATGTGCTCATAAGTGCCCTAAGTTTCCCTCCAAAGAAAGCACCTGCAGTTTTTGCTTCAGAGAGACCATTACACAAAAAGTTTCCATGGCAGTAAGTGCTGATTTTTCTAATGTACTTATATGTTCATTAAAATCAACAAGAACAGGACAGAGAAAGTGCAAATAGTACTGGTGCAGTGTAGGCAATTCATTCTCACCATGTTCATTAGCTGAAAAGTACTGCCATATCTGCCAGGGGCTCTCCTCTTCTCCCTGGGAGAGGAAATAGGACTGGAGCACTGGGAGATTTTTTACTACTCTTTCATTGGCTGGAAGTAGTGACAGCTACCTTGTTGGCACATGTCTTAACAGACTCTCAAATTCCAGCCACAAAACTCAAAGAAGTATTTCAAGTTTCTGGTCCTTGTGGCTGCACCTAAGAAGTGGCTGAAAAGTCTCATTACAAATACTTCCACGTCGTACGGTAGTTGTACTGCAGCTTTTTTGGCTGCATTGTGAATGATATGGGCAACACAGTTAGCCTTCCGGAGTGATGGGCACTTTTCTTATAATCTGGTACACACACCAGATTTGCCTTTCCATAATGTTAGAAATTTGCTGCGAAATACCCTGTGCAGATTCATCAGGGTCTTCATAGAAGTCCAAAAGGTCATTCACCCCCTCTTCTTATTTAGAAAAATACTTCACAACAAGTGGAAATAACTTTGTTCCCCTTGTTGGAAGCATCTGATGAACTTGCAAATGAAGTGCCTGGTTTTTGAAGGTCATGCAGGAGGCATTCCAATGAGTGCGGTCCCAAAACATTTTCGACTATGGCTTCAGCGTTGGGTCTTCCACAAGATAGTTTCTTTGCAGTGTCTGAGTCACTGTACAACTGGCTGGCCAACTCTACTACACAGTCCAAGCTGTTATAGGAAATATTGTGCTTAACAGTATGGAACACCTCAGAGGCTCCTGCTGCAATGATTCTAAGTTCTGGTCCCTCAAGGTTTGCGTTCCTTGCCCACTTTGTCATCAGGTGAGTGGATATAGCTTGAAGAATAGCAGTCTTATGTTGTTCACTTGCCTCATGTCGTGCGACATCGTTTCTTCCACTGTGGGTCACTAGAAATTCTCTCTTGCAGTACCTGCAGAACGCTTTGACATCACTGCATCGCTTGATCCAGTCGAATTCTGTTTCCCAAACATCCTGCCACTTGCACATTCTCTTGCTGCTGGTTGGCTGCGACGAAGCTGCTGCTCTTGTCATGCTTGAATCTGTACTTACCTGATACGCAACATAGTTACCAAAACTGTAGGGTGCAGTAACATACTGCTGCCTGATACGCAACATAGTTACCAAAACTGTAGGGTGCAGTAACATACTGCTGCCTGATATGCAACATAGTTACCAAAACTGTATTAGTGGATGCAGTAACATACTGCTGCCTGATATGCAACATAGTTACCAAAACTGTGTTAGTGGGTGCAGTAACATACTGCTGCCTGATATGCAACATAGTTACCAAAACTGTGTTAGTGGGTGCAGTAACATACTGCTGCCTGATATGCAACATAGTTACCAAAACTGTGTTAGTGGGTGCAGTAACATACTGCTGCCTGATATGCAACATAGTTACCAAAACTGTGTTAGTGGGTGCAGTAACATACTGCTGCCTGATATGCAACATAGTTACCAAAACTGTGTTAGTGGGTGCAGTAACATACTGCTGCCTGATATGCAACATAGTTACCAAAACTGTTAGTGGGTGCAGTAACATACTGCTGCCTGATATGCAACATAGTTACCAAAACTGTGTTAGTGGGTGCAGTAACATACTGCTGCTTGATACGCAACATAGTTACCAAAACTGTAGGGTGCAGTAACATACTGCTGCCTGATATGCAACATAGTTACCAAAACTGTTAGTGGGTGCAGTAACATACTGCTGCCTGATATGCAACATAGTTACCAAAACTGTGTTAGTGGGTGCAGTAACATACTGCTGCCTGATATGCAACATAGTTACCAAAACTGTGTTAGTGGGTGCAGTGACATACTGCTGCTTGATATGCAACATAGTTACTAAAACTGTGTTAGTGGGTGCAGTAACATACTGCTGCCTGACATGCAACATAGTTACCAAAACTGTGTTAGTTGGTGCAGTAACATACTGCTGTCTGATATGCAACATAGTTACCAAAACTGTGTTAGTGGGTGCAGTAACATACTGCTGCCTGATATGTAACATAGTTACCAAAACTGTGTTAGTGGGTGCAGTAACATACTGCTGCCTGATATGCAACATAGTTACCAAAATAGTGGGTGCAGTAACATACTGCTGCCTGACAAACAACATAGTTACCAAAACTGTGTTAGTGGATGCAGTAACATACTGCTGCCTGACATGCAACATAGTTACCAAAACTGTGTTAGTGGGTGCAGTAACATACTGCTGCCTGATATGCAACAATAGCTACCAAAACTGTGTTAGTGGGTGCAGTAACATACTGCTGCCTGACACGCAACATAGTTACCAAAACTGTGTTAGTGGGTGCAGTAACACACTGCTGCCTGATATGCAACATAGTTACCAAAACTGTGTTAGTGGGTGCAGTAACATACTGCTGCCTGATATGCAACATAGTTACCAAAACTGTGTTAGTGGGTGCAGTAACATACTGCTGCCTGGTATGCAACATAGTTACCAAAACTGTGTTAGTGGGTGCAGTAACATACTGCTGCCTGATATGCAACATAGTTACCAAAACTGTGTTAGTGGGTGCAGTAACATACTGCTGCCTGGTATGCAACATAGTTACCAAAACTGTGTTAGTGGGTGCAGTAACATACTGCTGCCTGATATACAACATAGTTACCAAAACTGTGTTAGTGGGTGCAGTAGCATACTTCTCAGGGGCGGCTCGTGCTATCGGACTGCCGGACTGCAGCCCTCCCACCTACAAAAACACAAAATAAAATCTTTAAAACTAAAAAACAAAACTGAAAAAAAAAAAAGCACAAGGCATTTGAAGACTTCAGACTGCCTTTATCAGCAGTCCGGATAGAGAAACACAGGTACCCAGCAATCATTGCTGCAAGTGCACCCAGGAATCAGTGCAGTGATGAGCACACAGAAGAGGAGGTCCGGACTGCTTCGGCTGCAGGCAGACCCAATGAGGAGAGAGGTGAGCTGGAAGACCCAATGAGGACTGAGAGAGGTGAGCTGCTCTCGCGGGACATATTGCGCAGGCTGGATTGCTCTGTTTCGCGGGTGGGTTTGGTTGCTGGATTGCGCCATTCAGGAGGTAGGTGGTCACTGGATTGCTTCGTTCATTGAGACATTCAGGAGGTAGGTGGTCGCTGGAGTGTGTGTGTGTGTGTGTGTGTGTGTGTGTGTGTGTGTGTGTGTGTGTGTGTGTGTGTGTGTGTGTGTGTGTGAAATGCCCCAGTTACTATATACTGGTGACTAGAAATAGCAAATGGTGGTGGATAGAGATACTCAGGCTTGAACCCTGTACCTTGGATGCAGGTGGCAAGGACCTGAATTCCCTCTCCACCACCATTTGTAAAAAAAAAATGTAGATTTTTGCCTCATATTTGTTCTGTTCCTCATAAAATCTGTGGTTTCTGTATCTACATTTTTCCTTGCAAAGTCTGTAGTGTAGTGGTGCACTAGTAGCATTGCTGCCTAACAGCTATAGGTTCTCTGGTTTGATTCTTGGCTGGGGTGCCTTCTGTGTGAAATTGTTCTAGCAGTTGTCTAAGTTTATAACATGGATATTTGAAATTTGTCCCTATTTTTGGGACTGTATTCCCCCATTATTGGCTTTGTCCAGGTATTTTGTGCTAAGGTTGAGAGTTACCTATGGTGGGAACTGTATTCATTGAATGTTTGGGGGCTGTATCCCCCCCCAATTACTGGCTTTGTCCACATGTTTTTTGCTAAGAGGTTGAGAGCTATAGTGAGAACTGAATTCACTGAGTATGTTTGGGGGCTGTATTCTCCCCATTATTGGCTTTGTTCAGGTGTTTTGTGCCAAGAGGTTGACAGCTATTGGCTTTGTCCAGGTATTTTGTGCTAAGGTTGAGAGTTATCTATGGTGAGAACTGTATTCATTGAATGTTTGGAAGCTGTATTCCCTCCCCATTACTGGCTTTGTCCACATGTTTTTTGCTAAGAGGTTGAGAGCTATAGTGAGAACTGAATTCACTGAATATGTTTGGGGGGCTGTATTCCCCCTATTATTGCCTTTGTTCAGGTGTTTTGTGCCAAGAGGTTGACAGCTATGCTGAGAACTGAATTCACTAAATGGTAGCCATTTAAGTTTGTCTTCCTCTCTTTTACAAAACAGCTGATTTGGCATAGTGGTATGTTTCTCTGACTGTTTTGCTCACGGTCCCCTGAGTTAAAGATGTGGCAGTGAAATGTATGGTGGTAACGCAGCATTTTATTCTAGCAACTTTCCAACATTATACAAGCAATGTTTAAAATGTGTCCCTGGTTTCTGGGTTTTTGCCCCCCCCCCAATATATTTTGGCTTTTTCTAGATTTCTTGTGCTGCAAAGTTCAGAGATACAACTGCGTGTCAAGTAGATTTTACAAGGAGCTGAGAGCTGCAGGGGAACAAAACTTTAGTGCTGCTTATTCTAAGTCTGCTTGCATTAATAGCACAACAGGTAGTGTACTTGCTTTTGATGCAGAAGGCTGTGGGTTCTACTCCCACAGTAGATAGATGCAATGCTGATACTGTACTGTGTTGTAAAGTGGGTGGATGCTGCATTCCTTTTTGGCAAAGATACCTAGAGTAGTAACTTTGAACCTGTTATCAGTTTGCCATACAGTCCATATTGCTATATTACTAGCTTATCATTTTTTTAATGCATGCAACATAGGCAATTTATTCCTTAAGGGCAACAGACACTTTATTTGTAGATGAATAAACAATGACATATAAAGTTGTTTGCTAGCAGCAACCTCTTCATTGTTACAGATTTCTTTAATGTGTAATTATTTAGATGAATTTTACTACTTCAGAGATTGTGCATACTTACTGATACTGGTGGACTGTAGAAGGTTGAGTAGACTTTTATCATGGAAATGTTCTGAATTGGGTAGTTTTGTCATTGGTGCATGCATTTTGTTTCATTGTTTACTGGAAAAATGTTCAAAACAATAAATTTAAAATGCACTCTAACAACTGTGCTGTATTGTACAAGGAATATAATTTAGTAGAATCAGGAAGGTGTATCAAAGAGCACATGTATGTTTCATGTGTAAGGGGCCTATGATTTGAAAACAGCCCAAAGTTAATCTTTATCTGCCACTGGCAAAATGTATTTTCTTTGAATGTGGGTTTCAATGCTGTTTCATTGAATGTGAGTTTCAAGGGCAGAGAAGTTTTAATGCTAAGCCTGTTTTCATTGTGAGACTGCATTGCTTTGTTTAGCAGATGTCTTAGTGTTTGTGCTGTAAAATGCAAAATAAAACTTTCAAATGAAATCCAAATCATCATAGAAGTAAAGCAGTATGCACATTAGTGTTTATGGTAAATGGAGTGAAATAGCCAAGTAATGGATCACTGGAATTGCTACAGGGGGGAGGGCTCCATTCGACCATGATTTTGTGAGGGGGAAGGGTGGCAAACTCAAAGACAGCCCCGGCTGAACTATACCTCCCAACTGTCCAGATTTTCACAGAATGAATACATTTTTGCTTCTTATTTTTGGTTTGTTCCTCATAATATTCTCATTTAGGAATTAAGTCACTAAATAATAAGTTTCAGACTTCATAACCTTCAGAAAAATGCATGCTAAAGTAAGACCTGTTCTATCAACTGTCTCAGTTTATACAAGAGCAATTTTTAGTACTGTTTATATGTTCCCCCAATATATTTGGCCTTGTCCAGATTTATTGCATTAACAGGTTGAGAGGTACATGCAAATAAATTGCTTTATAGAATTAGGCTTAGCCAAACCTCTCAACTGTCCCCGAATTTGGCTCAAAATGTTGCTGTTCCCCTAATAATCCCTCTGCAAAATAGCAATTTTGGAAGAAAACATGGAGGGTTTACAATTAAGAAATAACTGTAATAATCAGAGTTATAGATTACTTTTATTTCAGAAGTGCATGTAGATTCTTTTAATTTGTCAGCTGCTCAAGTTAGCAGTACTATTATTAAAAAAGTGTCCCTTATTTAACAGGTTCCCAGCTGTATTGTGTGGCCATTTTATATTTTTGCATCACATTTTTGGTCCATTTTTCATAAAATTGTTTTTTTTTTTGGCAAATTAGTGGTAAATCATTAAAGACTGAAGTTAGAAAATAATGACAGACATTTGAGTTTCAGATTTCATATCCTTCAGAAAATTCATACAAATGCAAGACCTACTATTCTATTATCTTTTTAAGTTTATAAGAACAAATATTTGTCCTTATTTTTTGGGCCTTTGTCCCACTTCTATGTATGGCTTTGCTCTGAGGGTGAGAGGTATGACAAATGTGTCAGGGCCATCACAGTCAGCCAGAGACATTTCAAATTATGACATACTTGTTGCACCCCGTTCCCCCATGTAGTGACTCTGGATGTGTCCAAGCAAGGCAAGGAGCAGTTATGCAGTGTAAATGTGCAGGGTATTCCCCCCATCCAAGGTAGAATACTACAGTGGCTTTTCATTTGTTCTTGATTTTGCAGAATGGTCTGGTTTCTGTCATATTTTTGTACTGTTGATTTATGCTTATTACTCAGAGTGCCTGTTGCTCTGTGTTTTAAGTAGCAATGCTTTAATGATCATCAGGTAAGGTTGTCTGAGATCATAACATGCAAGTAAGCTTTAATAAGCCTGCCAACATTGAAGCCTTTCTGTTGTTGCCATGCAGAGAATACTTAACTAGATAATGTATAAGCGTTGGGTATTGAAATGCATATGACAGTATTTGTAATAAAGGACAGGATTACATTATTTTAAGAAGCTCATTACACTTGTTGGAGACTTCCAGTGATCTCTGAGGGCTTTAACAGTAAACTAAACAGAATGCCATTCATGTGTGGTGCATAATCTGTACAGTAATCCTTTAAGCAATGTATCTTGAGCTTGTTTGCTTTTCATTTTTTACTTTGATCATGTTTTCCCCATGAAACAAGTAGATAATTGTCAGGCAGCAGGTCTTTTTTGGGTAAGAAACATTTTTACAAGTGGGGGCATCACAGAGATTGCTACTTTCAGCATGCTACTTGATACTTTAATAAAGCTGAATATAAATTATAATTAGAACTGCAGTGCAAGGAGAAGTGGTTTGAGGTGAGTGTTGCTTGTTTTTCTTATACTTGATTTTGACTGGCATTCCAGTAATGTATTTAAAAAGTAATTTATTTTTTCATGCCTCTCAATCTTTTTGTCTCCATCTAGATATTAAGTAAGCTGTCAAGCTGCCAATGCATTGAAATATTTTTATTCTTTTATACTTCATTTGTCTTGATTGGACTCTCATAATAAGGGTTTGGCACCCAAGGCAGCATATTTAATTAAAGTTTAGTTTTTGTGGTTTTGAGCATAGCTCCTCCCCTTTCTAGTTGTCCACACCCCCTTCCCATTGACCCCACCCATTCGGCTTTCTCCTGCAGCCCCCCCCTTTGATTTGAAGTCATCAGCCGCCACTGATACTGCTGCCTGACATGCAACATAGTTACCAAAACTGTATTAGTGGATGCAGTAACATACTGCTGCCTGATGTGCAACATAGTTACCAAAACTGTGTTAGTGGGTGCAGTAACATACTGCTGCCTGATATGCAACATAGTTACCAAAACTTTGTTAGTGGGTGCAGTAACATACTGCTGTAGGCACAAATGAACTGGCGCAAAAAACATTGGCACATGAAAGAACTGGCTCGAAAAATAGTGGCACACAAAAGAACTGGCTCGAAAAACATTGGCACGCAAAAGAACTGGCTCGAAAAACATTGGCACGCAAAAGAACTGGCTCGAAAAACATTGGCACACAAAAGAACTGGCTTGAAAAACATTGGCACACAAAAGAACTGGCTCGAAAAACATTGGCACACAAAAGAACTGGCTTGAAAAACATTGGCATGCGAAAAAAATGGCTTAACAGTGGCACAAAGAAATGGCTTGAAAAACAGTGGCCCTTGAAAAAAACTGGTTTGAAAAACATTGGCACACAAAAGAACTGGCTCGAAAAACATTGGCACACAAAAGAACTGGCTTGAAAAACATTGGTACGCAAAAGAACTGGCTCGAAAAACATTGGCACACAAAAGAACTGGCTCAAAAAACATTGGCATGCGAAAGAACCGAGGAATGGAGCAGAAAAGAGTTATTAGAAATAGTTTGAAAAAGGTCAAATAGTAAATGAGGTAATGTAGGGGGTATTTTGGCCATTGAAAACTAACACAGCTTGTAGAAAACGAAATGCATTATTTTTACCACCGAACATGCCCACCTCACCCCACCCCTCAAGAAAAAAAAGTTAACCACATTCACTGAACCAAAAAACACTAAAATGAATGAGAATGCACAGTGGATACCATAGACCTTGTTTAGCTTTTGACCACAGCAGTTAAAAGAAATGTATGGCACTAATTTACACAGCGTAATGATCTATTAATGAACATGCCCAACAGCAGCAGCAATGGTCATAATCAGATTATAATGAAAACAGTACATTATAAGTTTATTGAAGACACCACTAAAACACAAAATACAAACTTTGCTACTTATGAAAGTAAACTACCCTGTAACAACGACTTGGTTTAGCACAATCTCAAATACACTGCATTAACTTCTGAGCATGCATCCGCAAAAAAAACAAACAGGAAAAAAGTCCGTAAACATTTTTACTTTTAAAAATACTTTTTGCAAGAGAAGTAAAATAAACTACAATGTACAGCAGACTCCATGGGCTCCTTTTACCTCAAAACATAGCAAATAAGAGTAATTTACCCAGCACAGTGATGCAATAAAACAGGCCCAAGTAAAAGCAGCACACCCATATTCACATTACATGCAAAGCCGGACATTTTAACCTTTTTAAAAATGCATAAAAAATTAGATGCACACATTTACAAGTATAAATGAAAACAATCTTGAAACAGCTTCAGCTAGTTGGCAACATGTACCTACTAGAATAATAAATGCACTACATTAACTGTTAACATTCCCCCTCAAAAGGTAGACTTGTACCACATACACACTGACTTGCAAGAACTAACAGGAAAAGTTACCCAAACAGTATATCCTGACTTCCTGAAAACAGCATTAAACTGCACACATTTCACACAAAAAAGTGCAAACGTTGCTCAAACATTTTCTATCTGCAAACAGAAAATACCCAGAAAAAGCTACGACAATAGAAATACATCACACTAAATTTATATTTCACTGCCTCCCACCAGAAATAAACAACTTCTGTACACACAGTTCAGCCTTTTAAAAGTAATGCTTCCAAATCATACCCCCAAACCACTGCACAGATTTAAATACTGCATACTGCACCCCCAGCTACCTCTAAACATTAAAACCTTAAACCACAATATATTCCATTTTAAACTACTACTCAGAAATCTCAAAACCACTGCACAGATTTAAATACTGCATACTACATCCCCATCTACCTGTAAACATTAAAAACTTAAATAAAGCACAGTATCCCATTTTAAATAACTAAAGCCAAAAAGACTGTGTTATGTACTTACCAGTATCACAATTTTTGCTGGGCTAGCTTGCTTCCTTCCTGCTGGAATGGCTAGTTGGCTGGGCTTGCTGGCAGGCTCCCTTGTTGGCTAACAGGCTGTCTTGCAGGCTGGCTTCTTTGCTGGCTGGCTGGCTTCTTTGCTTGCTTGCTGGCTGGCTTCTTTGCTTGCTTGCTGGCTGGCTGGCTGGCAGAATTTTCAGATCTTTGTCCCAATTCCCTTCGCAGCTGTAGAGCACTAAAACAAACTGCTCTACAGCTGCGACATTTATTGGCCTCTTCTAGATAAATCCCCGCCCCCTCCAATCCCTTTAGCCAATTAAAATTTAAATTACACCACCCGGACCTAGCGGGGAATCCCTCTAACTGCAGGTCCGGGTTGGTGACGTAGCCGCATTGCTGTGGAAAAACTAAGTATTTTCGGCTTTTCCACAACAAGGCAATGGCAATTTGGCAAGCGTGAAGGGGAAAACGAGACTTTTAAAGTCCCACTGTTGGTGAATGCGGGAAGCGGGATGAGATTGCTCAACCCGTGAGTGTCCCGCTGACAACGGGATGGGTGGCAACCATATGTGCCATCCGTTGCTTTGTTATATGGAAACTCACTGGCCTATCACTTCTCAACATTGACTGTGTGAGTTTCCTATTTTTTCCCTTGCTGTCCAGCTTCAAGTGAATGTTTAGGCTGGTTTCCTGTTGAAGGCTCCAAAATATCTTCTTATGGCACCTAACCAATTGCTTCCCTTTCCACTGGTTTCCCCTTAATTTGGATGCACTATCCTGATGTGGTGATTTCTGAATTAGATTTTCTATACTGAATCCTTCGTTTCACAGGTACTCCATGACCTCAATTTCTATTTCTTTAACTTCTCCATTACTAATCTCTTTTTCTACTTTTCCTCTTTGTCTTCTTATTTTTTTGTATTTTAATGTTTTCCATGTCCGGATTCCTTTGCTCTTTCTATATTGATTAGTTTTGGATTCTTCTTTTCATATGTATTACACCATATTAAATATCTTTTTCTTTCCCTTGTTGATATTTCTTCTTCAGATATCTCCTGATCTTCCTGTTTCTCCTTACGTTGGGGATTCATTCCATCGTGCTGTGATGTAACCTGTGTTAGACCTACACCAAATTCTTCATTTTACAGGCACTCCATAACTTCAACTTCTATTTTTTTTAACTTGTACTTTACTGGTCTTCTTTTTTACATTCCTTCTTTGTGATATTTTTTATTGTGACATTTTCCATATCTGGATGCCTTTGTCTGTATTTCTCTTTGAATATCTTTGGGGCTATCCTCTTTATATTGATTAATTTTGCTTTCACCTTTGCATAAATATTGCACCATATCAAATCTTTCTTTCTTACTTTCCCATGTCCATATTTCTTTTTTATACTTTTCAAAAATCTCTCGGTTTTGTTTGTTTTTGCACTTCCTCATTTGCTTCTTTTTCCAAACAGATCAAAGTTTCTTGCTCTATATACTGTTTATCACAAATCTGTTGTATTAATGAACTCATTTTTTTATTTTAAGTTTCTGACAGTTTTTCTTGTGGAACTATTTTTCTTTCCTCTAATTTCTCTCTCAGTGTTTTTGTATATCTTCTGTCTGGACATTCTGGGCTTTTGCATTATAGTAACAATACATAATTTCTTTCTTATCCTGAATAGTCCACTCTGTCATCTTTATGGCTCTCCTTTGGGCTATTAGTTTTTGTGGACTGCTACTTCCTTCTACAACAGGGGGACCATCTTCCCCCCTATGAATGGTCGGCCCCATTGTAGGAATGTTTTCGTATTTTGAGGATTCTACACTGTCATTTTTTCCCGTCCTGGCACCAGTGCACCTACCAGGATTGGGCACTTTTGTATCCTGGGTCTTGTGCACCCAGCTGTCTTTTTTTAATTTTTGACCTACTTCTGTCCATGATATATGCTATATAAATAAAGTCTATATATCATTGTCGTCTTGGTGAGATTTTGTGAAAAGCAGGGTCCACCTTGTGAAGGTGCTCACCAAGACTTGAGGATGGATTCAGTTTCAGCAATATTACTCTCCTTTTGTTGACTTATCTGTCCTTTCGGACCCCTTTGACTCCTGTGGGAATAAGGTGATGGTTAGGGAATGTTTATAGATGATTTCTACAGCACCTGCACACTTGTTTTGTGTCATAGCTACCAAAACCTGGTTAAACAAGAAATAATGGATAACAAAATCACTGCCCATTGATACGTCGACCAGTCCTCAGAAATCAACATCTATCCAGCCTGCCTTTCTCCATGTCTGATTTATCTGTAAATACCTCAAAAATAAGTATCCAAATTTGTGATCAAATACCAAACCAAGACCAAAATATAAACAGCCACACTCTTCCCTCTGTAAAATATCAATTCAAAAAATTAGCGAGGTATTCACCCCAACCCACTTTTTATAAAACTATCACTTCCATCCCCAAAATAAACCAGTCACCTAATATTGCTGAAGAAATAAAGAAAACCCAAATTCGACTTACCAAATATGAACCTGTGAAGTCTGTGCAATACAATGCATGACATAAATGTATACGTTGCCACATCCACTCCTGATGTAGTCATAGCTACCGAAACCTGGTTAAAAAACAAAATAATGGGTAATGAGATCCCCCCCAGAGAGAAATAAGAAAGGGAGACCAACAGTGAGTTCCCTTAGCGCATGTATTTTCCACTGAAGAAAGGCAGGAGGTTATAAATAATGAGAATAACAAGTTTAGGAAATACACGAGAAAGAAATAGTTCGAGTAAGAGCAGTGTGAGTAAATGTCAGTGTCTGGCAGGCAGTAGAGAGTAAACGCTGAGCAGCAGGATGTCAGTGCAGGAGGGTTTACAAACTGTAAGGGTAGTCCTTACAAACTAAGGACACTGAAGCCCTTGTCTTCACACTATTCACTATGCAGGCTAAAGTACATGTAGAGGACTGGCTGTCCCTAACGCTTAAAGCATAAGGCAGAGGTGGTACACAGTTTGTCTAATATAAACGGTGGGTGGATTGATAGAACTCCCTCTGCCTTTTGGCTGAGGCTGCTGTGTGTATGCTTTAGGAATGTTTCCACCGAACCTGTTGAAAAATAAAATAGATGGTAATAAATAGTCTTGCAGGTAAAAGGTGACCACAAAACCTTTTTTAATTGTTAAAAATGTCAGAAACAATGGCCAGCACTACACAGAGCAAGTAGTAAATATCAGATACTGCAAGCCAGAGAAGCCAGTCTAGCTCAAGCCTCACCCCCGTCCCTAAAGATTTCCCTTTTCATATCACACTTATACCCTCTCACATTTTTTAAGAACAAGTTCTTAAGGTGCTATTTAAGGTCAGGAAAGCGCTATCTGTGGGGCCAGATAACATATCAGACTGAAATGTGACTTGTCTGATCATCAGCCTCTAAACAGGCTTTGTTAGTGATAAATGGAGGACATCAGTAGGCATCTCTTGTTAAAGGTAGAGCTTCAGTAAACCAGTTAATTATAGACCCATAAGACTGTCCAGTCTCGTCTGTAACTCCATGGAAGGGATCATTATGGTTTTAATAAATAAGGAAATAGGCAACCTACAAACTCTTAACCAGCCCAGTTTGGCGTGATTAATGGCAGGTCCTGCGAACTTAACCTGGCTGATAAGTACCTATGAACGTATATGGTTTATTCCACAATTACCTACAGTGTTTTTCTATTCATTTCATGGTCCTTCGAATGTGCAAAGCTGCTGCTGTTTCATTTTAAGCCTGAGATTTTGTAGTTCACTGTTTAAAATCCGCCTCTGAGTGTTTTTTTCTGGCTATACTGCTCAGACAAGCTCCACGTGGGTTTACAGAGAGGTCCTAGCAGCAGGGAACTCAGAAAAGCGACTACCTTCTGGATTTAAGTATCTTTGCTTTTTTTCACTTGAAATAGCTTATGTAGCTTACCTTGAACTAGCCTGAACTGTTATTTAACTGATTGCTGCATTATTTTAAAATCTGCACTTAGTTACATTTTAGTCGAATTTGATCGAAAGCTTGCTTGTTTGTTTGTTTAATTTAACTGTGGAGGCTGCCCACTAAAGTGTGCTAGCCTGTGTAACTAATTTATCACTGTTTCTGCATTTTCTGTGTGTTTCTACCAAAAAGACAAAAAAATAATCCTTGTCTTCCCGCCTTCTTCGACTAGTTTAGACCAGTTTACAGGCATTGCTGTATTCTGGGCTGTGGTGTAGTTCCTGTGTTCTCCATTACCTTACTTGGATAGAAGGAAGTTTCTTTGCTCACCAGTGGGAGTGGGGAGCCTTGAGCAGCCTACCTGTCCTTGGGGGAAGTGACCTCAGCACAAGAAGCTGTAGTAATTGGTTGTTTGGGACCATTTCCAGCTCTTTTGTAGCTCACTGTTTAAAATCCGCGTTTACACAGCTTTGCACGGTCGTACGCATAGCGCAGCGCCGGTTAAACTTTTTCTGGCTCCGCCAAGTCTGCTCTTCAAATTTTCCCTTAAGGAAGCTCTACTCTTAGTATAACCAGACTACTCACTGTATTATAAGCCTAGCACTTGTTCTCAATACTTCTCTACTAAGTAAGCACTCTCGTACTAAGTAAAGCACTACATCTACTTACCACCCCTGTGAATATCCACTTCCCTTAAAGGTATACCACTCCCTTATACTGTTCTAGCATGTCGAGTGGTAGATTACTGGCATCGTCTCCAGTTCAGCTGGTCAATCTGGGCATCTTGAGACAATGCTGCAATTGTCTCATGTACACAGACAACCCTCTCCTCCTCCCAACAAACACAAATACATGTGAGAGATGCAACTATATAGCCAAACTGGAGGCTGAACTCTCTCAACTCAGGGCTAGCATGACCAGACAGGAGGAGATGGCAACCACACACACAACAATCCCAGTCCCACATAGACCTACCACAACTGCAAACCAAACACATAAAAACACAAAGACATACTCGGAGGCTCTAATAAAAAACTTACCAAAACAACAGAGGCTCCCAAAGCAGACATCCAAAAATCCACCACCTCAAAACAAAACACATGCAACACATACTTCAATAAATCAGTGTGTCGACCAATCGCAGCCCTTAAGGCCAAACACCTTGCCTGATACACTAGTAATAGGTGACTCCATAGTCAGACACACTGATGTCCCACTGACCAAGCTGAACAAGGAGAAGGTGACTGTGAGCTGTCTATCGGGAGCTAGGATCCGCCACATAACACACGCACTCAGGTCACTCCAAAGCAAGTACAAATTTGACTCCGTCATTGTCCATGCTGGTGTGAATGACCTGAGACGTACCTCCCTGGACTACATGAAAAGAGACATAGAGGAGCTCTCCGATTATGTAGCCCAGGCTGGTATGACCCTGACCCTGAGCAGCATCTTGCCCTCACCAAGAATGATACCGCAATACAAAGACAAGATGATCAGCTATAACAATTGGCTCAAGTACTGGTGTCATTCTAAGGGGATCCAATGTCTGTCTGCCTGGGATGATATGTTGGACAAGCCACGCTGCTTCGCAAGGGATGGCTTACACCTGTCACCACTGGGCTTCCGGATATTGGCTAAGGCTCTTGCCACCTGCATAGTGCCTTTTTTAGGCAAGGCTCAAAAGACAAACCCACCTCCTTAGAAAACAAAAATGGAAAAAAAATAAGGGTAATGCTGCTCAACACCAGAAGTCTAAATCTCAAGATGCAGGCACTTGATGCACTCCTCAGCATGGAGAACATCGACGTCTGTGCAGTAACTGAAACCTGGTTCAAGGCTCCTGAGAGCACCCCAGTGCTACCAGGCTATACCTCGTATCATGCTTTTCGGCCCCAAAACCCGGGCCGAACCACAAGGAGGGGAGTGTCCATATTCATAAAGGACACCCACACCTCCAGGTTAGTAGCAACACATGAAGCATCAGAGACCATACAGGTGCAACTTAACCATAGGCAAAACTGCTATACAACTGGTAGCATGTTACAGACCACCCTCCCAATCTCAAGAACCCCACTCATCCTTCCTGAAGACATTGGAGGATATGAATGTATCACAAAATACCATCATACTGGGAGACTTCAACTACCCAAACATAGATTGGGTACATTATTCTAACCCTAATACCCTAGCCCAAAGGTTCCTGGAATTCATAAATTCAAATGCACTGGAACAACTAGTCACCTCTCCCACTAGGGGAGATAATATACTAGACCTGATCATCACAAACATGGGGACAAAATGCTCCACACGGAAGTATACCCCACACTAGTGAGATCTGACCACAAACTAATCACCCTGGATATACATATCCCACCTCCACCCCCAGCACAAAAGACCACAGTGAAAAACTTCTCAAAAGCAGACTTCACTCTTCTTAAGACTGAGATGGTATCCTTTAAGCCCACTGTGCCAGTGGATACCACATCCCACAATGCCAAATCCTTCACAAATGCTTTCTATGGACATCTCCAAGAATGCATGGATCATGCAATCCCAAACAAATCCAAGTCCCTCTCCACCAAATGTAAGCGTCCTGTCTGGTGGACCTCAGCCATAAACAAATTGTATAACAAAAGAAGGAAGCCTACTGCACGTCAGAGCGAAATCCCATGAGGGGAAGACATCTCTGATCAACATTAGCAGAAAACTACGTTCTCTCATAAAAACATCCAAGGCAAACTTTGAGAGAAAAATCGCTAAGGACACTAAAGATAACCACAAAGCCTTCTTCAGCTATGTTAGAAACCTGGGCGGAAACCCTCAGATATGCTCAGAGTTGGTTCACAACAACAATAAATACACTGAACCCACAGATATTGCTAACATTCTGGCTGACAGGTTCAGTGCAAATTTCTCGCCTCCTTCACCCCCAAAAGAAGAAATACTTATCCCAGCTGAATGTAATCTCCCTGTCATCTCAGATGTCCAAGTGATAACCGCCCTAAACAAAGCAAAAAACACAGCATCAATGGGACCTGACGGTATCCCGGGGTGCGTGTTACATGAACTCCAAGAGGAGCTAAACCCACACATAAAAATGCTATTTAACCTTAGCCTTACTTCAGGATATGTACCTGAACACTGGCGTACAGCAACAGTGGTCCCACTAAACAAGGGGGGTGCCTCTACAGACCCTGGAAACTACCGCCCCATAAGCTTGACTAGCCTGGTCTGCAAAGCTATGGAAAGAATCATTATGGAACTCATAAACGGAGACATAGGGGACCTACAGACGCTTGACCCACCCAGTTCGGCTTTGTAAAGGGCAGATCCTGCCTTTTAAACCTGGTTGACTTTTTCGAAACCGTCACTAGAGCCATTGATGAGGGCAAAGTAGTCCATACAGCATACCTGGACTTGGCTAAGGCCTTCAACACAATACCCCACTCAGGCATCATAGATAAGCTAAACAGCTTAAAAGTAAACCCTTATGTCACTAGATGGGTTGCAAACTGGCTAAAGGACAGAACCCATAAAGTTAAAATTGCTGGAGCAATGTCAGTCTCAAAGCCAGTCACAAGTGATGTCCCACAGGGATCTGTCCTGGGACCCCTCTTGTTCGGCATTTATTTCTCAGATGTTAAAGCAAACGTGGGAGGGCTGTGGCTGACAAAGTTCGCAGATGACTGCAAACTAGGCGCCATAGTTGATACACCAGCAGATACACACATCCTACAAAAAGGCCTCACTGAAACGGACAACTGGTGCCGTAGTCACGGCCTTAAACTAAATGCCAAAAAATGTATAGTCATCCCTTTTGGAAAAAACAAAGTACCCACAAATTATGACATAGACAGCAACCCACTGAGTACGGAAAAAGTAATCAGAGACCTAGGGACCCAAGTAGGCAGCGACCTCTCATTTGGCACCCACGTTGCCAAAGTGGTTAGAAAAACATTCTATCCTTGCACACCTCATCATGAAGGGTTTCACATCCAGATCCAAGGATGTCATTGTACCCCTATATTCCTCCCTCATCAGACCCATGATTGAGTACAATGCCCCATTTGGTATGTACCTCACCCGGCACTTGCAACAGCTGGAGAGACCACAAAAGTACCTCACCAAAAGGATCAAGGGTCTCCAACATATGTCTTATTCTGCCAGACTAAAGAAACTTCAGCTCTATTCAGTAGCATACCGCCTGCTCAGAGGTTATCTTTGCCTGACGTACAAGGCCATGTCCAATCAGGATCTTATGGACATGCTCCACCTCAAAAAATCCAAATCCATCAGGACCACGAGAGCTAAAGACATAAACCTCGGCACAAGTATGAATAGGACATGCTGGAGGGATAGATTCATAACCCAGAGGCTTCCCATGCTTTGGAACAGGATCCCAGTTCATATTAGGCAGAGCCCCTCACTGACTCTCTTCAAGAGAAATCTTGATGAGTGGATGGGAGATCGTAAGTTTACCCCAGGGGTCACATCTGTGTCACTGCTAGACAGGGGCACAGTAAACTAATTCTATTATATAAGGGGACCTTCACTGTGTCACTACTAGACAGAGGCACAGTATTCTAGATTTATTCTGTACATTTTTGTACCACTTCATGGGGTGGCAAAAGCCACATCACTATGGCTAGGCTTACAAATGCCCCAGGACAGATAGCCTAGTACTGTACTATGAAACTATGAAACTAAATGAGTGACACCTGTTTGTACTTAAGTATAGGTGCAGCTTGCCATTATACTTATGTGATCTGGGGAACTGTGAAAGCCACCTTTAGTGTTTTGTCTCCTATCCTAAAGGCAGAGAAATGCAAAACTCTTCCACTCATGAAATAAAGAACTGAATTAAAAAGTACATTGTTCTAATTTGTACACACAGTTATTTTCCTTGCCTTTGGAGACTTTATTTGCCTTTCTTTTAAATGTTTGCATTATATTTGTATGGCTGTCCTGACTTCCTTTAGTAGAACTGTGGTTGTAGCCTTTATGCTGGAATTTGTTGCCTCCTTCATGGTCATTTGCTTCAACTTCTCCATTTTGAGGGTGGGTGTGAAAGCTATTTGTTTTGCATCTAGTGCAATAGACACTCTAAAGGAAGATGGAGAAGTCTTATGAGGAACTCACTTAAGATATGCAAGTCCTGTGAGGAACTCAACACAGTGCTTTATCTTCAAGGGTGTCTCGTAGTCGGTCTGTAGCTGGGTTCCCATTATCCCGTTTGCAGTCTCCTGCTTTCTTTTATAATTACACGTGTGTGTGTGCGTGTGCATGTGTGTGTGTATGTATGTATGTATGTATGTATATATATATATATATATATATATATATATATATATATATATATATATATATATATATAAAATGTGTGTGGGTCTACTTTTTCTTATCGAACGGGTAATATTAAAAAAAAAACACACACTGCAGCACCGCATCACACTGCAGTGGGGATAAGGGAATATACCTGTTTTCCCCACTGTAGTGCGATCTTGGAATTGGTATATATAAAGTAGTGGGAGTGTGGGGGTGCCACCCCCCCCACATGGGGGGTGCAGGGGGGCTTGCCCTCCTGCAAAATGTCTTTGTAGTGGTTTTTTTTTTTTGTAATTTTAGTGTTTTGTTGAACTGGTAGTCGTGAAAGTGCACTTTTGCGTAATTGGGCTCGTACTTTTTCTTTTCGAAAGGATGATCTTTCGATAAGAAAAAGTAAACCCATATATATATATATATATATATATATATATATATATGTATATATGTGTGTGTGTGTGTGTGGGGGATCTACTTCTAATACTCAAATGTCCGTATCACTGAATTTCATTTTTGTGAGATGAAAATTGCAAAAACAAAATACCTGGACGGTGGTGAATTTTTCCCAGGGCAAGTGAACAGTTGCCCAAACCTCAACAAAGCACACACTGGAGTAAATAAAACCCATCTAGGTAGAAGGCTTCACCCCCATATCCCCCTTATTATATATACCAACTCTGGGATCGCACTGCAGTGTAAAAAAGGGCATAATAAGCAAGTGCTTACTTCCCTGGGTAAAAGCTGTCGTTGGGTTATTTCGTTTCACGATTTTTGTCTTGTGAAAATGAAATCCGATGATGTGGCCATTCGAGTATTATAAGGGGAATTCATATCGATATATATATATTTATAGATGTATATGCACATACACATGCATACACACATGCACACATATTTTAATTTTTTTGTCTGATCCTTCATCACTTCATCTTGAAAATGAGATGACCTAAGGAACAGTCAGAGTAATGTAACTTAGGTTAAAAAAAATGATGAATCCAACTGGGCCCACAGTTTGACAGTAGGTAACACTAGCTGAATGCTTTACGGATTTGTTAGTGGGATGACTCCTCCATTTTGGATTTAATTTTGTTACTGGGATGCCTCCTTCATTTTGGATTTAATGTTACGCCGTTGAACGTATATTGCAGTTTAAGGTTTCCATGCAGCTCCTTTTTTTGTATTTTCACATTAATTGACTAGTTTCGGTGTCCAGTTTTAAACTTTTTTTGCAATGGAATGGGAAAACTGGTTTGCACTAGTGTTTGGTTTTTAGTTTGAACATTTTAATACTTTCTTATTGTGTATCTTTAGTATTCTTAAGCATAAATACTGAATCTTAGACCATGTACAGAAAGAATGTGTTCGTACTTTGATCTGGCCGTCCTGGAAGATGTAAATATAAGTTTTGGTCTGTCATACTTTCCTATGTGTTCACGACTGTTGACTGAATGAAGGTTACATGATACTGGGTACAGGTTCACGACTGTTGACTGAATGAAGGATATGTGAAACTGAGGTGCAACTTCATGACTGAATGAAGGTTACATGATACTGGGTACAGGTTCACGACTGTTGACTGAATGAAGGATATGTGAAACTGAGGTGCAACTTCATGACTGAATGAAGGTTACATGATACTGGGTACAGGTTCACGACTGTTGACTGAATGAAGGATATGTGAAACTGAGGTACAACTTCATGACTGAATGAAGGTTACATGATACTGGGTACAGGTTCACGACTGTTGACTGAATGAAGGATATGTGAAACTGAGGTACAACTTCATGACTGAATGAAGGTTACATGATACTGGGTACAGGTTCACGACTGTTGACTGAATGAAGGATATGTGAAACTGAGGTGCAACTTCATGACTGAATGAAGGTTACATGATACTGGGTACAGGTTCACGACTGTTGACTGAATGAAGGATATGTGAAACTGAGGTACAACTTCATGACTGAATGAAGGTTACATGATACTGGGTACAGGTTCACGACTGTTGACTGAATGAAGGATATGTGAAACTGAGGTGCAACTTCATGACTGAATGAAGGTTACATGATACTGGGTACAGGTTCACGACTGTTGACTGAATGAAGGATATGTGAAACTGAGGTGCAACTTCATGACTGAATGAAGGTTACATGATACTGGGTACAGGTTCACGACTGTTGACTGAATGAAGGATATGTGAAACTGAGGTACAACTTCATGACTGAATGAAGGTTACATGATACTGGGTACAGGTTCACGACTGTTGACTGAATGAAGGATATGTGAAACTGAGGTACAACTTCATGACTGAATGAAGGTTACATGATACTGGGTACAGGTTCACGACTGTTGACTGAATGAAGGATATGTGAAACTGAGGTACAACTTCATGACTGAATGAAGGTTACATGATACTGGGTACAGGTTCACGACTGTTGACTGAATGAAGGATATGTGAAACTGAGGTACAACTTCATGACTGAATGAAGGTTACATGATACTGGGTACAGGTTCACGACTGTTGACTGAATGAAGGATATGTGAAACTGAGGTACAACTTCATGACTGAATGAAGGTTACATGATACTGGGTACAGGTTCACGACTGTTGACTGAATGAAGGATATGTGAAACTGAGGTACAACTTCATGACTGAATGAAGGTTACATGATACTGGGTACAGGTTCACGACTGTTGACTGAATGAAGGATATGTGAAACTGAGGTGCAACTTCATGACTGAGTGAAGGTTACATGATACTGGGTACAGGTTCACGACTGTTGACTGAATGAAGGATATGTGAAACTGAGGTACAACTTCATGACTGAATGAAGGTTACATGATACTGGGTACAGGTTCACGACTGTTGACTGAATGAAGGATATGTGAAACTGAGGTACAACTTCATGACTGAATGAAGGTTACATGATACTGGGTACAGGTTCACGACTGTTGACTGAATGAAGGATATGTGAAACTGAGGTGCAAGTTCATGACTGAGTGAAGGTTACATGATACTGGGATACAGGTTCACGACTGTTGACTGAATGAAGGATATGTGAAACTGAGGTGCAAGTTCATGAATGAATGAAGGTTACCTGATACTGGGATACAGGTTCACGAGTGTTGACTGAATGAAGGATGTTAAGTTGTCAAACTCGCCTTCATTCTTGCTGGATGGGTTCGGAGCCGATCCTCGGCTCCGACTCGGCACTTGCTAAGCTCGAGAGCTAATTTTACCAGCTCGAGGCAACCCTATATCCCATGATGCAAGGCGTGACTACCCAGATCTCGTTTGCCGCTTCGCGAAGAGGTCTTCTTTTACCAGCTCAGGTAGTGTTTTTTGTGATTTAACTTTCTACAGTTAAAAATCTTCCCTTTTTTCCAGCCTTTTTTATTCTCAGTATTAGAGTTAGTCTTTCTATAGCTATCTCCTTAACCCTATACTCCCTCAACCTAATAGGTTTAGTTATTTTCAACTTCAGGCCTTAAGCCTCCCTTTCCTTAATTCCTGTCAGGGTGTTTGAGTGTTGTACTTAGTTCCCCCCCCTTCTTCTTAAGTTAACTGTGTGGGTGAACTTTGTGTGTGTGTGTTTGTGCAATGGGCATAATTATGTCCAAAGAATCGAAGGTCTCAGGCTTCAAGAAGTGTGACTCGTGCTGTCAGAAGATGTCTCTGACAGACGGTCACACTTCTTGCGTGTACTGCCTGGGACCTCTACACCTGCAGGACTCCTGTGCCATTTGTCATTCTTTTATCCACAGAGGCCTGCAGGAATAAATTAATCCTATGAGGCTTATTGAAGCTGGAGAGCTCCCCGACCAAGACCGGGTCGGGGAAGCCCTCTAAGCCACCTAAACCCCAGGCTTTGAGTTCGAAGCCTTCGGCTGTGGCTCCGACTCCTTTGGAGTCTAGGTCGGCTCCGGCCGGAGCCGATCTTTCTTTCTTAGAGGCGGTGGTATCGGTGCCGGCCGGCTCCGATACACCTGCATCGAAGTCGATGTCGGCTCTGGCTGGAGCCGACATTTCCATGTCCCAGACTGGAGCCGATAAGTTATCGGCTCTGACTGGAACCGAGGGGTCTTCGGCTCCGACTAGGAAGAGATCTCGGTCTCCTTCCCTGGAGCCGATCTTCTAGGTCTTCCAGGCTCTCTGACCACGACTTGGAGAGAGTGGTAAGCAGATTGCTGAAATCACAGGCACTGGCCCAGATGCTCCATAGCCCATCTCAGCAGACGACCGCTATCACTCATCCCCCTGAATTTCCTCCTTCGACTCTCCTCCAGAGTTCGGAGCCGGAGCTTCTCGAAACCTTGACTGTTGGTGCGTCGGAGCCGATGCCACCCCTTTCGGCTCCTTCGTCTTTGAGACTGATCTCCTCCATGACACCTTCCATGGAGGGATCCGGTCGTTGTGACTCCCACGTCTGCTCCGAGGGGCCGAGTGGCATCGGACCCTTGTCCGGCTCCGTTCTCCCTCTTGGAGCTTCGGCGTTGGTGAGTTCGGCACCGACATCGGCCTCGGAGCCTTCTCTTTCGGCGGGGCTGGGAGTTCCTGTTTCTTCGGAGCGGGAGCTCTCTGGCCTCCCTGGAAGCGGAGCCTTTGAGGTGATGAGGAGTGTTCTAGCCCCTCAGCTGAGTCAACAATCGGTTCCATTAGCTCCCCCCTCCTCAGTGCCTGCTGATATCTCTTCCCACTCTCTTGCTCCCGGACCCAGAGATCCATCACCCCAGGTTTCCCCACTGGGAAGAACTTCCTCTTCCGAGGTTTCTTCTGATCCTTCGGGGGAACCCCCACGTAAGAGGACGTGCGAGAGGAAGCACATAGACTCCCCTGAGTCTACAACATCTGATACTGACTTAGATGAGTCGGAGGGATCCCCAAGGTCCCCCTCTGAGGATGTCTCCTTTTCAGACATCTTGGAACTCCTTAAACAGAGGGGGAACTGGCCTTCCATTAACCCCTCCGAGGATGAGTCAGTATACCTGGCGGCTTTTGGATCTCGACCTTCCACCTCCTGGGTGTCTCCGCCTTTCTACCCTCTCATGGAAGTGGTGGCTCGAAAGGCGTGGGCGGCCCCGGATTCTGTGGAACCAGTCCCTAGGAGGCCATCTAAATTTATCACGGCCCCTGTAGACAAGCAGTTTCTCACCAAGGGTGTCCCTGTTGATGCCATGGTGGTGGCAGCTGCCACGAAGAAGGAACTTGCCGATCCTTCTGTACCTGTCCATCCTCCTAACAAGGAGTCTAGGACCATGGATAGGTACAGTAAGCGGATTTTTTCCTCAGCGACCTTCACTATGCGCTCGCTGAATTATCTCTGTCACTTTACTCGGCTTCAGAGAGATATTCTCAAGGAACTAGGTGAGGTAGTACAGGATCAGTCAGCTGCCGGGGCTCAAGAAAAAATTACCTCGCAGCTGGGAATCCTAAATTCCTTAACAAACACCTCCATGCGGCTCATTTCTTATGCGGCCGATGGAGCGAGTAGAGCTGCAGGCACAGGAGTGGCCCTTAGGCGTCAGTCCTGGATGTGGCTTTGCAACTTCACAGATCCCTTTAAGGCGTCCTTCACAAATACTCCCTTCGACGGTTCGGTTTTGTTTGGACCTCAGGTGAAGGAAACATTGACCAGATGCAAGCAGGACAGCAAGACTCTTTCTGCCGTAGGAGTCCGTTTCTCCACCCCTTCAAGACCTTATCCTAAAGGTCAGAAGGGAGGGAAGATGTGGTTCCGTAAATCTCAGGGAGTCACGCCGGACGCACGTGGTCAGTTTACCCCCAGAGGCAGAGGGGGTAATAACAATAGACGCCGCCCTAGGGGCAGAGGGGGTCCGCAGAATCAGGGTAGCAGAGAGCCTCTCCCTGACAAACCCTTCCAGCATCCCTGAGGTGTTGCCCGACTGTCCACCCTTCGAGGCAGTCGGGGGAAGATTGTCGCTGTACCCAACAGCCTGGCTTTCCCTTTCTCAAGACATTTGGGTACAGTCGATCATATCCGAGGGTTACAAGATTCCCTTCGAAAACTATCCTGTTCCTCAGAAGGTATCCCTCCCAGATGTTGCATCCGGTCTAAGGGAGTTCTCAAAGCTGGAGGTATCAAAACTTCTAGCAAAAAGAGCCATTCAGCCAGTTCCAGCAGACCAAATAGGATCCGGGATCTACTCAAGATTCTTTTTGGTCCCCAAAAAAATGGGAGATTGGAGACAAATTCTAGACCTCAGCAGACTAAACAAGTTTGTCAAGAAGGCAAGATTCCGGATGGTCACGCTTCAGTCCATTGTACCCTTTTTGGGCAAGGACAACTGGATGTGCTCGGTAGACCTTCAGGATGCGTACTATCACATAAAAATTCACAGGCGCTCCAGAAGGTTTCTCCGCTTTCGGCTGGGGACCAGTCATTTTCAATTCAGATCCCTGCCCTTTGGTCTCACTACAGCCCCCAGAGTGTTCACCAAATGCATGGCAGCGGTCATGGCTCACCTGAGACATCAAGGATTCCAGGTGTTTCCGTATCTAGACGATTGGCTCCTCACGGCCACCACCAGGCATCAACTTCTCCAGGCCAGGGACTACACTCTTCATATGTGCAGCCAGTTAGGAATTTCCATAAACTTCGAAAAGTCCTCCTTGTTACCTTGCCAGTCTGTTACCTTTATAGGCGCAGAACTAGACACCATTGGGATGTCAGCAAGACTCACAGATCAAAGACTTCTGGACATCCAAAAATCTGTTCAGATCATCCTACTCAGCAAAAAGATCAGGGCCAGGTTTGTCCTGAAGGTGCTAGGACTTATGGCGGCTGCCATCGTACTCCTTCCTTTGGCTCGCTTCCATATGCGGCTACTGCAATGGATGTTATTCACCCAGTGGTCCTTCCAGCAGCTTCCCATGCACCATGAGATCATCATGACACAATCTTGCAAGAGTCACCTGACCTGGTGGATTTCTTCCCCTCAAGTCCTCCAGGGCAGACCGTTTGTTCCCCCGGCCCCGGTTGCCACAGTCACATCGGATGCCTCCCTGATCGGGTGGGGGGGGGGGGCATTATCAGGGCAGCATGGTCCATGGCACTTGGCAACCCTTCGAATACCATCTGCACATAAATGTCCTAGAGATGAGAGCAGTGCTTTTAACGTTGCAAGCCCTCAACGACTTTCTTCCTTTAGGAACTATTGCAATTCAGACGGACAACATGTCCGTAGTATGGTACATCAACAAACAGGGCGGGACCAAGTCCTATCCACTGTGTCGAGAAGCTCTCAGACTTTGGCAGTGGGCAATCTCCTGTCATCGGTTTCTGATAGCAACTCACATCCCCGGGAAATCCAACTTCATTGCGGACAGATTGAGCAGAGCTATTCTCATGCCTCACGAGTGGTCTCTCAAACAATCAGTAGTGGAGGAGATTTTTCAGAAGTGGGGCTTCCCTTGCTGCGACCTTTTTGCTACACCCCAAAACAGCAAATGCCCAGACTTCTTCTCCCTCTTTCCACTCCCAGGCCAACCCCCCAGAGACGCTCTAACCCAGGTTTGGCCCTGGGGACTTCTTTATGCTTTTCCTCCATTCCTCTTGATACCTCAAGTCATTCAGAAAGCTACCATTTTGAGAGCCAAGTTGATTCTCATTGCCCCTTACTGGCCTCGACAAATCTGGTTCCCATTCCTTCATCGCCATCTATTGGTACAGCCTTGGTGTCTGGACCCAGTTCCAGATCTTTTGACCCACCAGTCGGGTCATCTGCACCAGGCCATTCGCTCTCTCAACCTCACCGCTTGGTTGCTCCACTTCCTTCATTAGCCAGGCTTCCTGTGATTTCTAATCCTGTGCGGGATATCATAGTAGCTTCTCTAAAGTCCTCTACCAGAAAGATTTATGCTAGTAAGTGGCAGCGTTTTTCCTTCTGGGCAAAGTCCAGGGACATAGACCCCTTTACTGCCCCAGTTCAGTCAGTTTTGGACTTTAGCTGAGATTTTTCAGTCGGGTTCTTCTTCTTCGACAGTCAAAGTCCAGCTGGCAGCAATCTCAAATTTTCATGTTGGCTTAGCGGACCAGAACATAATGTCTCACAAGCTTTGTAAAGCCTTTCTCAGGGGTATCTTTCTACTAAAGCCCCCAATTAAAGATCCTCCTCCGCAATGGGACCTGAATTTAGTGCTGACATCCCTAATTCTTCCCCCCTTCGAATCGGCTGCTACATGCTCTTTAAAATTTCTCTCTTGGAAGACAATTTTTCTGGTGGCTATTACTTCAGCTAGGAGAGTGTCTGCACTTCATGCTCTCTGTGTTCGACCTCCCTACTTGGTTTTCCACAAGGATAGAGTATCTCTAAGAACAAATCCATCCTTTTTGCCCAAGGTGGCTTCCCAGACGAATCTTAACCAGTCTATTGATCTTCCAGTATTTTTCCCGAATTATTCGGACAGAGCGGAACAGAAACTGCATTATTTGGATGTTCATCGCCAGCTCAGATACTACTTGGATAGAACTAAACAATTCAGAAAATCTGATCAGCTTTTTCTTTCTTATGCAGAAAACAGAAAAGGTCTCCAAGGTGACCTTATCGAAATGGCTCTCTTCCACTATTTCCCATGTTTATCTCCTTAGGGGCAAAGAATTGCCCTCTAAACCTAAGACACATTCTACTAGAGGCCTAGCCACATCTACAGCCTTTCAGGCTAGGCTACCTATTGACACCATTTGTGCAGCAGCCACTTGGGCCATGCCTCATACCTTTGTCTCACATTACAAATTGGACCTGGCCTCCAGAGACAAAGCTAGGTTTGGTTCCACAGTTCTCAAGAGTCTGTTCCATTGAGCCACCCAGGATAGAGGTGCTAGGGATGCGGTCCCATCCAGCAAGAATGAAGGCGAGTTTGACAACTTAACATTAAGAAGTTATGTACCTACCATAACGTTCCATGTTAGTTGTCTTCTCTCACCTTCTTTCTTGCGTCCCTCCCTCCTTTCCCCCTAGCCTGGACAGACCTTGAAGTTGTACTCTTCTCTGGGGACGAGTTTATTCTTCCTATGGACTGCAGTTGTGAGTGGTCACTAGTTTTACTAGTTCCCCTGTGTTGTGTTTACACATTCGGTTACTTTCTTCTCCTTCTTTGGAAGAAGATAATGGGCATATTTCTATAGCTACCAAATGAGATCTGGGTAGTCACGCCTTACATCATGGGATATAGGGTTACCTCGAGCTGGTAAAATTAGCTCTCGAGCTTAGCAAGTGCCGAGTCGGAGCCGAGGATCGGCTCCGAACCTGTCCAGCAAGAAAGAAGGCGAGAGAAGACAACTAACATGGAACGTTATGGTTGCACATAACTTGTTATTATGTGATACTGGGATACATGTTCGTGACTGTATACTGAACAAAGGTTATGTGATACTGGGATACAGGTGCACGACTAAATGCGGGTTATGTGATCATGGGATTCTGGTTCTAGGTGGCATGTCCCCCCCTTTAGTTGATAGTATGTGATGCTTTATCCTTGCTGTAGATGTTTGGATTTGGGACTGCTGTGATGGCAGTGTCACCACTTCTCCAAAATGTGAAGAGAGCCGTCTGTTTTGTCTTTATAATCCTTACTTGTAGAGGAGATTAAATGGTAGGGTGTGTACTGAATAAATTAAAGAACCGGGGAAAATGAGACCTAGTGCACCACATAACATTGTTTGTTTATTATTTCTCAGTACTTGTATTTGCTGCCACCGTTTCTTATCCATTGTCCTGTAGTTCATAGCAAAGGCACATATTTTAATTCTGAATGAAGTTAGTCACTACTATTTGGGCTGCAATGTTGGAGAGAGAGGGAGTCAGTAATCTGATGAATTACATATTTCTCTTAGCCATCTAAATATGGGAAAAGTGCCTAAAACTGAAGAAGGCCTGAGCAGCAGAGCAGCTTTATTTTGTGCTTAAATAAAAATATGATTAGAGTTTTTAGTGGATGTCAGAATGAATTGTCATGTCATACTTGTATGCTAATCCCATCATTAGCAGATCTGGAAAATTTACGTTCTAAAAGAATAACTTGCATCTGATTGTCTAAGTATGCCATTATCTGCATCAGTATTCAGATGTGCTGTTTTGTGACTATAACTCTTTAATGTCAGTGTGTTTTATTTTAGAAGTCTTAGGTTATGTATGCATAACTACTTAATTAGCCATTGTTTTTGTTATGTTTTTCTTCAGTGTGGTATTTTTGAAAGCCTGAACAAATTGCTAGAAAACTGGTTGACACAGCATTCGGTATATTCATCACAAGCGGATGCTAGATGGAACACTGCGAGTTATAAGTCTTCGTAAGTATTGACATGACACTGTGTGGTTTCCCAAGTAGTGCATACACGCCTTGACAGTTGAACAGAATAATGCTAGTATCCTAGGAAGTCGTGACTTGGACTTGGCTTGAACTGTGTGTAGTGTGTGTTCCTGGGTAAATCCTAGGCTGGCCTTTCCTGTTTATACATGCTCGTACAAGACCTGGTACCTCACCAAGCTTTAGAAAAGATGAGACCTTTTGATAAAACCCACATTCACGGTAAACAGAGCACGTCATTTGCGTTCTCAAAAGGGGTGCAGCCCGGAAATGTAGTACAGAGGGAGAGTACAATATACTTTGTATTTTCTAGGTTCATTGGTACTTACTAGGCTGCTGATTTGTGAGGATTGTAAGCAGCATATCTTTGCATTCATATGGTACTTCTTATTCCTTTTGTTGTCCATACAACAAACCCAGAGATCGGCTGAACAAAATATTTTCAGACATTTTTTTTATTTTAACATTTGTTTACCGGGAAAGTCTGACTGGGATAGAGCCCATTTTCAGCGGAGGTCCGGGGAGAAATGTTCCAGACTAATATTTTTGGAATATGGGAGAAAATCAGTGCACCCAGAAGAAACCCACTCGAACACAGGAAGGACATGCAGACTCCACACACAAGGTTAAAACATATACTGTCACTGTATTCTGCATATGTATATACTGTCACTGTAACCTGCATATTTATTATTTATTTATATTTATGTATTTAACATTTGTTTACCAGGATAGTTCGACTGGACAACAAATGTCCATTTTCAGTGGAGTCCTGGGGAGAAAAACTCCATACGTTTACAGAGAGAAGAAACATTTACAAGAGTCATTACAGAGTAGTAGCATACAGATGGTAGACTTTACAGCTGTTAGTATACAATAAGAGGATATTCCCTCTTTTGGTTAAAAATACAAGTGTACAGAATATACAATGAGAGTAGATAAGAACCTGGTAGAGCATTGCAAGATCTTTCACAGCTGAATAAGAGTATATAAATGTTTAAGTTTTCCATATATACAGTCAAGCAAATATACATGCAAGAGTATACATACATATGTATGTATACACACAGATACATACACAGGCTACATATATATGTATAAATATATATATATATATATATACATGGGTCTATGTTAAAACATCGAAAGTGCAGTTCATCAAACTGCACTTTCACGAACCCACTTTAGCGAAAGTGCATAACATCAAACATGCACTTTCGCTAAAGTAAACAAAAAAAAGTAAAAAATAGACACACAAAAATGTAAACATACTATGCAGGTGGGCAAGCCCCCCACTTTAATATTCTAACTCCGAGATCACACTATAGTGGGGAAAAGGGAATATTCCCTTATCCCCACTGTACCGCGATCTCCACAAAAGATTTGTTAGTTGTACATAGACAGAATATGTTAATGTACAACTAACAAAACATGCAAATTGCATGTTTTTTCGATTTTTACTTTGTTTTTGTGAAAGTGCATATTCGATGTTATGCACTTTCGCTAAAGTCAGTTCGTCAAAGTGCAGTTCGATTAACTGTACTTTCGACGTTCTGACAAGGACCCATGTACATATATAAAATCTATATATACACACACACATACATATATATATATATATATATATATATATATATATATATATACACACACACACACACACACATATGTATATCATCATCATCTTTTTTCGGCTGTTCCCGTTAGGGGTCGCCACAGCGGATCATCTGTTTCCATTTCTTCCTGTCCTCTGCATCTTGCTCTGTCACAATAGCCACCTGCATGTCCTCTCTCACCACATCCGTAAACCTTGTCTTTGGCCTTCCTCTTTTCCTGTTACCTGGTAGCTTCATCCTTAGCATCTTTTTCACAATGTACTCAGCATCCCTCCTCAGCACATGTCCATACCAACTTAATCTTGCCTCTCTGGCTTTTTCTCCAAACCTTCCAACCTGGGCTGACCCTCTAATATACTTATTCCTAATCCTGTCCACCCTCGTCACACCCAGTGCAAATCTTAACATCTTCAACTCTGCCACATTCAGCTCAAACTCCTGCCTTTTTGTCATTGCCACTGTCTCCAACCCATATAACATAGCTGGTCTCACTACCCTCTTGTAGACCTTCCCTTTCACTCTTACTGGTACTCGTCTGCCACAAATCACTCCTGACACTCTTCTCCACCCACTCCATCCTGCCTGTACTCTCTCCTTCACCTCTCTTCCACACTCACCATTACTCTGAACTATTGATCCCAAGTATTTAAACTCCTCCACCTTCTCCTTGCATCCTCACCATTCCTCTATCCTCCTCCTCATTCACACACATATATTCTGTCTTAGTCCTGCTAACCTTCATTCCTCTTCTCTCTAGAGCATATCTCCATCTCTCCAGGGTCTCCTCCACCTCTTCCCTACTCTCACTACAGATCACAATGTCATCTGCAAACATCATAGTCCACAGGGACTCCTGTCTGATCTCGTCTGTCAACCTGTCCATCACCATTGCAAATAAGAAAGGGCTCAGAGCTGATCCTTGATGTAACCCCACCTCCACCTTAAATCTATCCATCCCTCCCGCCGCAGACGTCACCGCTGTCACACTACCCTCGTACATATCCTGTACCACTCTTACATACTTCTCTGACACTCCCGACTTCCTCATACAATACCACAGCTCCTCTCTAGGCACCCTGTCATATGCTTTCTCTAAGTCTACAAAAACACAATGCAACTCCTTCTGACCTTCTCTGTACTTTTCCATCAACACTCTCAGAGCAAACATCGCATCTGTAGTGCTCTTTCCCGGCATGAAACCATACTGCTGATCACTAATCATCACGTCCCTTCTTAACCTAGCTTCCACTAATCTTTCCCATAACTTCATGCTGTGCCTGAACAGTTTAATCCCTCTGTAGTTACTACAGCTGTGCACATCACCCTTATTCTTAAACATCGGTACCAAAACACTTTTTCTCCATTCCTCAGGCATCCTCTCACTTTCCAAGACTTCATTAAACAATCTGGTTAAATGCTCCACTGCCATTTCACCTAAACACCTCCATGCTTCCACAGGTATGTCATCTGGACCAACAGCCTTTCCATTCTTCATCCTCTTCATAGCTATCCTTACTTCCTCCTTGCTAATCCATTGTACTTCATGAGTCACTATGCTCACATCATCCAACCTTCTCTCCCTCTCATTCTCTTCATTCATCAACCCCTCAAAGTACTCTTTCCATCACCTCAACACACTCTCCTTGCTTGTATGTTTCCCTCATTATCCTTAATCACCTTTACCTGCTGCACATCTTTCCTAGCTCGGTCCGTCTGTCTAGTTAATCGATACAGGTCCTTTTCTCCCTCCTTAGTGTCCAACCTTTCATACAACTCTTCATTTGCCTTATCCTTAGCCTTCGCCACCTCTGTCCTTGCCATGCACCTCATCTCCTTGTACTCCTGTCTACTTTCTTCATCTCTCTGACAATCCCACTTCTTCTTTGCCAACCTCTTTCTCTGTATACTCTCCTGTACTTCCTCATTCCACCACCATGTCTCCTTGTCGTCCTTCCTCTGTCCAGATGTCATAAGAAGCACCTTTCTAGCCGTCTCCCTTACTAGCTCTGCTGTAGTTACCCAGCAGTTTGGTAACTCTTCACTGCCACCCAGTGCCTGTCTTAACTCATCCCTGAACTCCACCTCACAGTTACCCTTTTTCAATTTCCACCATTTGGTCCTTGGTGCTGCCCTCACACTCCTTCTCCTCTTTTTGATCACCAACGTCATCCTACAAACCACTATCCTATGCTGCCTAACTACACTTTCCCCTGCCACCACTTTACAGTCTCCAGTCTCCTTCAAACTGGCCCTCCTACATAAGATATAATCCACCTGTGTGCATCTCCCTCCACTCTTGTATGTCACCCTATGCTCTTCCCTCTTGTTAAAATACATGTTCATCACAGCCATGTCCATCCTTTTCGCAAAATCCACTACCATCTGACCTTCTACATTCCTATGTTTAACACCATACCTACCCATCACTTCCTCATCCCCTCTGTTCCCTTCACCAACATGCCCATTGAAATCTGTTCCAATCACCACACTCTCACCCTTGGGTACAGTCATCACCACTTCATCCAACTCACTCCAAAATTTTTCTTTCTCATCCAATGCACAGCCAACTTGTGGAGCATATGCACTAACAACATTCATCATTACACCATCAATTTCCAGCTTCATAAACATCACTCTATCCGACACTGTTTTCACCTCCAAAACACTCTTAGCATACTGTTCCTTCAGGATAACTCCTACGCCATTTCTCCTTCCATCCACACCATGATAAAACAGTTTGAACCCACCTCCAATACACCTAGCCTTACTCCCCTTCCATCTGGTCTCTTGCACACACAATATACAAATCTTCATTCTGTCCATCATATCAGCTTATTGCTCACATATGGATAGGTATAGTTAGATGGTGTTTGTGTTGTCCAGGACAGATAGGGTGTAGAAATAGTAAGTGGATGAGGCTTCAGGGGATCAATTAAAGGTGCATAGATGGTTGGTGAATGGGGTATGTTTTATGTAGGCTTTTAAAGGAGGGTGTGGAGTTTTGTAGTCCGAGGTCAGGGGGATGATTGTTCCATATTTTTGCTATTTCATGGGCAAATAGGGATTCCCCGGAGTTGTTTTTGCATGTGATGGTTTCGATTAAGGCTTTGTTGGAGGACTAAAGTTGTCTATTTGAATTATAGAAGTTCAGCATGCCACTCAGGTCAGGGGTTTTCTCGGGATAGTACAGAATCTACATAAAGACACTGGAGTGGCTATGCATGCAGTGTTTACTGTCACTGTAATCTGCATAATGTGCAGACACTGTAGTAGGTACACATGCAGTGTGTAATGTCACTGTAATCTGCGTATAGGTTCATAGGTGTGTACTAGGCTGTTGGCCCTGGGGCCTTTACAAGCCTAGTCAGTAGGATTTCCCTGGCATTGTGCCACTTGACCTTAGTTCCCAATGCCTCTGTCATCAAGATTTCTTTTGAAGAGGGCCAGTGAGGTGCTCTGCTTGACATGTATGGGAAGTCTATTTCATAGCATGGGCAGTCTCTGTGTTATGAACCTGTCCCTCCAGAATGTTCTGTTGATTGTGGTAATGAGGTCTCTGGAGCATGTGGTGCAGAGCGATTGGGATTTCTTTAGATGTAGCATTTCTAATAGAGCTGGGTTGGACATGGCTTTGTAAGTCAAGCAGAGACCTAAGTAGGCAATACGAGATGGAGAATAGTTGGAGTTTTTTTAGTCTGTCCATATAGGACAAATGTTTAAACAAAGTTATAGTGGAGAACTGTAAGAATGGGAAGAACCTAAGTATGGCATGTATTGACTACAAAAAAAAAAATGATAGTATCCCACATTCATGGATAAAAGAATGCTTAAAATGTATAAGAGGCACCCTACACTGATAAGACTACATTACAGTAACCATGAAACAGTGGCAGACCACTTTACAATTAAGCCATGATAAAGGACAGATTATTATCCCGGGATAAAAATTCAAAGGGGGATATTCCAGGGTGACTCTCTGTCACCGTTGCTATTCTTCCTTGCCATTAACCCATTAAGCTGTTTAGGCCATGGCTATAATTTGGCTTCTAGAAAACAACAAAGTCTAATGACTTCTCATGTCGATGATTTAGAATTGTATAGCTCATCAGATGAGGAACTGAAAGCACAGCTGCAGTTTGGCAAAACTTTTCAGATGATATAAGAATCTCATTTGGTCTTGATAAATGTGCAAAAGCAACCTTTAAAGCAGGAAAGCTGCAGCACAAAAAAACTCAGTTTGGGACAAGAATGTGATATACAAGAACTTGAGCAAGAGGGAATGTATAAATACTTGGAAATTGATGAAGGATCAGCAACAAAACATGAACAAATGCAAATAAATCTTAGTAAGGAGTACTTTAGAAGACTTAAATTAATCCTGAAAACAGCAGTGACGTCTAGGAACAAGATCCAAGCTATAAATCAATTTGCTCTTCCTGTCCTAACATAGTTTTGGAGTGATTGACTGGCCCCAAAAAGTATTGGATAGATTAGACAAGAAAACAAGAAGGATGCTTCATGCTCTCCAAATGATTTATAAAAATCAGTGTATACCAGGATTATATATTCCCCGTTCTGAAGGAGGGATGGGCCTCCTTGAAATTGATTACATGTATAGATCTGCAGTCGTGGGCCTCCTCACATATCTACTGACCTCACAAGATCCAAGTTTTGAAACATGAGGACAATAAATCTAAGAGGACATCTCTGCTTAATTTAGCAGAAGCATATCGACATCAAGCAGAAAAGGAAATCAAACCAGAAGTGGATAAAAACCAGGCAGCAACTGAATGTGCTAAAAAACAAAAGAAAGAATATAAGGTGAAGGACCAGATGAGAAGGCAAGAAATGTGGAAAAAACATAAATATAGTTGCAAGTATAGAAAACTTCTGGAAGAACCTCATGTTGATCAAGAACAAACGCATGAATGGCTAAGGAGAGGTGAACTTATATCAAGAAATTAAAGGTTAGTATTGGCAGCCCAAGATAGTAGGCTATGTACACGCTGGTTTATTAAGTCCATTGAACATGTGGGAGAAACAGAAATATGTTGGTTTTGTGGAACCAAATTGGAAACAGTCACACACCTTATTGCTGGTTGCGACTCTGTAATGGCAGAGGGACTGTATAAAGGCATAAAGTAAGGCATAATAATGTAGCGAGATTGTGCAAACATTATGGTATCGAATCGGCTGAAAAATACTGGAAACATGAGCCACAGAGAATCACAGAAAATAATGAAGCTTATATCACATGGGATCACCCAATACCAACAGTTCAAAAGATAGATGCTAGAAAACTGGATATATTGATCCAAGAAAAGAAGACAAAAGTAGCATTGATCATTGAAATCGCCACACCCAGTGACTACAGTTTCTTGCATACAGAGAGACACACAAAGTCATAAAACACGTCTATCTGCAGGCAGAAATGAGAGCCATGTGGAAGAAAGACACCCAGACAGTTCCAATAGTAGTAGGAGCAACTGGTCTTATAAAAAAGAATTTGCAATCATATTTAGATACGTTACCAATTCATGTAACACCATACGGATTGCAGGAGGAGACATTCCTGGGCACATTGCAGGTGCTGCAAAGAGCACTTTTGGCTAACATCAAAGAGTGAAACAATACTAATTTCATGAACTTTAATCGTAGTTTGACTTAGGAATGGGGTCCATTCCCGTCATGGTATTAGAAACACAAAAAACTTGGAGAAATTAAAAACAACAAATGTTTAAGGCCTAGGATCCTCTTTGTGAGATATATGTATATGAAATTAATATTACTCTGGTTTATAGTTCAGCTGAAATGAACAAGAAATAATTTAGGTTTATATGTTTGATTGTCAAGCTTACGACCTGCTGGCCTTCAAGAGCGCTATGATTGTCATTTCCCTGATTTTAGTATTTCTTACCTCCAATTTATTTAGCAAGATTATTTTTTGCGCTAAGGATTGACTGCTGTTTTTTCATGGAAAGCTTATTCAGTTCTGTTGGAAAGTTTTGTGTGCTACATCTCGCATGCATTCTCTGTTGTTAATGTTTAGGTTGCTAGATCTAGTGTTATCTCTCCCAGTGACACATTCTAAACAAAGATTTTCAAATCAAACTGAATCAGAAATTGCCTTACAGAGTAGACAGAGGCAGCTTGTAATAATCAAACTGCAAATGACAGTCCTTGAAGTCTTTCTAAATAGTTTACTTTTCTAGTGAGAAGTCATACATTTTCAAGTTGCTTCAGATGTTTGCTACAAATCACATCAGAAGGAGATAGCAGCATGCACTGATGGCCTTCTTTTACATGTGCTGATAATAACCAATGGACAGTTGGCTGGGGAACAGGAAGTTCATGTCTGGTTTGGCATCTCTGTCTCAAATGGACAAAGGCAGCCTGTAAATGCTTCTTCTCCCTCGTCTCTTCTTGGAAATGTTTCACCTTCCAAGCTCTTGGTTACACTTGTCAAAGGTACTGGAATTTGTCAGGGATTTAGGATGCATGGCTAGTCATAAAAAAGGCCCTTGTGTTCATTAGCCTAGTAAACACCTATGGACCTATACAGGTCGTTAATCCTTCATTTACATGTGCTGATACAGGCTGTAAGTCCTTCATTTACATGTGCTTGATAATACAGGCTGTTATAGGTTCATAGGTTCATACTAGGCTATCTGCCCAAGGGCATTTATAAGCCTAGCCCATAGTTATGTGGCTTTCGCCACCCCTTTAGTTTGAATAAAAACTATGCCTATCATTTTGCTGTGCCTCTGTCAAGCAGTGACACTGAAGTAATCCCTGGGGTATATCTGCAATCTCCCATCCATTGGTCAAGATTCCTCTTGAACAAGGCCAGAGAGGTGCTCTGCCTCACATGTACCGGGATTTTGTTCCACAGCATAGGGAGTCTCTGGGTGATGAATCTGTCCCTCCAGCACGTTCTATTTATAACCGTGTCAAGGTTTAAGTCTCCCGCCCTTGTGGTTCTGAGGGATCTAGATTTTTTGAGGTGAAGCATATTCAAATCTGGGTTTGACATGGCCTTATATGTCAGGCACAGGTCACCTCTGAGCAAGCGGTATGAGACTGAATAGAGCTGGAGTTCTTTCAGTCGGGCAGCATAAGACATATTTTTGAGACCCTTTATCCTTTTGGTGAGGAACTTTTGGGGCCTTTCAAGCTGCAGCAGGTGTCTGATCAGATACATTCCGAACGGGGCATTGTACTCAATCATAGGTCTAATGAGTGATGAGTACAGGGGGACGATGACCTCCCTTGATCTAGATGTGAATCCCTTCATGATCAGGTGGGCGATATAGAAGGTTTTCCTAACTACTTTAGCAACATGAGTGTCAAACGAAAGGCTACTGTCAACCTGGGTCCCCAGATCCTGATGACTTTTTCTGTGCTCAGTGGATTGCCACCTATATGGTAGCTAGGGGTAACCTTGTTTTTCCCGAAGGGTATGACTATGCATTTTTGGCGTTTAACTTCAGGCCATGGCTCTGGCACCAGTTATCCGTTTCTGTGAGGCCCTTCTGGAGGATATCTGTGTCAGATGTGTTTTCGACTATGGCCCAGTTTGCAGTCATCTGCAAACTTTGTCAGCCATAACCCTCCTGTGTTTGCTTGTACTTCAGAAAAGTAGATGCCGAACAAGAGTGGACCCAGGACTGAGCCCTGTGGGACACCACTTGTGACAGGCTTTGAGTCTGACATGGCTCCAGCAACTCTGACCCTGTGGGTTCTGTCACTTAGCCAGTTTGCAACCCATCTTGTGATGTATGGGTTTACATTCAAGCTGATGAGTTTTTCGATGATACCTGAGTGGGGTATTGTGTGAAGGCCTTTGCCAGGTCGAGGTAGGCTGTATGGACTGCCTTTCCCTCATCAATGGCCTTGGTGACTGTCTCGAAAAAGTCAACCAAGTTTAAGCGGCAGGATCTGCCTTTGACAAAGCCAAACTGGGTTGGATCCAAAGTCTGCAAGTTCCCTATGTCTTTATTTATGAGTTCCATTATGATCCTCTCCATGGCTTTGCAGATAAGGCTTGTCAAGCTAATGGGGCGGTAATTTCCAGGGTCTGTGGAGGCACCGCCCTTATGAAGTGGGACCACAGTCGCCGTGCGCCACTCCTTGGGTACGTATCCTGAGGTGAGGCTAAGATTAAACAGCTGTCCTAACTGTGGGTTTAATTCCTCGTTGAGTTCGTGAAGCACACAGCCGGGGACACCATCCGGTCCCATGGATGCTGTGTTTTTGCCTTAGTGAGGGCAGTTCTCACCTGGGCGTTGGAGATGTTTGGGGGCTACAATCCTCTGGAATAGATATCTCTCCTTTTGGGGGGGAGGGGGGGAGAAGTTTGCACTGAACCTGTCAGCCAGTATGTTGGCAATGTGTGTAGGTTCAGTAATTTTCACATCATTTTGAACTAATTCTGAGCATATCTGGGAGTTTCCTCCTAGGTTTCTAACATAGCTAAAGAAGGCCTTATGATTCTCTTTAGAGTCCTTGGCGATTTTTCTCTCAAAATTTGCCTTGGATGATTTTATGAGAGCTCTTAGTTTTTTACTTATAATGTTAGTCCTTCATTTGCATGTGCTGATAATACAGGCTGTTAGAACCTAATTTACATGTGCTGATGATACAGGCTGTTAGTCCTTCATTTACATGTGCAGTTAATACAGGCTGTTAGTCCTTCATTTACATGTACTGTTAATACAGGCTGTTAGTCCTTCATTTACATGTACTGTTAATACAGGCTGTTAGTCCTTCATTTACATGTACTGTTAATACAGGCTGTTAGTCCTTCATTTACATGTACTGTTAATACAGGCTGTTAGTCCTTCATTTACATGTACTGTTAATACAGGCTGTTAGTCCTTCATTTACATGTACTGTTAATACAGGCTGTTAGTCCTTCATTTACATGTACTGTTAATACAGGCTGTTAGTCCTTCATTTACATGTACTGTTAATACAGGCTGTTAGTCCTTCATTTACATGTACTGTTAATACAGGCTGTTAGTCCTTCATTTACATGTACTGTTAATACAGGCTGTTAGTCCTTCATTTACATGTACTGTTAATACAGGCTGTTAGTCCTTCATTTACATGTACTGTTAATACAGGCTGTTAGTCCTTCATTTACATGTACTGTTAATACAGGCTGTTAGTCCTTCATTTACATGTACTGTTAATACAGGCTCTTAGTCCTTCATTTGCATGTGCTGATACAGGCTGTTAGTCCTTCATTTACCTGTTCTGATAATACAGGCTGTTAGTCCTTCATTTACATGTACTGATGATACAGGCTGTTAGTCCTTCATTTACCTGTTCTGATAATACCGGCTGTTAGTCCTTCATTTACATGTGCTGATAATACAGGCTGTTAGTCCTTCATTTACATGTGCAGTTAATACAGGCTGTTAGTCCTTCATTTGCATGTGCTGATACAGGCGGTTAGTCCTTCATTTACATGTGCTGATAATACAGGCTGTTAGTCCTTCATTTGCATGTGCTGATACAGGCTGTTAGTCCTTCATTTACATGTACTGTTAATACAGGCTGTTAGTCCTTCATTTACATGTACTGTTAATACAGGCTGTTCGTCCTTCATTTACATGTACTGTTAATACAGGCTGTTAGTCCTTCATTTGCATGTGCTGATACAGGCTGTTAGTCCTTCATTTACCTGTTCTGATAATACAGGCTGTTAGTCCTTCATTTACATGTACTGATGATACAGGCTGCTAGTCCTTCATTTACCTGTTCTGATAATACCGGATGTTAGTCCTTCATTTACATGTGCAGTTAATACAGGCTGTTAGTCCTTCATTTGCATGTGCTGATACAGGCGGTTAGTCCTTCATTTACATGTGCAGTTAATACAGGCTGTTAGTCCTTCATTTGCATGTGCTGATACAGGCTGTTAGTCCTTCATTTACATGTACTGTTAATACAGGCTGTTAGTGTTTCATTTGCATGTGCTGATACAGGCTGTTAGTCCTTCATTTGCATGTGCTGATAATACAGGCTGTTAGTCCTTCATTTACATGTGCTGATACAGGCTGCTAGTCCTTCATTTGCATGTGCTGATAATACAGGCTGTTAGTCCTTCATTTACATGTGCTGATAATACAGGCTGTTAGTCCTTCATTTACATGTGCAGTTAATACAGGCTATTAGTCCTTCATTTACATGTGCTGATACAGGCTGTTAGTCCTTCATTTGCATGTGCTGATAATACAGGCTGTTAGTCCTTCATTTACATGTGCTGATACAGGCTGTTAGTCCTTCATTTGCATGTGCTGATAATACAGGCTGTTAGTCCTTCATTTACATGTGCTGATACAGGCTGTTAGTCCTTCATTTACATGTGCTGATAATACAGGCTGTTAGTCCTTTATTTACATGTGCTGATAATATAGGTTGTTAGTCCTTCATTTACATGTGCTGATAATACAGGTTGTTAGTCCTTCATTTACATGTGCTGATAATACAGGCTGTTAGTCCTTCATTTACATGTGCAGTTAATACAGGCTTAGTCCATCATTTACATGTGCTGATAATACAGGCTGTTAGTCCTTCATTTACATGTGCAGTTAATACAGGCTGTTAGTCCTTCATTTACATGTACTGTTAATACAGGCTATTAGTCCTTCATTTGCATGTGCTGATAATACAGGCTGTTAGTCCTTCATTTACCTGTTCTGATAATACAGGCTGTTAGTCCTTCATTTACATGTGCTGTTAATACAGGTTGTTAGTCCTTCATTTACATGTGCTGATGATACAAGCTGTTAGTTCAGGAGAATGCCCAGCTTTACATTGTCACTGCTTCTCTGCAATTTTCTCATTTCATGCAGTGTATACATTTATTGTATTTATTTGACATTTGTTGACCGGGTTAGTCCACCTGAGCTATTGCCCTTTTTCACAGGAGACCCTGGTAGAAATTCTCCTCAGTGACATACAATGACATAGAAAATAAAATGGAACAGTAATTAAAGTAGCAAAATAATTTTCATTTTAAAATGTACAGTCTTTGAGTTATAAGGAATTAAGAAGTCGAAGTTTGTAATCAGTTTGAGATGGACAACCGAAAGCAGCCGATTTAGTTATTTGCAAAGTAGTTTCATTATGCACGGTAAAAGAGACATTTGTGTGAATTCATTTAGGCTGTATGTGTGTGGAGTATAGCGAAAGTAATATTATTTAGAGTGTTTTCTAAAAGCGAGTAGTGAATTACATAGTGAGTAGAGAAATATAAAAGCATAAGAGTAGATAAGCTAGAGAGGCAGATGTTTAGATGAGCATGTGGAGAAGAGTTGGTGAGAGAAACATGAATTAGAGAGGTCAGATACGGTCGTAAGTGTTGGTGAAGGGGGAGCCAGTTAAGTTCATGGAAGTTGGTGAGAGAAACATGAATTAGAGAGGTCAGATATGGTCATAAGAGTTGGTGAAGGGGGGAGCCAGTTAAGTTCATGGAAGTTGGTGAGAGAAACATGAACTAGAGAGGTCACATACGGTCGTAAGAGTTGGTGAAGGGGGGAAGCCAGTTAAGTTCATGGAGAGTATTTACAGTGGTAGGTCCATGTGCTGGTTCCATTGTTTTTGAGAGCAGTTTTGAATTCTTCCTAGTGCTTTATATTTCTAATCTCTAGGGGACGTTTGTTCCAGGAGAGGGGGAGAGGTATATCTGGAGGTTTTTTTCCTATTGTGCTTTTTGGCTTTTAGATTTGCAACAAATTTAGGTCATAGCTTCTGAAAGACCTGGAAGGAATGTAGGGGGATACAAGAGTAGATATATCTGGACAGAAGTAGGGCTTATATAGGATGGAATGTATGACCTGCGGCTGTGTGAGTAGTAGTTGGTGGGGAAATTCTCACCAGTTTAAGGAGTTAAGGGAGAGGCAGTGGTGTGATTTAAGGGTTTGGTTTGTGGCAAATGTAGCAACTTTATTGTAAGTGGTTTCTGATTTTGTTTGGAGAGAGGTCTGAAGGTTGGTGAGGATTTGTGAGCCATAGAAAAGACTTGGGAGAAGGTAATCATGTGAAAGAGAGATTCTAGCCTTGTTAGATAAGAATGTTTTGTTTCTGTAGAGTAATCCAAGTTTTTGCTGGGTTTTCTTGGTGCAGTAGTGCACGCAATGGTCGGATTTGAGTTGGTCATCTGTGGTAACTCCAAGATGTGCATCAGATGTGATTGGAGTATTATTAAGGGATGACGTATGGAAAGAAGGTTCAAGGTGAAGAGTTTCGAAGAAAAAGTAAAGAGTTTGGTCTTTTTTTTTTTTATTTAAAATTAACTGGTTATTGAGAGCTAGTTTTCAATAGAATTGAAGGATTTTTGTGTTAGTGTGCTCAATTCTAAGAGGTTGTCAGCTATAGTGGTGTCATTAGCATATTGTATGAGTGAAGACTGTGGACATGATGTGTGTAGGCAATTGGAAAAAGATATTGAAATATAGCGGAGCTAGTATGAATCCTTGAGGGACTCCCATCTTGATGGGAGAGCAGGAGATAGTGAGGAAAGCCTGTCTGTCTGTGAGGTAACTGGAAAACCAAGAAATAGTCGAGCTCTGTTAGGCAAGTGTGACTAAGTACTAGGAGGAAGGCTAAAGGAGTTTAGTATAGATATTGCAACCCCCATGACATCACTGGGTTGATGGACAAGGGAATATCAGGGCTGTAAAGATTCCAGCCCAGACTTGGATATGTTTCCCTACCTATTCATTCATCCTATGCATGTAGGTAAGGAAGATTTTGTACATTTCCGTAAAATGAATGGGGAGAACATCTGTTCAGGATCCACAATTAAGGTAGTCTTTTAGGTAATTTTTTTTACTAAGTAAGTAAATTCAGTTTAATTTAGTGAATTTGATTCTAGTGGTGGAATTCAGATTAGTACATGTACTATAATGGTAGTGATACATTGTTATATCATGTTGGGTTATGCTAAATGATTGGTTTTGTAGCTGATTTTAGTCTGACATATATTAGATCAGTAAGAATTAATTAACAGTGTACTTATAATTTTTCAGGGGTGGTGTATGCTATAATGGTAGTGATACGTTGTTATATCATGTTGGGTTATGTAAATGACTGGTTTTGTAGCTGATTTTAGTCTGACACATATTAGATCTGTAAGAGTTAATTAACAATGTACTTGTAATTTTTCAGGGGTGGGGTATGCTATAATGGTAGTGATACGTTGTTATATCATGTTGGGTTATGTAAATGATTGGTTTTGTTGCTGATTTTAGTCTGACACATATTAGATCTGTAAGAATTAATTAACAGTGTACTTGTAATTTTTCAGGGGTGGGGTACGCTATAATGGTAGTGATACGTTGTTATATCATGTTGGGTTATATAAATGATTGTTTTTTTAGCTGATTTTAGTCTGACATATTAGATCTGTAAGAGTTAATTAACAATGTACTTGTAATTTTTTAGGGGTGGTGTATGCTATAATGGTAGTGATACGTTGTTATATCATGGGTTATGTAAATGATTGGTTTTGTAGCTGATTTTAGTCTGACACATATTAGATCTGTAAGAGTTAATTAACAATGTACTTGTAATTTTTTAGGGGTGGTGTATGTTATAATGGTAGTGATACATTGTTATATCATGTTGGGTTATGCTAAATGATTGGTTTTGTAGCTGATTTTAGTCTGACACATATTAGATCTGTAAGAGTTAATTAACAATGTACTTGTAATTTTTTAGGGGTGGTGTATGCTATAATGGTAGTGATACGTTGTCATATCATGGGTTATGCTAAATGATTGGTTTTGTAGCTGATTTTAGTCTGACACATATTAGATCTGTAAGAGTTAATTAACAGTGTACTTGTAATTTTTCAGGGGTGGTGTATGCTATAATGGTAGTGATACGTTGTTATATCATGTTGGGTTATGTAAATGATTGGTTTTGTAGCTGATTTTAGTCTGATACATATTAGATCTGTAAGAGTTCATTAACAATGTACTTATAATTTTTCAGGGGTAAGAGTTAATTAACAATGTACTTATAATTTTTCAGGGGTAAGAGTTAATTAACAGTGTACTTATAATTTTTCAGGGGTGGTGTATGCTATAATGGTAGTGATACATTGTTATATCATGTTGGGTTATGTAAATGATTGGTTTTGTAGCTGATTTTAGTCTGACACATATTAGATCTGTAAGAGTTAATTAACAATGTACTTATAATTTTTCAGGGGTGGTGTATGCTATAATGGTAGTGATACGTTGTTATATCATGTTGGGTTATGTAAATGATTGGTGTTGTAGCTGATTTTAGTCTGACACATATTAGATCTGTAAGAGTTAATTAACAATGTACTTATAATTTTTCAGGGGTGGTGTATGCTATAATGGTAGTGATATGTTGTTATATCATGGGTTATGTAAATGATTGGTTTTGTAGCTGATTTTAGTCTGACACATATTAGATCTGTAAGAGTTAATTAACAATGTACTTGTAATTTTTCAGGGGTGGTGTATGCTATAATGGTAGTGATACGTTGTTATATCATGTTGGGTTATGTAAATGATTGGTTTTGTAGCTGATTTTAGTCTGACACATATTAGATCTGTAAGAGTTAATTAACAATGTACTTATAATATTTCAGGGGTGGTGTATGCTATAATGGTAGTGATACGTTGTTATATCATTGGGTTATGTAAATGATTGGTTTTGTAGCTGATTTTAGTCTGACACATATTAGATCTGTAAGAATTAATTAACAATGTACTTATAATTTTTCAGGGGTGGTGTATGCTATAATGGTAGTGATACGCTGTTATATCATGTTGGGTTATGTAAATGATTGGTTTTGTAGCTGATTTTAGTCTGACACATATTAGATCTGTAAGAGTTAATTAACAATGTACTTATAATTTTTCAGGGGTAAGAGTTAATTAACAGTGTACTTATAATTTTTCAGGGGTGGTGTATGCTATAATGGTAGTGATACGTTGTTATATCATGTTGGGTTATGTAAATGATTGATTTTGTAGCTGATTTTAGTCTGACACATATTAGATGTGTAAGAGTTAATTAACAATGTACTTGTAATTTTTCAGGGGTGGTGTATGCTATAATGGTAGTGATACATTGTTATATCATGTTGGGTTATGTAAATGATTGGTTTTGTAGCTGATTTTAGTCTGACACATATTAGATCTGTAAGAGTTAATTAACAGTGTACTTGTAATTTTTCAGGGGTGGTGTATGCTATAATGGTAGTGATACGTTGTTATATCATGTTGGGTTATGTAAATGATTGGTTTTGTAGCTGATTTTAGTCTGACACATATTAGATTTGTAAGAGTTAATTAACAATGTACTTGTAATTTTTCAGGGGTGGGGTATGCTATAATGGTAGTGATACGTTGTTATATCATGTTGGGTTATGTAAATGATTGGTTTTGTAGCTGATTTTAGTCTGACACATATTAGATCTGTAAGAGTTAATTAACAGTGTACTTGTAATTTTTCAGGGGTGGTGTATGCTATAATGGTAGTGATATGTTGTTATATCATGTTGGGTTATGTAAATGATTGGTTTTGTAGCTGATTTTAGTCTGACACATATTAGATCTGTAAGAGTTAATTAACAATGTACTTGTAATTTTTCAGGGGTGGTGTATGCTATAATGGTAGTGATACGTTGTTATATCATGGGTTATGCTAAATGATTGGTTTTGTAGCTGATTTTAGTCTGACACATATTAGATCTGTAAGAATTAATTAACAATGTACTTATAATTTTTCAGGGGTGGTGTATGCTATAATGGTAGTGATACGTTGTTATATCATGTTGGGTTATGTAAATGATTGGTTTTGTAGCTGATTTTAGTCTGACATATATTAGATCTGTAAGAGTTAATTAACAATGTACTTATAATTTTTCAGGGGTGGGGTATGCTGTAATGGTAGTGATACATTGTTATATCATGTTGGGTTATGTAAATGATTCGTTTTGTAGCTGATTTTAGTCTGACACATATTAGATCTGTAAGAGTTAATTAACAATGTACTTGTAATTTTTCAGGGGTGGGGTATGCTATAATGGTAGTGATATGTTGTTATATCATGTTGGGTTATGTAAATGATTGGTTTTGTAGCTGATTTTAGTCTGACATATATTAGATCTGTAAGAGTTAATTAACAATGTACTTGTAATTTTTCAGGGGTGGTGTATGCTATAATGGTAGTGATATGTTGTTATATCATGTTGGGTTATGTAAATGATTGGTTTTGTAGCTGATTTTAGTCTGACACATATTAGATCTGTAAGAGTTAATTAACAATGTACTTGTAATTTTTCAGGGGTGGTGTATGCTATAATGGTAGTGATACGTTGTTATATCATGTTGGGTTATGTAAATGATTGGTTTTGTAGCTGATTTTAGTCTGACATATATTAGATCTGTAAGAGTTAATTAACAATGTACTTATAATTTTTCAGGGGTGGGGTATGTAGCTGAATATCTTTCCTGTGAAAGATTCCATCGATATCTGTAAGAGTTCTAGAAAATTATGGAAGAGAATTTATGAACATCTCCAATATATTAAAATTAAGGATGAGAATAATGCTTTGTTTAAGCAGACTTTAAAGTGTATAAAGATTTTAATATATTTTTGCTCTTGGTTTTTGGAACAGGTCTGTGAGGTATATGTGGGGGTGTCATTAATAATAGATTAGAGAACCTGGAACTTAAGTGGCAACTATATTGTCAAGCAGATAGCCCTCCGGTCTTAAATGAACTTAATATTAAATGTGTTTTGCCAAGTAAAATTAGACAAATATATAGTAACTTCATTACTCATATTTATAGAATATTTTTATTTGTAAGTCTTTTTAAAGAATGTTTTAGTACACTGTTTTAGATTGTTAATTTTATGGGCAGCATATATAAAGGTTGCCATTTTATTTAAGCTGTATTCTGAAGAAATTCTGTTGAATGAAAGTGCTAAGTACAGTATTTTTTTGCGGTTCTTTCGTGGTATCTTTTTTCAAAGCTTTTTGTTTGATGTTTTATTTTGCACTGATGGTTCTGGTGTGATTTGTTTCTGCAGTAACTTTTAAAGGACAACTATGGGAAAGCATACTTTATTTATATTCCTTAATGCATTTTCCTTCCCAACCTGTTGATCCTACCTCACAAAATCATTATTCAGGCATGTTGGATCTTTTATTTTTACTTTTCTGCTGGCTCCCAAGGTAATAGTAACTCTCAAAGAAATGCATTATCACTGTTCAGTAAAAACAGTGTCCCTTCACACTATCAAATTAACAACAGTACCCTATGTACGTGTGAAGCAGTAAGAGATCTGGGATCACAAGCAGACTGTGACCTTAACTTTGAGCACAATGTGCTGTAGTAACGAAGGCTTTCTCCGTAACACAGTTGATTAGCAAAGACGTTGCCTCTAGAGCAAAGGAGGTTATAACCCCTCTATACTTTTCAGTAATCAGGCCTATAATTGACTGTAACACCCCTTTCGTCATGTACTATACGAAGCACCTGCAGCAGCTGGAGACATCTCTGAGGTTTGTAAGTAAGAAGATCAAGGGACTGCAGCATGTGCCTTACACAGACTGACTAAAGTCCCTGTCACTGTACTCAGCATCGTATAAACTTCTTAGGGGAGACTTATGCCTGGCTTACAGAGCAATCTCCGACCAAACCTAATGAAACTGCTGCACATCTGTAAATCAAACAGGACTAGAGACACCTGTTCCAGGGGAGCTAAATCTGCCCTGTGACTTGAATAGGACGTGTTGGAGGGACAGATGTGTCTCCCAGCAACTACTGCATGGTTGGAATAGACTGCCAATTCATGTGAAGCAGAGCACCTCTATGATGCTGTTCAAAAGGAACCTGAACGAGTGGATGGGGCATTGCAAATTCTTACTGAGGATAGCACCCACACCCATCCTGGACATGGGCAGTCATTGCTAAATACAGTCCTGGGTACTGACCAGACTATCATTGTTATTACATTGTGATGAAACAGCTAGGCTTGAAATGATGTCCAGATTGATAGCCTAACAACTTTCTGTGATCCTATGACATCCTGTGTATTCGAGATAAGATGGAAGGGCAGTGCAGCAAGGCCACTTGGCTACTACTCAGCAGGAAGACAGATTAGAAATGCTGTGGGAATTGTGGTGAGGGACAGGCTTCAGAAGACGGTGAGGGATGTCAGTACCTCACAGATGGGTTGTGACAGTGAGGAGCAGGGTACATTGAGTCATCGGTTACAGGACCTGCTAGATAAAGGAGAACAACATGAATTGGGTTTTGATTCTGAGTGACCTAAATGCACTTATAAGGATGAACAGAAAAAGGGAGATGGTTGTCATAATGGTTAAGGTCTTAACCTCACTGATACAAGGTACAGGGTTTGATTCTGATCTCTTATTGGCTAGGCTTTGAAAAGTCTTTACCCCCTCAACATATCCTCTTGAAACTTCGTAAGTAATATACCCCCTCCTAATAAATGACATGATAACATAGGAACGCAATTAGGTTTGGATGCACAGCTAGCCTTATAAAGACCCTGGTGTTCATTAGCCTAGTATATACCTATGAATAGAATTAGTGACAGACTCATGGCAATCAGACTCCAGTGTAAGAGTCAAAAAGTCAAAAGTAAGTTTATTGTCATTTGGATCTACACAAGTGTAGATGAAATGAGATTCTGTGCAATCAGCTCATCATGAGACCGACAAAAAAAGTAAATTACATACATACACATAATTTAAAACAACATATATTACCACTATCTTATAAATCATATCCACACTTGTGTATAGCTACATATATTCCTCAAAACACACACTTGATAAAATACTCGTAACACACATCTAGAGACAAGGTTCAAGTAATACTATTGCACATGGACCATGTACCACATTGAGTGAACAAGTGGGATCACTACTAAATCCCGAATACTCACAATTCTGAAGACCGGAATCCCGAGATGAGAATATCGAATGCCGGCAATACTGAATGTTTACAGTCTCGAAGCACGTATTACCAATCTCCCAAAATACTGAATTCCAGTACCGGTCCAACACCTCTTTAGATATTTCACCACATACATTTGCTTGTCCATTGAAAATCTGCATCCAAGACACCCAAATGTGAACACTGAACCATTAACACACACACCAGACCTTTAACTTTGACCATATGTAACTCCAGCAGTAGTAAGCACATGAAACCAGCACTTTATACTGCATGATTCTGCTAACCAAACTAAAGGTTTTCCACCAACACAAACACTACTATAATTTTCCCAAACGTTATCCCTTCCAAAAAATAAAGACAACTGCTGCTCTCTGCTCCAAATACCCTTTCTAACTTAAAATGTGGTGATGTACACCCTAACCCTGGTCCACATTCCAAAATGGACAGCCAACCAACCCCCTTAAAATCATTAAACTTTACTGCCATAAATATACAAAGCATCAGAAATAAAATTCCCCACTTCCATGCATGGTTAAACCTAATCAAACCAGATTTCATTGCTATAACTGAGACATGGTTAAAACCAACCATTAGTAATACAGAATTCCTACCCCCCCCAACTATTCATGCCTCAGGAATGACAGACCACAAAAAAAAAAGGTGGTGGTGTCGCATTAATATATCCAAAACATCTATACCATAGTCCCCTACTCAAAACCTATTCCACAGTTCTCCTCCACTGAACTTTATTACCCTATTAAAACTTAATAGCTATAAAACACTCTGCGTCATAGTTCTATACATTCCCCCAGGTGACAGCATCCCCATTCTAGAGGAGATTCTTGCTTGGTCATCCAAAAATATTCATAACAAAACCATCATATTAGGGGATGTAAACATAAACTGGATAGATATCACCAATCCAAACCTCCCCTCTAGCATAAACCTATTCAACTATACCTAGCTCATTTCTGACATAACCAGACCCAACAATAAAATGACACAAGGCTCAACGTTAGATTGGATCCTTGTGTCCGACCCAAATAAAATCTCCACCTTTGGAACATTACCTAATAGTATCAGCAACCACCTACCAGTCTTCATCATTCATAAAACAACCACAACTGCCAGTAACCACCACCTAAAACAGACCTATCCCATTTCTCTCCAGAAACTCCAAATGAAATCTTAAGTCACACAAACTGGGCTCCATTAAATACCATACCATCGATGATGCAGTTGAATTATTTAATTCAACATTTTGCAAAATCTTAGACAGTATAGCTCCACCCAGAACTAAGAGTCAAGACTAACCATGCAACTTGGCTCACAAAATCCACTAAGCAAATGATGTCCTCTCGAGACAAAACTTGGAGAACATGGCAGAAACACAAAAACCCAGCTGACCTGGTACTATACAAACAACTATGTAATAATGCCAAAAGGCGGGTTACCAAAGATAAAAAAAAGACCACTTCCACAAACTACAGCACCAACACAGGCTAAATCCACAGAAATTCTGGGGATCAATAAATTCTCTTATTCATCCTGGTTCTAATACCAACCCTTGTTCTCACCCTGATAAAACCCCTTCTGAGATATCCTCTCTCTCTTTAATTCGTATTTCATCGATACCATTGTCAAACTGACCACTCCCCCCCCCCCCCCAGCAAACCCAAACACCCTTGGCCTGCAAACTACTTATTCTGAACCTTACTCTCTACCTAATTTTTCTTTCTCTGCCATGCCTACAAGCACCATAAAGAAATTCCTTCTAAAACTCAAAACATTTTTGCTCCTGTGCCCCTGACAACCTACCTACTGAATTTCTAAAAGTTAGTGCTAATTCCATTTCTTACCCCATTAATATACTAATCAATAGATCGATCCAAGAATCCTATGTTCCTAATATCTGGAAGAAAGCTTATATTCTTCCTCTACACAAAGGTGGCAAAAATTCTGACATCTCCAACTTTCGGCCCATAGCCATTCTCTCCCCAATCTCTAAAATACAAGAAAAATGTGTTCATACCCAACTTCTCAACCACTTAATTAACAATTAACAACTAGCTGCTTACCCCAACTCAACATGGCTTTAGACCTGGCCATAGCACAAACACAGCTCTCATTTCCTTTGTAGATCACGTTAATCGAGCACGTGATACTGGTCAAATCATCTCTTCACTCTTCCTTGACCATTAGAATAGTATTTTTCATCCCATTTTGTTCTCTAAACTCAATGATCTAGGTGTCTCACCCTCAACCCTGAAGTGGTTCTCTCTCTCTCTGACAGATACCAGTCAACCAAATGGCTACAATCCTTCTCCACCTTCTTAAATGTCTCCACAGGTGTTCCCCAAGGCTCCATATTGGGCCCCCTTTTATTCAACTTGTTCATCAACAACTTCCATAACTCACTATCTCATGCAGACGTAATACAATATGCCGATGACTCAACAACCCTTTGCACTGCTAAAACTCCTTCTGAACAACTTCTACTAACACAAAATGCCTTCACATCCATTGAAAAATGGATGTCAAGAAATCGCCTCATTCTCAACCTAAACAAGACCAAGCTGATCCTATTCCCTCCCAAAAAAACAACTCCTTAAACAGGGCTGAATTCTCTATCCACTCCCAGAGTAACACTACCATAGAAGTAGTCTCCAATACTAAACTGCTAGGAGTCACTATTGATGAATCCCTAACATTCAGTCTCCTCATACTCAATAACATTAAAAAAACTCACCAGAAATTAGGCACCCTCTATAGACATAGCTATTACCTCAATAATAATGCTAAAAAGACTCTAGCCTCAGCCTGTCTTCTCCTATCTCTCCTATATGGTGCCCCCATCCTCACAAACCTACACTCTTCACTTAAAACGAAGCTTGACATTTGCTACAATAAAGTAGCCAGATTTGCAACAAATGCTAGATCCTGTTCACATCACTGTTCCTCTCTGCATCGGCTTAACTGGCTAGAACTCCCACTCCATCTCAACTACCTCCATTTAACTACAGCTCATAAAATAATATATAGACAAAAAGCCTGTCCATCTCTCTCCTCTATATTAACTCTGTATCATCCAAACAGACCCTTAGATCAGAAAACAAAATACTACCGAAGGTTGAAAAAACCCAACTCCCAGCTGGTCAAATGCTCCATTCCTTCACTACCTCCACACTTTGGAATAACCTCCCTACCTCAGTAACCTCCATCCCTACCCCTGCTGTCTTTAAAATATCCTTTAGACAACACCTCTCTTCCTGCTGGTTATGCCCATGCCAGAAATAGCATCTGTTTCTTCCCCTTTCTCTCCTCTTACCACTCCCACTTATTAGAGGCTAATATGTAGTCACCATAACTAGTTCTACTGCCTTACCTAATGTTATTGCTCCACTATACTTGTGCGAGTATTAATACTTCTATATTTGAAATGTTTCCCTCCACTACACTTGTGCGAGTATTAATACTTGTATATATGAAATGTTTGCCTCCTCTTAGTGTAACTGCTATGGCCTAAATATGACTGTAAATACTTGTCGAGGTTGTTTCTATACTACCATAAAAATTTGTTTAATTCTTTGAATCTGCCAAAGAAATTCCACATTTATATTTGTTTAAATTATAAACTTTATTTACTTATGGAGCTTTTCTCCCCGGGCCTCCACTGAAAATGGGCTCATGTTGACCCAGTGGACTTTCCCGGTAAACGCAATAAATAAATAAGTGAAGATCTTCTGGAAGTAGAAATCACATGTATATGCCATATTGAAAGAAGACGCTGTGTGCTGTGACAAACATAATCCCAAACATAACTGTGTAAAATAAACAACTCATGAACGTAGATAGTGCTCATCTGCGCTTTAAACACCCTGTGACTAATGTCTGCGCTGTAAACACCCTGTGAGTAATGTCTGCGCTGTAAACACCCTGTGAGTAATGTCTGCACTGTAAACACCCTGTGAGTAATGTCTGCGCTTTAAACACCCTGTGAGTAATGTCTGCGCTTTAAACACCCTGTGAATAATGTCTGCACTGTAAACACCCTGTGAGTAACGTCTGCACTGTAAACACCCTGTGAGTAATGTCTGCGCTTTAAACACCCTGTGAGTAATGTCTGCGCTTTAAACACCCTGTGAGTAATGTCTGCGCTTTAAACACCCTGTGAGTAATGTCTGCACTGTAGACACCCTGTGAGTAATGGTACAACAGCGTTTCCACCTCACGTCTTCAGCAACTGCAAAATTGCTTGTACGAATTCCATGCAGGTATATTCCCTCTGATTATTCAAGACCCGCTGGAAATGGTTATGTCTATCTATAAGTTTCTGACGCTTTGGAGTTGGCGGATACCCATCAGCCAGTCTCTCACGCAATCCATCCACACAGTTTTGCTCCCTAGCCAGAGCTGTCAGTAAAACAGATAGATCCGTATCTCTGTTGCCAAGTATACACTTTAACAGGCGATGCCACGTCTCCACCGAGTTCTGTGTCCATGCCAAAAACAACCTGTTAAGGTCAGACACTTTCCAAAAGGTAACTGGAAATAACGGTGGGTGTCTACTGATGGCCACAGACCTAGTGGCAAACTTCCTCATCAGTCCCAAAAGGTACCAATCTGAGAAGTACTTAATAACCTCCCTACCACCTTCTGTGAATGTGTCCTTCAATTCATGAAAAATAGAAATGACATCACATTCTGGTAGAAACGCTAAGGCAACTAAGCACTTCACTGCTAATTGAAATTCATGGGAACTATTGTATAGAGAACCCAGTTCCAGTTGTTGCACCTTCCTCCATACGTTCTGACCAAAAGGGAACAGGCATCCCTTGGCTGTGATTGAACTGGTTTCGATGTTTGAACTGGTTTCGATGGATGCTTTTTATGGCAGCGATTTCATAATCACACAATACAAACTCAAGTGACAGGTTAAAGTCATGTGGTGAAAATAGGTCAAGAACACAGTGCCACATCAGGTTATACGCTTTAAGTGATTTCTTGGACATTAAGTAGTACATAAGTGGGACACACTATAACCTGCATATTTTACAATGCCATGGATACTATACAGCTGCCTGCTTAGCGTCTCTTTACAAGAATATGTCACGTCCATCAAACCAGATAGTTGCCACACTGAGCTCATGCAAATTATTGATAGTACTGAATATTATAACAGTAGTCCCGGAAGTAGGATCGGACAAATGCTTTTCAATAAATGTGCCTGACTGAAATGGGAACATGCTCATTTGAACAGTTTGAAGAGTTAGATTGGGTATATGGGTTTCCTGATCTCGCTTACACCTAACCCTTCTAATTTGCTGCAGTAGAGCTTTTCTTGTAGGTAAACTAGCCACACATTGTAAAGATGTTGATGCCATAGCATCATCTACTAACATACATGGGGTGTTCCTGGATAAGGATGCTTTCTGTTTTAGGGAACCACACATATTGTACTTCTCCACGTCAAAGGGATCACCTACGTGATTATGGGGAAGTGATTTTAGCGGCTGCTCACCTTTGGAAAGCGATTCAGTCACAGATGTTCATCGTGTTACCCTGCTACAGTCATCACACTTGGGTTATCCTGTCATCAGGCAGTCCCGCAGTCGGTCGGATTTCCAAAGTCTTGGTCCGACATCGGTTGCTGTCGCCTCATCCCTGACATCAGAGCGCCAGGGGTACATGTATTGCAACCGACACCATTTTCTTCAGTCTTTCTTGCCGCGCGGTGCCTGAAGCAGAAGCAGTTCGCAAGTGCCGGTCGGCCGACTCCTGAAATTTTCGAATTCGAGTTTCAGACCGAAGTCTTCTATAAAGCTAAGTACCCCATTGGGGAAACTTTTCTTGCCTCAGACCGATGTCAGAAAAGGTTAACAATTGTATTTCTTGTGGGAAGCAAATACCTCATAAGGATTTTCATTCTTATTGTATACCCTGCCTAGGCCCTGATCACGACGTCACTTCTTGTCGTTTTTGTGCTATATTTAATAAACGCACTATTAAAAGACGATTTGATTTCGCACGACACTTTTTTGGCAGAAAATTTAATTATAACATGCCGTCAGAGCTACTGACTACCAGCGTGCACAAAAAGCGCAGGGATAAGGATCAACAGCCCAGGCCTAAGCCCGATTCCGAGCCCTCGGTTGATCCGGTCTCCAGTTCTCCGGTTATCATTGAGGCTCCGACGCAGCCTCTGACTACCGCAGTTGAGGAACCCGAGACCGCTACGGATATTTTGACGGAATGTACTAGGCCGACGCAGCCTTTTACTTCAGGCCCTACCGACGACTTACCTCCCAAGGACACCGGTACTTCTGAAACACCTTCACTTTCTGAAGGCGTTTTCAGACCGGCGACTCTTGCAGTCAAAACATTTTCAAAACCGAAGACTCCTTCCAAATCGAAAAAAGCTCCACTTCAGTCTCCTGTTCAAGGCCCTATGCCTAAGAAACAGATGCTCAAGATGGCTGAAGATCTGATTTCTCTTATCAGGGGTTCCCAGCCTCCTCCTGACAAAAGGCCTAGACAAGAGGAAGAATCTGCTTCCTCTGGACAACTGTCTATTTCTTCGGATTCCTCTGAAGACCAAGACTATTCCTTCTCTCCTTATGAAGATTCTGATGCTGAGGACTATATTCCCTCAGCTTCCCCTCCAGAAGATTACTCTTTTGGGGAAACTTTACACACTATGAGGGAACATTTTCACTGGGAAGGTCAGGATTACTCTGATTCCAAGAAAAGGCTCAGAGAGTTTCTTTTACTCCCCCAACACAGACCTCTAGCCATCCCTCCGGTTTTGGACATTGTGGATGATGTTTATTTAGAATCCAGTTTCAACCCTGACTCTCTGCCTCCTGCCCTGGCCAAGCCTGACAGATACTACAGAGTACCTGATTCCCATAAATTCCTTTACAAAAGCCCAGTAGCTGACCCAGAGACTAACTCCCAGGGTCCCAAGGGGGCTAAGGCTTCCATGGCTAAAAATCCAGTACCTTCTGAAAGGGATTCAAGAGCACTAGACAGATGGGGGGAAAAAGGTTTACACCTCAGCCACTTTAGCTATGAGAACTCTAAACTGTCAATTTCATATGCTTAAGTATCAGCAATTTCTGATCTCTCAGTTAAAACAAAAGATAACAACCCTTCCTGAACAATCTGAATTGAAAGAAGTACAGGATTTGTTGCACGCCACCGAGCAGGTGGGCAAACATACCTTACAATGTGGGTTTGATTCTTTGGAGGCCTCCTGCAGAGCAGCGGTCACTGGTTCAGTTATACGTAGGCATGCCTGGTTAAAGGAACAAAGTCTGCCTGAACATGTTAAAGCAAAACTACTAGATGCTCCCTTGCAGCAGGATGTTCTTTTTGGTGTTAAAGCAGAAGAAGTTTTAAAGAAAATGGAAGATAAGGCAAAATCAATGCAGACAGTCAAAGATTTCCTACAGGTACAATCCCCTCCCTTCAGCAGAAACTGGCCAACCAAAAATTGGTCCTTTCCAGCCACTGACAGGCCTCAGAGGGGTAAATACAGGCGCCCAAGGGGCAGAGGACAACCACAAGCTCAGTATAAACCTCACCAATGGACCACTCCAACCCAGAAGGGAGGAGAAGACAGGTCTCAAGCCGCCAGAAGGCAAACTCAATGACTTGCACCTCAACTGGCCAAACAAAGCTCTCTTGTCAGCCCCCCTGGGGGGAAAACTAGCGTTATTTGTAGACAACTGGCACATGGTCACAAAGGACAAATGGGTCCTAGACATAATTTTACGAGGATACAGATTCCACTTTCACACCTTGCCAATAAAAAGAGGAATGCCAAACCTGCCACAAAATCAAAGGGCAGAGGCTCAAAAACAAATTACAGCTCTCATGGCCATGAGAGCCATTCAAAGGGTGCCAACTCAAGAGCAAGGTCAAGGATTTTACTCAAGACTATTCCTAGTACCCAGAACGAAAATGCTTGGAGACCAATTCTGGACCTTTCAATTCTAAACACTTAGTTACAAGTTCCCAAATTTAAGATGCTAACACTACATCCGCTACTTCCCATGTTGGGCAAGGAAGCATGGCTGGTAACGTTGGACCTCAAGGAGGCATACCTGCATGTCCCTGTCAGACAAAGTTGCAGAAGATACCTCCGTTTCATTGCAGGTTCAACCCATTATCAATTCTCTCTGCATTGCCCTTTGGCTTATCTACTGCGCCCAGAGTATTCACAAAATGCCTGGCACAAGTAATTGCATACTGCAGACAAAGAGGAATTCAAATATATCCATACCTGGACTGCCTCATCCAAGCAGAAAGAAAAGACATTCTCATACAACATCTGGCTTTTGTGAAGCATCTGCTAAATTGTCTGGGGTACACAGTAAACGAAAAGAAGTCAAAACTAGTACCCTCACAAAAAATGACATTCCTGGGTGCCAGCTTGGACACAACGGCCCAGAAGGCTTATCTTACACCAGACAAGCAATTACAACTGAGTCAATATTTCAAGACAATGGCAACAAAGACCCAATTAACTGCAAGACAAATTCTGCAGGCTTTGGGCTTCATGGCATCTTGCATTCTGATAATACCATTTGCAAAACTGCATATGAGGAAATTACAATGGTACCTAAAACGCGTATGGTCTCAATACAGCCACAGCTTGGACACAGTGATATCTCTCATTCCCTGCCTTCAACAGGAATTTCTATGGTGGGCACAGGCATGTCACCTCAACAAGGGTCAGCCTTTCACCTTGCCCCCACCCAGGCAAACTATCACAACAGATGCTTCAGACTATGCCTGGGGGGCTCACATGGCAAGGCAATGCATTCAAGGCCTACAGACTGCAGAACAAAGAAAACTGCACATAAACCAAAAAGAGATGCTAGCTGTACAGAAAGCTCTGACAGCCTTCAAGGATCTACTACAACCTGGACAACTGGCAATAAAGACGGACAGCACCACAGTAATGTGGTACATAAACAAACAAGGGGGCACACATTCCTACCCTCTTTGCAGGCAAGCAATAATCTTATGGAACACATCTCTGACCTGCCAAGTCCAGTTACAAGCTCACTTCCTGCCAGGACAGAAAAACACATTGGCAGACGACCTAAGCAGAAACATCAAAGATCCCCACGAGTGGAAGATAGACCCACAAATATTTGCAAAGATAACTCAAAGATGGGGCCTACCAAATATAGACCTGTTTGCCAGTCCCCAAAACTACCAGCTGACAAAATTTTGTACAAGGACATTCCACCAACAAGCTTGGAAAGTGGATGCTCTCTCCTTCAGTTGGAAAAACCTGACAGCATATGTCTTTCCTCCATTACCTCTTCTCACAAAGGTTCTTTTGAAGGTCAAAAAGGAGAAACCTCAAATGATTCTCATAGCCCCAGACTGGCCACGCCAGCACTGGTACCCACTATTGAAGAATATGGCTCACAGCCCACCATGGATATTGCCTCAAATACCTCATTTGCTCACGCAGCAAGACAAGCAGATTCTACACAGCCAGATCAAAATCTCAAACCTGGCTGCATGGCAAATCAATTAAGCGGCCAACCAGCCCCTCTTTCACAAGCAGTACTGGATGTTATTCTAGAAGCCAGAAGGCCAAGCACCAGGAAGGCTTACTCGGACAAATGGAAAAGGTTTTCTGCTTGGAACCAAGCTAAAGGCCTAGATACAACTCAGCCTCATATGCCTCACATTCTGCAGTATTTAGCTGAGATGTTGCATAAAGGACTTTCCTTCTCAATTAAAATCCATGCTTCAGCTATTTCAGCTCACTACGACACGAATCCACCTTTATTTTCAAATCCACTCCTAAGGCAGTTCCTCAGAGGGGCAAAAAACATTAGACCACCTAGAAGAGCTCCTACACCTACATGGGACCTCAACTTTGTTCTCGAAAAACTAACATTACCTCCCTTTGAACCAGCTTTTTTTGCAGACCTTCAGTTCCTGTCTTGGAAGACTGCCCTGCTCCTGGCAATAACTTCTGCTAGGAGAGTTTCAGATTACAGGCACTTATGGCAGTGGAACCTTTCCTCATTTTTCATCATGACAGAGTTTCTCTACGAGCTAATCCTTCCTTCGTGCCTAAGGTGGTTTTCATCGTAGCTTTAAATCAAACCATCCATCTACCCACTTTCTTCCCCAGTCTACAGAACAAAGGTGAGAGACTCCTACATTCCTTGGACATTCACAGGCAACTTCGATATTACATGGATAAAACTAAGGCTTTCAGAAAAACTGACCAGCTCTTTGTTTCCTATGCTACAGCTTCTCAAGGAAGGGCCATTTCCAAGCAAACCACTTCTAAATGGATAGGCCATTGCATACAATTCTGCTATACCCATCATGGGAAACCAGTTCCTCCTACCATTAGATCCCACTCTACCAGGGCAACAGCTACCTCTACAGCCTTTCTCAGGGGGTTTTCTATCAAGGAAATTTTAGAAGCTGCAACTTGGAGTTCTGTACACACATTCACCAAACACTATCACTTACCTCTTTATTCTAAGTCCAGGGCAGGCTTCGCCACTGCAGTTCTGCAGGGACTCATTGCCTCCTCTAACCCTCTATAATGCCTCCACCCTACCTTAGCTTTGGGATACTACCCAAGTGTGATGACTGCAGCAGGGTAACACAGTGAACATAGTACAGTTTTGTGCCTACCATAAATGTAGATGTTCGAGTGTTCACCCTGCTGCAGTCCAGGTTACCCTCCCTCCAACCCCTCTGATCTACTGGCTAAACCTCTGCTATGCCTTACTGATGTATTTGCTTATAGCTGAAGGGTTGTTGTGTCTGTACAGTGTTCTCACTTTTTGGTACTGATTTGGATCACCTTTTTGGGGGCACCTGACATCTGGGGCAAGAAAAACTGAAGAAAATGGCGTCGGTTGCAATATATGTACCCCTGGCGCACTGACGTCAGGGATGAGGTGACAGCAACCGACGTCGGACCAAGACTTTGGAAATCCGGCCGACTGCAGGACTGCCTGACGACAGGATAACCCAAGTGTGATGACTGCAGCAGGGTGAACACTCAAACATCTACATTTATGGTAGGTACAAATCTGTACTTTCTCCCTCTACAACTGCCACTACGCTTCAGTTTGCAGCATCAGTACCTCTTGCTTTTTCTCCAATAAGAACGTGCTTCGTTTTTGTGATTGCACTCTCGGATACAGGTGTCCTACACTACCGGGCACTTCGTAATGTTTGTCGGACATGATGATGACATCAGCTGTTGCACAAGATTAAAGTTGTACTACACCTTTTATAGCAGGAGGCCGATAGAGTAATCTTCTGTGCGTTTTACTGTGGGGAAGTGTCAATTCGAGATTACGTGGCTTGTGATTATGTACTTTCGGTATTACAATTCTTCGTGATTCTCATCTCGGGATTCCGGTTTTCAGGATTGTGAGTATTCGGGATTTAGTAGTGATCCCGAACAAGCACATAGCAGTAGCAGCTGAAGAAAAAACATTGCACCTGGGTTAGTAGTATAAATTATAGTGGTTGGCTGGGCTTAATAAATAGCTAAAATAACTGACAGGGAATGGGAGGTCCCAACATCCTGACCTGTCAATGAGTAGATCTAATGTTGGAGTAAAGAAGTCTGATCACATTTGGATAAAAACTGTCTTTGAATCTAGTAGTCCTGCATCGAATACTGTGGTATCTTTTACCTGATGACAGGCTCATAACCAAACTGTTTGCAGGATGAGTTGAGTCATTTAGTATTTTGGTGACTGTCTTTAGGCTGGTCGATATATAAAGATCCTGGAGTGTTGGCAGACTAATGCCAGTTATCCTGTCTGCAACTCTCACCACTCTCTGCAGGGATTTCTTATCTGCAACCAAACTGCTCTGCAGAAGGTGGAAAGTGCTGACAACAAACAGGGAGGGACAAAGTCTTACCTCCTGTGCAGACTGGGTTTACAGGCCTAGAAGATAGCTTTGCAGAGTCAACTCTCCCTTCAGGCTGTCTACGGTCCCGAGACTACTGTGGCAGACACACTCAGCAGGTCCATGACTCAATCCCACGAATGGATGTTACACCGGGATGTGTTTCTGAACATGGTCCATCGATGGGGTATACCTCAGGTAGATCTCTTGCCTCCCCCATGAACAAACACCTTCCCAAGTTTTGTGCCAGGGTCCCCCCATCCTTTTTGAGTCTTCTCAGAAAGTGGAGACATTGGTGTGTTTTTTTTCACTATGTGGCAGGTATTTCCGGACCAAGAGAGATCATCAGAGGTATCGGCTCTGAAGAATCTGGTACTGCTTACCCTTTCCACCATCTCTCGGTTGATCAGGAGTGGTGCATGGGGTGTTTGCTTCTTCCTGTAGTCTACGATCTCTTTTGCTTTTGTTACATTCAGGTCAAGGTTGTTTCTTGCACACCGTGCAATTAGTGTGTTAACCTCTTCTCTGTATGCACTCTTGACCTCTCTCCTGATGAGACACACGACTTGTGGTGTCATCAGCAAACTTGATGATATGATTTGTATTGAAGTTTGCTGTGCAGTCATGGGTTAAGGTAGTAAACAATAGGGGGCTGAGAACGTAACCCTGAGGAACACCTGTCTGGAGTGTTATGCTCCTAGAGGTATTCTTGCCCACACTAACCTTCTGTGGCCTGTTAATCAAAAATGTATTTATTATTTTATTTATTTAACATTCGTTTACTGGGAAAGTCTGAATTGGAGTGCAGCCAATTTTCAGCGGAGGCCCAGGCAGAAACGCTCCAGATGCATGTCTTTGTAACGTGGGAGGAAACTGGAGTACCTGGAGAAAACCCACACAAACGTAGAGAGGAAATGCAGATTCTGCACAGAAGGCACCCCAGCCGAAAATTGAACCAGAGAACCTCTTGTTGTGAGGTGACAACACTACCACTGCATTGTCCAAAAAGTCCAGGATCCAATTGCAGAGTTGTTTGCTGATGCCCAGATGGTACTAGCTTATTGATTAATCACACAGGGACAGCTGTGTTAAATGCCGAGCTAAAGTCAATGACTATCATTCTCACATAGCTGTCCTTGCTCTCGAGATGCTCAGGAGCAAAATGCAATGTGACCACTATTGCATCAGCCATGGATCTGTTTTCTCTGTAGGGTAACTGCAGTGGATGAAAAAAATAAGATAGGAATAGGGCACTATTACTAATCTCAGCCTGTGCTCCAGATCAGGGTTGTAACGGTGAGGAGAAGATGAAGCAGGACAACATGAACTGGTGCTGATAATGGGGGATCTGAATGCACATACTGCTACGAGTGGAACAGGTTATGAGGAAACGAGTGCACATTTACACAGATAAAGCAGCACTACATGAACTGGTGCTGATAATGGGGGATCTGAATGCACATACTGCTACGAGTGGAACATGTTATGAGGAAACGAGTGCACATTTACACAGATAAAGCAGCACTACATGAACTGGTGCTGATAATGGGGGATCTGAATGCACATACTGCTACGAGTGGAACAGGTTATGAGGACTGCCTGGCTCAACATAGATGGGGTAACAAGAATAAAAAGAAAGTAGTGCAGTCAGTCATCCCCCAGCATAAACCACTAGTTGCCACAGTCAGCTACAAATAATGGTCAGGGAATGCTCTAAGTTCAACAGTGACTAGGCTGAATAATTGGAAGTTGACTGGAGAGAAAATACAACAGTTCACGGAATTAATCAGGGCTGTAGCACCTCAGGAAGAAATGCACATAGATGGAGATGAAGAATGGCAGTGCCTCAAAAGAGCACATGTAAGGACTGTAGAACCAATATGTGGCCGAGCCAGGTATGGACGCAAGGGACATAAGGAAAGCTAGGGCTGGAATACAGATTTCTGGGAAGCAATTAAAAGAAAGAAGGAGTGCAGGAAAAAGTGGGAGATAGAAAGGAGGAGTGCAGGAAAAAGTGGGAGATAGAAAGGAGTGCAGGAAAAAGTGGGAGATAGAAAGAAGGAGTGCAGGAAAAAGTGGGAGATAGAAGGAGTGCAGGAAAAAGTGGGAGATAGAAAGAAGGAGTGCAGGAAAAAGTGGGAGATAGAAAGAAGGAGTGCAGGAAAAAGTGGGAGATAGAAGGAGTGCAGGAAAAGTGGGAGATAGAAAGAAGGAGTGCAGGAAAAAGTGGGAGATAGAAAGGAGGAGTGCATGAAAAAGTGGGAGATAGAAAGGAGGAGTGCATGAAAAAGTGGGAGATAGAAAGGAGGAGTGCAGGAAAAAGTGGGAGATAGAAAGAAGGAGTGCAGGAAAAAGTGGGAGGTAGAAAGAAGGAGTGCAGAAAAAAGTGGGAGGTAGAAAGGAGGAGTGCAGGAAAAAGTGGGAGATAGAAAGAGGGAGTGCAGGAAAAAGTGGGAGATAGAAAGAAGGAGTGCAGGGAAAAAGTGGGAGATAGAAAGGAGGAGTGCAGGAAAAAGTGGGAGATAGAAAGAAGGAGTGCAGGAAAAAGTGGGAGATAGAAAGAAGGATTGCAGGAAAAAGTGGGAGATAGAAAGGAGGAGTGCAGGAAAAAGTGGGAGATAGAAGAGGCAAGGAAGGAATACTAATGGCTGACAAGGAAGGAATACTAATGGCTGACAAAGAGGTCAAGAGAAGAATAGAGCAATGGAGGCTCTACCAGCTCCTGAAAAGTGCCTCAGTACATGGTACAAAGAAACTCTACTAGGTTGCAAGGCAAAGACAGAAAGATAAAGAAGATAATCGGATACCCTTCGTATGAGATGTCAGCAACAACCTGCTCACTAGTGCAGAGGACATCAAAGGCAGATGGAAGGAGGACTTCCAGCATCTCTTGAATAAAGAAACTCCCACATAAGTGATACTGCCCCAGACACAACCTATGATGAAAGAAGAGGAAATAGGCAGCACTATGGAAAATTAAGTCAGGGAAAGCAGCAGGCTGAGATGAGGTCACAGCAGATCTGGTCAAGATGTTGGGTGACATGGGGAGAAATGGCTTCTGAGGGTACTCATAGCAGTATGGAGAGCAAGGCTATATGACACAGCAGATCTGGTCAATATGCTGGGTGACATGGGGAGAAATGGCTTCTGAGGGTACTCATAGCAGTATGGAGAGCAAGGCTATACGTCACAGCAGATCTGTTCAAGGTGCTGGGTGACATAGGGAGAAATGGCTTCTGAGGGTGCTCATAGCAGTATGGAGAGCAAGGCTATACGTCACAGCAGATCTGTTCAAGTTGCTGGGTATCATGGGGAGAAATGGCTTCTGAGGGTACTCATAGCAGTATGGAGAGCAAGGCTATACGTCACAGCAGATCTGGTCAAGATGCTGGGTGAAATGGCTTCTGAGGGTACTCATAGCAGTATGGAGAGCAAGGCTATATGTCACAGCAGATCTGGTCAAGATGCTGGGTGACATGGGAAGAAATGGCTTCTGAGGGTACTCATAGCAGTATGGAGAGCAAGGCTATACGTCACAGCAGATCTGGTCAAGGTGCTGGGTGACATGGGGAGAAATGGCTTCTGAGGGTACTCATAGCAGTATGGAGAGCAAGGCTATACGTCACAGCAGATCTGGTCAAGATGCTGGGTGAAATGGCTTCTGAGGGTACTGATAGCAGTATGGAGAGCAAGGCTATATGTCACAGCAGATCTGGTCAAGATGCTGGGTGACATGGGGAGAAATAGCTTCTGAGGGTACTCATAGCAGTATGAAGAGCAAGGCTATACGTCACAGCAGATCTGGTCAAGATGCTGGGTGAAATGGCTTCTGAGGGTACTCATAGCAGTATGGAGAGCAAGGCTATACCTGATGATTAGAGAATAAGCATACAAGTGCCAGTGTACAACAACAAAGGTGGCATTCACAACTGTGGGCAGTATAGAGGTGTAAAACAACGGTGGCATTCACAACTGTGGGCAGTGCAGAGGTATCTCACTGCATGAAAGTTCTGGAGGCAGTGATTGAGAAACTAATACACATAGCAGTATAAAGCAAGATGAGCAGTTTGGATTGCGATCAGTATGCAGCACAGTCAACCTGATGTTTTCAGTGAGACGGAATAGGTTCATAGGTTCATACTAGGCTATCTGCCCTAGGGCATTTATAAGCCTAGCCAGAGTGTGTGTGGCTTTCACCACCCCTTAGGATGAGAATACTATACCCATTAGTTTGCTGTGCCTCTGTCCAGCAGTGACACAGAGATGATTCCCGGGGTAAACCTACGATCTCCCATCCACTCGTCAAGATTTCTCTTGAACAGAGTCAGTGAGGGGCTCTGCCTCACATGGACTGGGATTCTGTTCCATTGTGTAGGGAGTCTCTGGGTGATGAATCTGTCCCTCCAGCATGTCCTATTTATATCCGTGTTGAGGTTTAAGTCTCTTGCTCTCGTGGCTCTGGTGTATTTGGATTTTTTGAGGTGGAGCATGTCCATTAATTCCGGGTTGGACATGGCCTTGTATGTCAGGCACAGATCACCTCTGAGCAGACGGTATGCGACTGAATAGAGCTGGAGTTTCTTCAGTCGGGCATCGTATGACATATGTTTGAGCCCCTTTACCCTTTTGGTGAGGAACTTTTGGGGTCTTTCCAACTGCTGCAGGTGTCAGGTAAGGTACATTCCAAATGGGGCGTTGTACTCAATCATTGGTCTGATAAGTGAAGAGTACAGGGGTACAATGACCTCTCCTGATCTGGATGTGAATCCCTTCATGATCAGGTGGGTAATGTAGAAGGTCTTCCTAACCACTTTGGCAATGTGAGTGTCAAAAGAGAGGTTACTGTCAACTTGGTCCCCAGGTCCCTGATAACTTCTTCCGTGTTTAATGGATTACCACCTATGTGGTAATTAGGGGTTACCTTGTTTTTCCCAAAGGGTATGACTATACATTTTTTGGCATTTAGCTTAAGGCCATGGCTCTGGCACCAGTTATCCATTTCTATGAGACCTCTCTGGAGGATGTCTGTGTCTGATGGAGTGTCAATTATGGTGCCCAGTTTGCAGTCATCTGCAAATTTTGTCAGCCACAATCCCCCTATGTTTGCCTGCACTTCAGAAAAATAAATGCCGAACAAGAGGGGACCCAGGACTGAGCCCTGTGGGACACCGCTCGTGACCGGCTTAGAGTCTGACATGGCACCAGCAACTCTAACCCTGTATGTTCTGTCCTTGAGCCAGTTTGCAACCCATCTTGTGACATATGGCTTTACATCTAAGCTGGTGAGCTTTTCTATGATGCCCGAGCGGTATATTGTGTCGAACGCTTTTGCTAGGTCAAGGTAGGCTGTGTGAACTGCCTTACCCTCATCAATGGCCTTAGTGACTGTTTCGAAAAAGTCGACCAAGTTCAAGAGGCAGGATCTGCCCTTGACAAAGCCAAATTGGGTAGGATCCAGTGTCTGTAGGTCCCCAATGTCTTTATTTATGAGTTCCATTATGATCCTCTCCATAGCTTTGCAGACAAGGCTCGTCAAGCTTATGGGGCTTATAGCTGAGAAGATGGTAGAGATGAAGGAAGCTTCCAGCTCGGTGTTCCTAGACTTGGAGAAAGCGTAAGACAAGGTCCTAAGAAAGCTGATTTGGGCAGTTGTGTGATGGTTCCAAGTCCCAGAAACATTGGAAGAATTATTGTAGACTCTGTACAAGGACCCCATGACTCAAGTTCAAACAGTTTACCGAGAGCTATAGAAGTTCCAAGTGGGAGTGGCAGTGGAGCAAACAGTTCAGAGGTGACGGATCAACAAAGTTGCTCTTTGCAGATGATGTGGCATTACAGGCAAACTCTGAGCAAGAACTTTAGCAAAGGATGGGGGAATGGACTGCAAAACTGAAGGCACATGGGATGACACTGAGTAGAGATAAGACAGTTGTCATGGCAGCAAACAGAAGAATCAGAAGAAACTGAACACTGAAATGGAAAGGAAACTAGTAGAATAGGTTGACAGCTTCAAGTATCTGGGATGAGTGGTTGAGCAGAAGGGAAGTCTGAATGAGGAGGTCAAAGTTAGAATCAGAGGGGCTGCAGCTAGCTGGCTCACTATGTCAGGGGGTAGTGTACGATAGTTTTCAGCTTCTATGGCATTCTTCTAAGATGTGCAAAACAGTAGTGTGACCTGTATGATTGTGTGGTACAGAAACCTGCACGGTGAGGGTATTGAGGAAGCTAGAGGTGATGAAGTGCCTGAGAAGGGTGGTTGGATGCACACTATGGGACAGGCAAAGAAATGAGGACATCAGAGCAGAAGCCAAAGTAGCTTCACTTTCAGACAAAGTCAAAGAGAACAGATTACGTTGGTTTGGGCCCATGTACAGAAAAGCAGAAGACAATCTGGTGAAGAAGATTTGGACAGGCAAGAAGATGGCAAGAAGAAAAAGGATGTCCAGCAAAGAGATGGATGGATTGTCTGATAGAAGACCTGTGACAGTCAGGTGTGAAGGAGAAGGGAAGAGAGCGGCATTGAATCGAGAGAGATGAGAGAGTTGACACAACACCCTGACCCCTTGTTGAAAATGGGGAAAAGGGAGTTGTTGATGATGATAATTCCAGTTCATTTAAACAGGCTTTGTGGCATTCTTGGATCATAGATAACGTTCTGTAGCTAGAATATGGTAAAGAACTTTGCTGATGGTTATTTGGACATGAAGCTTAGGGCATCATGTTGTTTTTTCAGCTTTCATGTCTCGCTCTTCTGAATAAAGATTGAGACCCCTCCATCTTTTTTCCCTTCCTGCATATCAGTTGGTCTAAATGTGTGGAAGGCATTATAGCCCTGTGCAGCCAAAGTACTTTTCACCAGTTGAAACCATGTCTTCATTACTGCACAGATGCCTACTTTCCCTGCGGTGAGAAGGGCTTGCAGGAGGAGTGGAGACACCTAGTATTTTTCAAAGAGCTCTAGGCTGTTTGCTGCAAAGGTGCATCCCCAACCAGCAACTGTGCTCTAGTGACAAACGTCTCTTCATCGTTCAAACATTCAGTGATGTAGCTGGCGATGCCCTTTACTCCAGCCTTCGTTCCAGAGCCTGGAACTCCATCCCACGCCCTATTAGACTCACTGAAAATCGGCATATTCAAGACTAAACTAAGAAACTCCACCCCAACTCTTGGCTGTGCTGCTGTTGCACTTTAGGATAAGATTACTAACTTAAAATTCTTTTGAACCACCTCAGTGGTGAAACAGTAGCTTTGTTTAAACACTCATACAATGGACTGTTCTGTTATTACTGTGTCTTACTATTATGTAGAAATGTATAATGTCTTGTGTTTTACAATTGTAATATTAACATAGATTGCAAAAATGTGACAGTAGAATGTATTGTTCTTTATCTTTGTGTATGGAGCTAACCCCCCCCCCTCTCCATTGAAAAAGAGCCTTGTGCCCAGATGGCTTTCCCGGTAAACAAAACAAAAATAAAATAAAATCAGTAGCACCTTTACATTTTCCTTTGTTTGTTTTGTTACGCTGGTAGGTTTAGCTATTTAGCATTGCCTAAAAAGGCACTATATGGGGTTGAAAAGTGTTTAGGCAATATTCAAAGGCCTAGTGGAGGCAGGTGCAGACCATCACTGGCATGTGGTCTGTGAATCACATTCTCCCAAACTAACAAATATTGTATCCTCTTCAAATAACACCAAATGCTAAGCCAGTTGTTGAAGTTAATTCCCTTTTGCTGATATCGAGATGTCATCTTTGGGGAATGTAGGATGCTACTCATTCCTTGGCTTATACTTGCCTTGGACACACAAGTCTGAGAGATCCATCATGAGGTACATTTCAAGTCATTTACACCCACATATACTGTGACAGAGTTATAGTGGTAGATGCTGTTCAAGGACTTCATTGTGTTTGTGAATGATCTGATGAACCCTGGCACCAGAGACCTAAATGACTGTCACCGTGTCCTTGTGGTGCATCAGTATGTCTTACAATGGAGTCATCTATGACTACAATATTATTTTGGTAGACGCCTGCCATACGGGATCCCTGTTTCAGTGTGTGGTGCTAGGCTTGGGTGCTTAATGTTGTTGGTACATTATGAAGGTGTTTGTGGTTAGGACAACCTTGGCTTTAGAACCTTGATGTCCTTCTATTCATATGCTGCAGTATTTATAACATGAGGGAGTCCACCATCAGCTGACTCGTATGTTTGGCCAGTATACAAAAGTCTGTCGCTACTGTGAGGTACGTGCGACGCCGCACATCAGCAAATGTATATCAACCATAGCAAGACATCGGGTATAAAGTGGATGTCAGCATGTACCAACCTCAGAACTTTTCTGCCGCCTGTCCAATCGCCTGCTCTGGTCATTGCTCATCAGACAAGTTGAGAACATTGGTTCAGATAAGGTTGGGGGGGTTTTCCTTTAATTAATTTCACTACTGTATTTTGCTGTGATTACATGTCAACTAGGAAGGGCAAGTGTCGGTATGGAAGATAGATTCCTCGTATGGGTTCTCACGACCTTTGCTTGTTTTGCCTAGCCCCAGACCACGACCATACTGCCTGTGCTATCTGTAAGGCCTTCATACCCAAAACCCTTCATAGCTGCTTAGTTTTCCTGAAGTTATATCTTGAGAATCAGCACCTTAAGTGTCTTTCACGTGACACAGAGGCTGTGTCGGGCCCTTCAGATGAGCCACAACCAAAAAAAGGCCAAGAAGCCACAGCCTGATTTACACGCTGCTCCCTCTGCTCCAGATGTGTCTCCTGAGGTCGTAATGGGCCTGGAGGCCATCCAAAATTTGGTAGATGTTCCTTTGATGGGTACCGGAGTGGAGGCCGTGAAGAACCCTACCAGCACATCCTCAAGCGAGTAGCAGGCATCCGACTTGGGTGTAGGGGGGAACCATGGCTTGTTACTACCAAAGGCCTGCCTTATCCGAAGGCCTGTTCAATGCCTTTACGGCCCTACGACAGACCTCAGCTCCCCTCACTCCCTTCTCGTGCATTTCCTCCCTCTACTCCTTTAAAGAGGACTTCTGGGGAGATTTCCTCACTCTCTCTCAGATGATGAGTCGTCTTCGGGAGACCTCTACTCCTTTAAAGAGATCTTCTGGGGAGATTTCCTCAGATGATGAGTTGTCTTCAGGAGACCTCTACTCCTTTAAAGAGGACTTCTGAGGAGATTTCCTCAGATGATGAGTCGTCTTCAGGAGACCTCTCCTCCTTTAAAGAGGACTTCTGGCATCTACTTGGACATTACTATTCCTATATCTGTCTCTTTCTCTCTATACTTGATATATTACTCAAACCTGTCATCTCATCTACTATCTAAACCTTGTTTGTTACTTCTTACTGCGTAATTCTGGGTCTTATAACTATTTGCTCATGCGCAAAATGCTCATCATATTTGTTAATACTGTAAATATTGTATAGACTCTAGTGTTTGTTTATTTTTTTATTTCTGCATCCAAATTCCTGCATCACTCAGATTGTAGGGTTAGGGATCCTCGTGGTATTTTTTTCTGTTAAATTGATTCCATACTGTTGCTGTGCTACTTTTAAATAGTTCTGTAGCTTCTTATAATTTGTTGTTTTATGTCAGTTACTAGTATATATTAGTGGAGCTTTTCTCCTTGGGCCTCTGCTGAAAATGGACATATATCCAGCCAGACTAGCCCGGTCAACAAATGTAAAAAAAAAATAAAAAAAAATGATGGGGAGTCTTCGGGAGACCTCTACTCCTTTAAAGCAGACTTCTGAGGAGATTTCCTCAGATGATGAGGAGTCTTCGGGAGACCTCTACTCCTTTAAAGAGGACTTCTGAGGAGATTTCCTCAGATGATGAGGAGTCTTCGGGAGACCTCTACTCCTTTAAAGAGGACTTCTGAGGAGATTTCCTCAGATGATGAGGAGTCTTCGGGAAACCTCTACTAGAGGACTTCTGAGGAGATTTCCTCAGATGATGAGTCTTCGGGAGATGAATCTTTGGCTTATTTAGCCCAAATTTCTTCTCCTTTGGGTTATGGTTCACCAGAAAAGGAATCTAATGGCACAGATTCCCCTGGGGGAGGATTTCTCATTTGGAGAAACTATCCTGAAGATGAGAGAGTTCTTCAAGTGGGACTGCTGCCAGGTATCTGACATCCAAAAAAAGGTACTGCAACCTCCAACAGATGGCGTCCCTCTCTCCATCTGCCATACCTCCTCTTCTGCTGGCCTTCTTAGATGCCTTTACAGCTGCTTCAAAGTGCCCTGATTCCCAGCCCCCAGCCGCCAAGCTCCCAGATAGATTTTATAAGGTGCCTTAGGACTCCAAATTCCTCTTCAAATGTCCCTCTGCAGAGCCTGCTACCATTTCAGTCTCTGCAGACAAGGCATCCAAAATGCTACCTTCTACCGCCTTGCTTCCCTCAGATAAAGAGAGTAAAGTCATGGAGAGATTAGGGAAAAAGGTATATACCTCTGCTACTCTGACCTTCAGGGCAATTAATTATCAAACTCGTATGGCCAAATTTTTCTTGACCTTTCTGTCAGATTCAGGAAAGCTACTTTCCGAGCTCCCTGATTCTCCCGCCAAGGCTAAGCTGTCCTCCATTCTTAATTCCTTGGCCCAGGTTACAAGGCACATCATTAAATGCAGTTATTATGCCATGGAGGTCCCAGATAGGGCAGCTGCATCTGGGTCTGTCCTGAGGAAGTATTCATGACCCAGGCTCCAACCTTCATCATGGATGTTCCCAGACCTTATTTGTTACCTTGGCTGCAGAACTATTTAAATCTTTACAAGAAAAGGGCAAGGAGCTGCAAGACTTAAAACATAACTGTTTCCCCTGTCCCTTGGTTTCAGAGGAATTATCCTACCAAAACCACCTTTGTCAGAAAGCCAGCCAGGCCACATTCTATCGATGATGAGAGACCCTAGGAAACAATTCCCATCTAAGTCTGCCTCTTCTCCTCCCAGCCAGAAACAGCCCTTTCCGGATAAGCCTGGTAGTTTTTTGACTACCCGCCTCCAAGCCCATTAACTCTTTTGCCTTTTTGCCCCTCTCTCTCTCCCCCTGGTTGGAATCCGATAACCCAGGACTCTTGGGTCTTGTCCATCATCCGACAAGGATAGTTTATGATGTGGAAAACTCTTCCCTCCTTCAGGGGCATTCCACAACCTCCGAAAGAACAAATGGAATTTTCCCCCCAGGTCATATCCAGTCTTCTTTCTCGAGGCACTATTCAGGAAGTGCCACCCTCCCAAGTTGGAAAAGGATTTTACTCCAGGATGTTCCTGGTTTCCCAGGAAGGATGGCTCTTGGATGCCCATTCTAGACCTTTCCCATCTAAATACCTTTCTAAAAGTCCCCACCTTTCATATGCTAAAATTGCCCCCCCTTCCTTCTTCCTCTCATACTTCCCAGGCCTTTATGGTGTCATTAGACATCAAAGATGCCTACCTTCATATCCCCATTCACCTTCAGTTCAGGAAATTTTCTTTGCTTTTCTATTGTTTTCTCACATGTTCAGTTCTCTGCTTTGCCCTTTGTTCTGTCTAGGGCACTGAGGGTCTTCACGAAATGCTTAGCTCCTGTCATAGCCTACTGCAGACTACAGGGCATACAGATATTTCCTTACCTAGGCAACCTACCTACCTAGGCAACCTACTTCTCCAACACCCCATCTCCAGACATCCTTCAGGAGAACATCTCCTTCACGGTGTCTCTACTGGAGAGTCTAGGGTTCACAATCAACGATCAAAAGTCTGCTTTGATCCCGTCCCAAGACCACATTTTTCTTTGCTGCAGGATTCAAACAGACTGGATGCTAGTTTCCTTACTTCCAGAAAAAGTCCTGTCCCTAACTTTCTACTTCCAGGACCTCTTGCTCCTCCAATCCCTGACTGCCAGGGAGTTTCTACTCCTCTTGGGGTTCATAACTTCCATGATCTCCATGCTCTCTTTAGCCAAGTTACCCATTAGAAAATTCCAGTGGTTGTTTTGGACAGTTTGGATGCAACAAAGTTTTTTTATCCCACTCTTGGGTTGCTTGAAAAGAGAGTTAGACAAGTGGATACTTCAGGTCGTAAGGAACCAGGTCTACCCTTACAACCATCTCTCCCCACTCAGGAGCTGTACATGGATGTTTCAGACTTAGGATGGGGAGTAGCACTGGAATCCTGGAAGGTCAGAGATGTCTCATCTCCAGGCCAAACAAGGGAGTATATCAGTATGAAGGCGATAAGGGCCTTGATTTTCGCCCTCCAAATCTTCAAGCCTTTGCTTTCTCCAGGGGTTCTACGGTGCTTTACAGACAATACCACAGCCTCTGGTATGTCAACAAATAGGGAGGGACAAAGTCTTACCTCCTGTGCAGACTGGGTTTACAGGCCTGGGAGATAGCTTTGCAGAGTCAACTCTCCCTTCAGGCTGTCTACAGTCCCGAGACTATTGTGGCAGACACACTCAGCAGGTCCATGACTCAATCCCACGAATGGATGTTACACCGGGATGTGTTTCTGAAAATGGTCCATCGATGGGGTATACCTCAGGTAGATCTCTTGCCTCCCCCATGAACAAGCACCTTCCCAAGTTTTGTGCCAGGGTCCCCCCCATCCCTTGGCATCGAAGGTGGATGCTCTGTCTTTTTCTTGGAAGAGAATGTTTCTCTATGCAGTCCCCCTCTTCCCACGTCTCCTAAAGGTCCTGCTGAAATTCCATCAGGAGCAACAAAAAAATCTTGCTATGACCCCCTTTTGGCCAAGACAGCATTGGTTCCCCCTTCTCCTGCAATTTAGCCAAGGGCGATCTCTGCAAGTTACCCCAGAGAATGGAGCTACTCCCACAGGACAAGGGAACTGTCGTATACCCACAGATGTCAACGGTAAGTCTGACTCTGCGGGTGAAAGGGGGTTTGATTCTCGTCACACCTTTTTTTTTTTTTTTTTTTTTTTGAGAATGTGCCCCAAGTTCTGCAGCAGGCCAGAAAATCCACAGCTAGGAGGAAATCCTACGTTTCCAAATGAAGAGGTTTTCCATCTGGTGTCTCAAAAAGGATTTACAACCACTGTTAGTGGATCTTCCAGTGGTCCTGTCCTACTCGTGTGAATTACTGAAGAGTGGGCTGTCTTACTCCTCATTTAAAGCCCATCTTTCTGCTATTGCTGCATACCTGCCTGATCTCCCCCTTTAGCTTCCAGGTTGGAAGTTAAACTCTTTTTAAAAGGTGTCCTTCACATCAGACCACCAAGGAAACCAGTTCCTCCGCCTTGGGATCTCAATTTTTGTCGTGAAGAAACTTACCCTGGCCCCCCTTTTGAGCCAACAAGTTCCTCTTCTCTGCAACATTGCACCTGGAAAACTGTCCTTCAAGTGGTCATTACTTCTGCCAGAAAGGTGTCTGAATTACAAGCTCTGATGTCTTCCTTCCCCTTCACAGTCTTCCATAGGGAATAGGGTCTCCTTACGCACTAATCCCTCCTTTATGCCTAAGGTGGTTAATGAGTTATCTCTCAATCAGTCTATCAATGTTCCAACCTTTTTTCCTTCTCCTCAGTCCTCCAGTGAGAGGATTCTGCACACTCTAGACGTGCATAGGTAACTCAGATACTATTTGGACAAAACCAAGCCAATCCATAAGTGTGAACACCTGTTTGTTTCCTATCACCCAAGGTTTCTGGGTCAACTTATTTCCAGACTGTCTCCTCTTGGATTTCAAAAGCTATTTCTTCTGTTGTATAGCCAATGGAAAGAATCTCTCCTGTCTTGTTAGGGCACATTTCACTAGGGTAGTGTCTTCCTCTGGAGCTTTCTTTAAAGGGTTGGACACTTGCTCAATCCAGGAGGCAGCTACCTGGTTCATATTTTCACTATACACTATAAATTAGATTTCATTTCCAGGTCCAGGGCTGGTTTTGCCTGAGCTATTTCTCATGGCTTTGTGAAGAATGCTTCTGCTTCTCCACCAAATTCTTCCTCTGCATGAGCTTTGGTACTCTCCCTCATGTTATGAAAACTGCAGCATATGAATAGAAGGACGTAGAATAGTTGTGTAAAATCTTACCATAACCATAGATGTCCTTCTCTTCTATATGTTGCAGTATTACTTTCCCCCCTTGCCTTCCCCCAGATGCTTGCCTGGCTTCTGGTGGCATGCTTTCCTCACCTAAGATCAGGCTGGTGCTTTTTGCGACATTCAGTAGTGAGGTTGCTATGTGCTGACATCCACTTTATACCCATAGTCTCTGTATGGCCGACATACATTTGTTGATGTGTGGCATTGCACGTACCTCACAGTAGCAATAGACTTTTGTATACTGGCCAGACGTATGTATCAGCCAGTGGCAGACTCCCCCGTGTTATGAATACTGTAGCATATAGAAGAGACGTGCATCTATGATTATGTTAAGATTTTACACAACTATTCTTTTTATGGAGTTGGAGAATGGTTTTGGAGGACTATTGATGATCCTGGTATCATTTTTTTTCCTCTGTGTGATATTTTGGCCTCCAGTGACATATTTGTAAATTTCTCATACATTCCAGTATGCTGTTTGAGTAATAGGTGGGACAGCATGAAGCATTTTCTATATTGTCTCAAGATATCTATCTCAGTCAGTAATTGTTGGAAAAGTGCTGGTTCATGTTTTTTACAGGTCTGATTTTGGAGGCAAGGAGGTTACCTCCTGCAGGGGTAGATAGCTGGGTTTGATTCTGAGGCACAAAGTTGAAAGTACTTGCTGGGATAGGTAGTTTGGGATGACCACTTACTAAATTAAATATGTGGGTCAAACTTTGACTGTGCCAGCACAGTGTAGAGAGGACATGGATAACGTCTCAGATCATGGGGATTTTTTTTTTTTATTCCAGTATAAGGGAGTAGCTTTGCTTGAATGTAACAAATTCCAAACTAGGTCAGAGTTATGACTGATTGATACAAGTTCTGTGTGGTTTACATCACTTGTGCTATGGGTTATACCTGGTTTCCATTGGTTCTTTTGTTTTCTTCTATTGCATTTATTGTGCAGTACTGGACTTAGCTCAGTAGTAGCATTTAAATAGCAAGCAGTTTATGCATGTGTAATTCTCTCTTCTTCTACAGGAAGGGTACTGCCTTAAAACACAGGTGAGTTACTTCTGCATTTTGCTTAATTTACACTGCTTGTGCTAACACAAGCATACTCTTACCTGTGCTAACCTACACGGCCTGTATACCACTTACACTGAGCAGAGCAGGTTTACACTGGACATGAAACCACTCCAACTAACTTCCACAGCCGTATTACTTCTCCAGATTCTTAAGTTAAATGTAGCAACACTGGCCATTCATGGAGAATCAACACACACACACACCTGTTGTGTTGCCAGTTTTGTATAGCACTTGGACTCCTGAGTCACTGTATGAGCTGCCTCGTGCTCACTGATGATAAACTGCTAAACCCCAAGGACATGATCTGCGGTAGGTGTAAGTACTTGCCTGAAGGACATGATCTGCGGTAGGTGTAAGTACTTACCTGGAGGACATGACCTGCAGTAGGTGTAAGTACTTACCTGGAGGCATCATTCTCTGCCAGCTACATGTCCCCCATCTACACTTATGCAAAACCCATAGATTACAGACTCTAAACTGTCTGATGCCATTAATAAAATCTTTGCTAAAGCCTTCGACTCTGAAAAATAGGGATCAGCCTAGACCCTCAAATGTACCTCATTCAGGCAACACAGTAGCAACACCTCATATCCAGCATGAATTGCACTATGACACTCTCTGAGTTAGAGACATTAATAGAGGTTACATAACTAGTATGCAGAAAAGCCATCTAGTTCATCTGGCAATGCTTTTGTTCAAGGTGACTCCATACTTAGATGCACAAAAGCTCTACTCAACAGGCTAAGCAAAGACATGGTAACATTTAGTTGCTAGGATATGTGATGTCACTAAAGCCCTCAAGTTTCCTCATCCCAGGTACACATATGAACATGTCACTGAGCATGTGGGTTCAAAGTAAACTTTATTCTCATTTAGGACCACACAAGTGTAGCCTAAACAAAACTTCATGCATCAGCTCCTTCTTGAGATTGCAACAGAAAGTAAAACAACACATACAAGTAAAAAAAATGAACACAACTAACATATACAATCCTACTCCCAGTACCCGTACAAAAGTGCAGAAAAATTCCAACACTTGAATATAGAATAAGTATACCCTCTCCTAAGTTATAACTGCACCATTTAAATAAAAAGCATATTACAGATTGTACCTTGTCAAGTTATCTGTCTAATATTTCACTTGATAGGGATAATATAAGTAAATATTGGACTCGCTTGGAATCTCTGTGGTGTATATTATACAACAGACTGTAAGTATTTGTGAAAAAAAGAAAGCACTGACTTAATGACCATTTCTCTGGGACTTATAACCAAGTATAGAAGTCTGGCCACTGTAGTTAGAAACTGTAGTTGAATCTGGTAGTCTTTCAGCGGATGGTGCAATATCTTCTATGCGATATCAGATGCTTAAACAGTCCGTGCACTGGATGCGTTTTGTCAAATAGTCTGTGCGCTGAATGCATTGTGTTGTATTATTTTGGTGGCCCTTCTGATGCTTCTTGCAGACGGAAGTTGTTGCATCAATGGAAGACTCGTATCCATTACTTTCTCTGTGACCCTCGCCACTCCCTGTAGTGCGCTCTTTTCTGTAGCTGTACAACTTCCAAACTGCACTGTGAAGTTGCTGGTAAGAATACTCTCAGTAGCACCTCTATAGAAGGTGGAGAGGATATGAGGTGGGAGCTTAGTTTTCTTCAGCCTTCTCAAAAAGTGGAGGTGTTGATGTGCTTTCTTGACCAGCATGGGTGTCATGAAGTTTGTAACTTCTGACTTGAGTAGCATGAAGTTGGCTTTGGAGAAGTTTTTATTGGTGGTTTCCTTACTGGTGGGGTGGGGGTGGGATGTTAAGGGTGATTGGCTAATGGTCAGACCTGACCAACGAGGGGGTGACCATAGGTGTTGGAGCATTGATTTCCCATGTTGGTAATGACCAGGTCTAGGATATTGGAGCCCCTGGTGGGAGTATGGATTAGTTGATCCAGGGTGTTGGAGTTTATGAATTCCAAGAATCGCTGGGAAAGGTGTTGGTACATGAGTAGTTTTTCCAGTTAATGACAGGGTAGTTGAAATCACCCAGTATTAGGGTGTTTGGTTGTATCTTAATATTTTCCAGTGTGTTTAGAAAGGTTTGGTGAGAATGGTGGGAGATCTGTAGCAAGCTAGAATTTGGATTGCAGTCTTACCTAGTGTTAGTTCCACCTGGAGAATTTCAGATGCATTGTGTTTGGCAACTAGCCTGGTGGCATGAATATTCTCGGTAAATATGGACACTCCTCCACATTTAGTGTTTCGGTCCTGGTTTGGTGGCCGAAAAGTGCGGTAAGAGTTGTAGCCTGGTATCACAGGGGTGCTCTCTGGAGCCTTGAGCCAGGTCTCAGTTACTGCACAGATATCGATGTTCTCCATTTTTAGGAGTGCCTCGAGAGAGTTCATTTTGAGGTTTAGACTTCTAGCATTACCTTCAGATTTTGCATGCTTGTACTTGTCCACCTGTGGTGGTGGTTTTGTCCTTTGAACTTTGCCTAAAAAAGGCACTATAGGGGTGGCACGTGCCTTAGCCAGTAACCTGAATCCCAGGGGCGACAGGTGCAGACCATCTCTGGCAAAGCATCGTGGTCTGTCAGTCATGTCGTCCCAGGCAGGCAAATACTGGCTCTACTTTGAATGACACCAGAAGCTTAGCCAATTGTTGAAGTCAATTATTTTGTCCTTATAGTGTGGTATCATTCTGGGCGAAGGCAGGATGCTACTCAGGGCTAGGGTCATACCTGCCTGGGCCACATGATCCGAGAGTTCTTCCATGTCTCTCTTCATGTAGTCTAGGGAGGTACGTCTCAAGTCATTCACTCCAACATGGACAATGACAGAGTCATATTTGTATTTGTTGTGGAGTGACTTGAGTGCATGCGTTATGTGGCAGATCCTGGCTGACTGTAATTTTCTCCTTGTTCAGCCTGGTGAGTGGGACACCAGTGTGCCTGACTATAGAGTCACTTATGACTAAAGTGTTAGGTGCGTTGTCTTGCCTTAGGGGTTGTTGCTGGGTGGCACACTGGTGTTGTGAGCTATGTGACAGTCTGGTTGTGACTGGTGATTGTTTGCATTTCAGCTTCAGAGATCCTTGTTGATTGAGCAGGTTACAGTTAAGGGCCTCCACATATATGGATTTAATATTGCTATGTGTGGGTGTTGGTGGTGTGGGTTTAGAAGGGCTATGTGTTGCTTGAGGTGTAGTGCGGGTGTTAACCTGCTCCCCTTGACTAGCACAGTCTTGGGTGGAGAGAGCTTTGATTCCAGTTTGGCTATGTAAGTGCATCTCTCACAGGTTATAGTGTTGGGTGGTAGGAGGAGAGGGTTGTCTGTGTACGTGAGGCAGTTGCTGCATTGCCCCAGTATGCCCAGATTCACCAGGTGGACAAGAGAAATCACTGGAAGCTGACCACTGGACATGCCTGGTTTGGTGATTTTTTTTTATAAAGTACAGGAGCTGTTTTCCCTTGCCTTAGCAAGATAATTTACATTTGTAGGCTGTTTAGTGCCTACGATTAATATCTCCTTATTAACAAGGAGAGTTGAGTGCTTGTATCAGTTTAAGGCTTCAATAACAAGGAAGGACAATTTTGCCCTAATACATGTCAATGTATGCCTATATAATGCATTACTGTTATTTTTCTTATTAATATTATTGATATGTTCATAAATCTTTCTTTTTAATTGTTTTTTAGTTTTACCAACTTAAAAACCTTCACAAGCCCCATGTGTTACCAATTAAACTAGACCCTGGGAATTGCAGTTAGAATATGTAGAGACTTTTAAGTAATTTATTCCTAGCAGTGACCAAAATCTATTAGTTCTGTGATATTTAATTGCACTGTGAACATGCCCCACACTTAAAGCTACCTTTCCTTCTATTGGAATCAACTTGACAATTATTAGCATGTTCTAACAAACTTTTGATATTCTGGCCTCTCCTAAAGATAACCTTAACAGGTTTGTCCTTCAAATTAGAAAGGTCCATCAATTCGGAAATTTTTTTCCATTCCTTTTCCACAATTTTTTTTTTATCTAGTATGCATCAACACTAAGCCTTGTTATTAAAGCTGTCTCCTAGACCCAAAACTGGACAGTATTTATCCTGTCTGTCTTGGGTAACTTCTTTCCTGATGTTAGCAATAAGTTCCTTGGGATATCCTCGATCAAAAAACATACCTTCCAGCTTAACACATTCTTTTTCATAGTCCTCATCCAGGGATATCAACCAACATATACGAATAAATTGTCCCTTGACTATCCCTTTTTTCTGAAAAAATGGATGTGAACTAGTGCAACTTAATGTATGTATTGGAATATGTAGGCTTCCTGTACACCATAGACTTGAAACCTTGTTCAATTGTACAAATAGAAACATCCAAATAATTCACATAATGTGTAGTAACCTGATGTGTGAATTTAAAAAAGGTAGTGGTATGTTTTTAATATTGCATAAAATCTTCCAACTGTTCAAGGCTACCTATCCAAAAAATACATGCATCATCAAGGAATCGAGCATATAAGTCCAGAAATCTGAATAAATACTATTGTGCATATATTTTTCTTCCCATACTGACAAAATAATGTCTGCATATGTAGGGGAGCAACTAACCCCCATGGCAACCCCAGTTTCCTGGCAAAAAAACTCTCCCTCAAAGAACATAAAATTGTTTCTAAGTATAAACTCTGCTAACTCTAAACACAGTAGTATGTAATTTTCTGTAATCCCAGTTTTGTTCCTCAGGGCTTCCTCCAACCAAATTAACCATATATTGTGAGGAATAACTGAAAATATATCAACCACATCCATCGTAACAAACTGTAGGTTGTCAGAAAAGAGATAGTCATTGACCCTGCTTTGAAATTCCCATGAGTCTTTTAACAAATGTCTTTCACCCCCCCCCCCATGAAATGTTTAACTTCCAATCCAAGTATTACTTCTGATGCCACTATAAGTCTAAGGGGGGGGGGGGAGTCAGCAATACTCTTATGAACTTTGGGTGTCCCAAAAATTGAGGGTACCCTAGGAGTATTGTTTTCCAGATATTGGTAAGTCTCAAAATCATTAACCCCCTGATCAAATAAGTCTTTGAGGGTAAGATCAATTTTTTGTAAGAAATATTGATCTCATTAATAGACACTTTACTATGTCTGGAATCATCATGCAAGACAGAAAACATCTTGCTTTGAGCTGTTCAGTTCAGTCAGAATCAGAGACCTGTCAGGGCCATATCTGTCCTGTCAGTTCCGAGGTCTTAGACTAGACTCCTTTGTTTTTGGGGCCTTCTCTGCATCTCGCAGCTTTGGCACAGATCAGCTCAGCTCCGGCTTCTGCTTCGAGAGGGATCTCTTCAGTGCAGGAGGTGACCTCAGTTTCCAGACCTACCCTTTTGGATCTGGGGTCTCTCCCTTCTCTGGGTGGATCAGCTTTTGAGGCTATGGAGAGAGCTATGACTGTAGCAGTCAGTCAGTCTGCCCCTTACTGCTTGGAACACACATCCCTGTCACGCCTACATTCAGAGTCTCAGCTATTGCCTCCACAAGGACAGCAAGTATCAAAACCTCAGGTGTCCCAAAAGGGAATACCCTGTTCTTCTGATATTTCCCCAGATTATCCCTTAGAAGAAAAAAGGAGTGTAAAAAGAAGCACTTATATTTCCCGGAGGAATCTGTAACAGAAGACACGGACTTCGACGAGGGTGAAGGATCCCCAAGATCACCTCCCGAAGATGTTTTCTTTGGATACATCCTAGAAATTTTAAAAGAGAGGTGATTGGAAGTCCAACAATCCCTCATCTGAAGAGTCGGTGTTCCTGTAGGCTTTTGATATCCACCCATCCGCCTGCTGATGAGCTCATTTTGTTGATCTCTCGGTGAGCAAGTAGGTCCTCAACACCATTGAACTGATTCCCAGAGACCTGAAAAAAAAGCTATCACTGCCTCCGAGGATAAACAATTATGGTTAAAAGATTTGCCTGTTGATGACATGGTAGTAGCACCAGCAACAGAAAAGGAACTAGCTGAGGAAAGTTCCTCTATCCATCCACCCAGCAAGGAGTCTCGGATGATAAATAGGTTTGGGAAACAGATTTATGCTTCACCTTTGCGTTATGGTCCTTGAATTTCTTGGCACATTTCACCAGATTACAGAGGCATTCTCATTAAGGAGCTTTCAGGTACCATTTCAGGATCTGTCTCTGAAGAGGTTCACGAATCTGTTGCCTGTCAGTTGGCTACCTTACAGTCCATATCCAGCTCATGTATGAGGCTCATTTCTCATGCAGCTGAAGGGACAACAAGAGCAGCGGGTTCAGGCACTGCCATCAGAAGATACACGTGGATGTGCTTATATGATTTTACAGAGCCCTTCAAGTGTTCATTTGTCACTGCTCCCTTTGACAGCATGTCCTTATTTGGCCCTAAAGTTAAAGACTTTGTCCAGGTGTGAAAAAGATGGAAAGGCCCTGTTTGCCATGAACGTATGTTTTCCTGCTCCTCAACGATCGTTTTCAAGGAATCAGCAAAGTGGTGGAAATATGTGGTTCAAAAAGTCCCAAGGGTCTTTTCAAGACACACGTGGAGGTGGTTCTCCCAAGGGCAGAGGGGAGAACTTCAATGGAAGATGCCGCTCTTGCGGCAGAGGAGGCCCGCAAAACCAAGGGTGCAGAGATTCTTTCTTTGGTTAAACCCTTTCAGCACTCCTCAAAGGAGAACCGATTGTCTTCCTCTGGAGGCAGTCTGGGGTCGACTATCCCTGTATGAGAGAGCCTGGCTAAAAGGTAACATCAGATATTTGGGTGCAGAAGATCATTTCCAGAGGTTATATTATACCATTTTCCCTTTATATTATACCATTTTCCCTCCCCCCATTTGCGAAAGAATCCCCATTTTCCCACCCGATCAGAGGGAGCAAGCAGTACTACAAACTCAAGAAGTGCTAGAAAAAATTAGTCATCCTAGAAGTCCCACCAGACCAGAGAAAATCAGGAACTTAAGATTCTTTTTAGTGACATAAGAGACAGGGGACTGGAGACCAATTTTGAATCTCTGTGTTTTCAACAAGTCAGTTCAACAAAGTTTCAGATAGCCATGGTTCAGTCCATTCTTCCATTTTTGGAACTGGAAGACTGGATGTCTTCAATAGACCTTCAGGATGCGTACTATCATATAAAGATGGGCAGGCAAACCAGAATGTTCCTCCATTTCTGGCTGGGAGCCAGTCACTGTAAATTCAGAGCTCTGCTCTTTGATCTCACCACAGCCCCCAGGGTGTTCACCAAATGCATGGCAGTAGTAGCAGCTCACTTGAGACTGCTGAGTTTCCAGGTGTTTCCATACTTAGACAACTGGCTCACTACCACTCTGACCAGGCATCAATTGGGCAAGAAAGCAGATTCTCCAGACATGATCCTGTCTGGGGATAACCGTAAACTATGAAAAATCTCACATCGAACCAACTCAGACCTTAAGAGTTCATAGGAGCTATCCTGAACATAGACAACAGTAGCCTCTCTTCCCACACTACATCAGATCACAAGTCATGAAGATAATCAACAGCAAAAAAAGTGTCTGCACGTCTGATTCTGCAGGCCCCGAGATCCATGGTGGCAGCTATAACTCTAGTCCCCTTAGCCAGATTTCACATGAGAATTTTACAGTAGCTGCTTGCGAGACAGTGGTCAGTACTGTACTAACCAATGTCAACTTTGATTGCAGTCACCAACATTAGCAAAAGAAGTTTCAAATGGCGGATTCAATGTGATTGAATTCTACAAGGCCGTCCATTCATCCCCTCTCGCCCCAAGGCCATAGTGAACATGGACGCTTCCCAGTTAGGGTGGGGGGGCCATTATCTGGGAACACTGTCCAAGGCACTTGGTCCCCTATAGAGGCAAACTTGCATATCAGTGTCTTAGAAATGAGAGCAGTAGTTCTAGTGTTGCAGACCTTTCAGGATGGTCTCCCTTCAGGGACAATTACGGTTCAAATGGATAACATGTCAGTAGTTTGGTACATCAGCAAGCAAGGAGGAACCAGGTCCTATCCCTTCTGTTGAGAAGCTCTCAGAATGTGGCAGTGGACAATCTCTTCCAACCACTTTCTAGTAGCAACACACATTCCAGGGAAGTCTGATGTGATAGCAGACAAACTGAGCAGATGCATAATCCTGCCTTATGAGTGGTCCTTCAATATAAAAGTGACAGAGAGAATATTCTGTCAATGTGGCCAGCCTTGCTGTGATCTTTTCTCCTCACCCCTAAACAAGTGCAGCAACAACTTTGCCCTAATCCCTCCTCAGGAGGAATCACCGAGGGCTGCTTTTCTCTACAATTGTCCCTCCAGTCTTCTTTATGCCTTTCCTCTGATTCCAGAGTTTCTACAGAAAGCAGTCAGGTTAAAGAGCAAGGTAATCCTCATTGGCCTCGACAGATTTGGTTCCCCTTCCTTTGGCCTCATCTAATTCACCAGCCTTGGATTCTGGACCCAGTTCCAGATCTCCTGACCCATCCGACAGGCATGATCCACCCAGACATCTTGAGCCTCAAGCTGACAGCTTAGTTTCTCCATTTCCATTAATAGCCAGGCAATCTTTACTCTCTTCACCTGTTTGATTTTGGCCTCTCTCAAACCATTTATGTGTAAACTTTACAACAGTAAATGGAAAAGGTTTGTCTTTTGGGCACGTCTAAGTAAAGTTGACCCTTTTTCAGCACCTATTCATAAGATTCTTGAATTTTTAGCCTCACTATTCAATGAAGGGTTGTCATCTATTATTAAAGTTCAATTAGCAAATAAGCCATATCAAGTTTTGACAGTGACTCTTCACTTGCTTCTCATAAATTTTGTGAAGCTTTTTTGAGAGGTGCTCTTCTTTTAAAGCCTCCTTACAAAGATCCAACCCCTCCTTGGGACCTTAACTTGGTGTTGCAAGCAATCATACAACCTCCCGTTGAACCGTCAGTAGATTGTGATCTTAAGTTTATGTCTCAGAAAACTATTTTCTTAGTGGCTATAACTTCGCCAGAAGGATTTCAGAAATTCAAGTTTAAACCACTATATTTGATTTTTCACAAGGATATGGCTGCACTATGAACCAGCTTCTCTTTTCTACCAAAGGTGGTTTCAGAAGTCAGTATAAATCCAAATATTAACCTAGCAGTTTTCTTCCCCAAATTTGATAATAAAGGTGAATATTGCTTACACTTATTAGATGTTCATCGACGATTATGTTCTTATCTTCACAGAACAAAAGATATCAGAAAATCTTAGCAGTTATTTATCTCTTACTCAAATACAAAACTAGGAAAATCTGTGAGCAAAGTGACATTGGCTAGATGGCTAACCTATTGCATTTATTTAATCTATAACATATTGGGGATTGCTTTATCGAAACCTTTGAAAGCACATTCAACTAGAGTAGTGGCGACTTCAGCTGTCTTCCAGTTTAGGGCCTCCATGGATGATATTTGTGCAGCAGCGACCTGGGCTGCTTCCCATACTTTCATACTTCTTACAAACTGTATCGGGGCTCCAGGGGAAGAGCATCATTCAGTTCATTGGCGCTCACGGACATCCTTCCTTGTGTCCACCCATGGTCTAAGGTAGCTAGAGACTCTGTCCCACAGGTTGAGGATAGAATGAAAATTGCCGACATTAGATAAAGTTGTGTACTCACCATAACGTTTCATCTGTGTTGTCCGTTATCATTCTTCCTCAACTCTCTCCCTCCAATCCCCGCACCCTTCGATTTTTAGAGGAATGGGTGACTAGCAGCTTATTATCCTTGGTATATAACTGTGGTTCCAGATATAGTCTTATTGAATGTCTTACAACTATTTCCTTTGGTCTGCCAGCAAACTGAATCTGAGGTAACTGGGATGGGTGCATTGTGGGTAGGGGATAAGCTTGAGATGCCAGCAAACTCGATCTGAGGTAACTGGGATGGGTACATTGTGGGTAGGGGATAAAGCTCGAGAGTTTTTTGGTTACCATGAGCAATGATAGTGGTCGAGTCAGTTCTGAGGATTGGAACCGAACCCACAGGTTGAGGAAGAATGAAAATGGACAACACAGTTGGAACGTTAAGGTGAGTATATAGCTTCTTTTTATCAGTGGTTTCCCCAGGGTTAGGTCTTAAGATCACTCGTGTTTGATATTTACTTCTCAGACATTAAGGCAGACACCAAAGGCCTACAGCTGATGATGATTGCTGATGACTACAAACTCAGGTCTGTCAAAAATACTTCATATGAGCTACATATTCTCCAAAAAGACCTTACCCACTTTACCCACTTTAGCAAGAGGTGCTTAGACCACAGCCCCAAACTAAATGCCAAAAAATGCATCAGTGTGTCCTTTTCCAAACCTGGACACTTCTGCTTCTGTCACATATGTGACATCACTCCTAAAAATCGACTTGATCATTAGAAACTTGAGCACCCTCATTAACAGTGAATTATCCTTTGATTACCATGTCACCACTGTTGTTGGAAAATACTTAGAGTGTGTGTGTGTGTGTGTGTGTATGTATATATATATATATATATATATATATATATATATATATGTTATAATGTGTGTGTGTGTATGTATGTATATATATATATATATATATATATATATATATATATATATATATATATATATATATATATATGTTATAATTATATTATATAGCCAGAGTAATTGCCAGAGGCTTATATCATCTAGATCCAAGGAAGTCAGAGCTTATTTATTTATTTATTTATGTATTGGCTGGCATTTGATTAATATATATATATATATATATATATATATAATATAGATAGGTTCACAGATTAGTACTAGGTTAACTGCCCTTGCGACCCATTTTTAAGCCTAGCCAATTATCCCCTCAGAGGCTCAAACCCTGCACCTTGTGTTTGTAAGGCAAACACCTTAACCATTAGGCCACCCTCCCAACCCCTTACTGGGAAAGTCTGACTGGATAGGAGCCATTTTCAGAGGAGGTCTGCAGAAGAACTCCAAAGTAATTCAAAACAATTTAAGAAGTATAATTTTACAGTTACAATAAAATAGCTAAATTTGCTACTATTCTCCCTCATAGGAGCCACCATTATCATAGCTTAAAACAAACTGATGTGAACTGCACAACTACCTGACATTCACAACTAACTATAGCACACAAACTCATTAATCATCCAGAAAAATGCCCTACACTATAAAACTTATTACTGCCCAGCAAGGGACCACCTTTCTAGTTACAAATTGTTTATTGCATACAAATAAGTCAAATAATGTTGCAAGAGACTCGCTCTACTTCCATTCCGATGCTAAACTCTGGAATAGTATCCCCATGGAAATAAAACTCTCAGGCCAACTCAGTGGTTTTAAACCACTGCTTAAACAACATCTTAACGAATCCTGTTCCTGCACATACTCATCTCAAGGTTGAGACTTTGTGCTCACTGTACAGTACTCTCCAAATACTGTCCTTAAACAAATACACTCAACCTCTCACTGAAAGGACAAAACAATTTTTGTACTTAACTGCTGCCTGTACAATCCACTAACTTGCATGTGGGCTTTCTCTTTAGTAACGTCCGCCTCTGTAACAAAATGAAAAAAGGTAACCGGAGTGAGAGCGAAACAAATGGATTTGTTAAATGATTACGACAGAGAGAAGGGAAGGATTCAGCAACAGATTAATGTAATAAAAGTATAAGAAGGATAAAGAGGATTGAGAACAGGAATAGCAAATAGATGGCAAAGCTCTGTAAGAGGAAGGGAAGAGAGATAGGGCACAAAAGGCAGACAAAAAACAGGAAATAAGCTGATGGGGGCAAAGGAATATGAAAGGTCAAACTTACAGAAAGTGGTAAAATCAGAACTGGACAGAGAGGTGGAAGGAGCACAGTGAAAGGAAGGTGAACAGGGAAATGGAAGAGGCAAGGAACACTTGTATATAGTAGGTACCAAGGGAAACCACTACAGGACACAAAAGGAAGAGAGGTAGCAGGGGGAGGGAGGGACACCCTATAAGCCAAAGTGGCAGTGTCATAATCATGGTGAAAATATGGTACAGACAGGACTGCATGCGACTCACAGGAGGTAGTACTCTGAAAGAAGTGTCATTTGTAAGTATGTATACAGTTTATGGTGGGTGAAGGGAAGACTCTGCAGACATGAGAGGTGGGATAAAATAAGGAGAAAGCAAAACAAGGAAACAAGTAAAGTGCATGAGAAGTAATACAGTGGATATAAAATCTCTATATATCCCTGTTAAAATGCCAGATTTTTGTGATATAAAAAAAGAGACCATAATAAATCATCTCAAAAATCTTCCCACCTTTAATGTGACCTATAACCTGTACAATTTAGTTTAAAAACAAATCTGTTAGGGGATAAAATATAAAATATAAAAAATGTACAATAAGCTGGTTGCATAAGTGTGCACACCCTTAAACTAACACTTTGTTGAAGCACTTTTTGATTTAATTACAGCATTCGGTCTTCTGGGGTACACACTTGCCATCAATTGAAGAGACTCTGATTAACCCCAAATATAGTTCAGCTGTCCTAGTAGGATTTTCCTGAGATTTACTCAGTTGCCTGCTACAGCAAAAGCCATGGTTCGCAGAGAGCTTACAAAGCATCAAAGGGATCTCATTGTTGAAAGGTATCGGTCAGGAGAAGGGTACAAAAAATTTCCACAGCATTTCCCCCCTAGAGGGCCCATCTCTATAGCGGAACAATACAAAGTTCCTGTAATCACGGCTGCACAGGTAGAAAAGACGCTCCAAAGCCAAGAACACAGCATCCATGGGACCTGACAATATCCCAGGCTGCGTTCTACACAAACTACAGAATGAACTGGCACCCTACCTAAGTACCATATTCAGTCATAGCCTCACCTCAGGCTTTGTGCCCACTGAATGGCGCACCGCGACAGTTATCCCACTCCACAAAGGGGGAGCCATGACGGACCCCGGGAACTACCACCCCATTAGCCTGACGAGCCTGGTCTGCAAGGCCATGGAACATATCATCATGGAACTCATAAACAAAGACAGTGGTAATCTCCAAACTCTGGACCCTACCCAGTTTGGATTTGTAAAAGGCAGATCATGTCTCCTAAACCTGATTGACTTCTTTGAAGCAGACACCAAAGCCATAGATGAGGGTAAGGTGGTTCACACAGCTTATCTAGATCTCGCCACCATCCCCCCACTCTGGAATTATAGATAAGCTCACTAAACTAGGTATAAATCCTTATGTCACAAGATGGGTTGCCAACTGGCTCATGGACAGAACCCACACTGTGAAAGTAGCAGACTCCAAATCCAATTTCAGACTAGTGACAAGTGGAGTACCACAGGGTTCAGTCCTGGGTCCTGTCCTGTTTGGTATCTACTTCTCTGAAGTGCAGGCTAACACAGAAGGTCTTTGGCTAGCAAAGTTTGTAGATGACTGCAAACTAGGAGCCATAATCGAAACTCGTAACGATGTGGACATACTACAAAAGGGCCTCACTGAGACAGATGCCTGGTGTCAAAGCCATGGCCTGAAACTCAATGCCAAAAAGTGTATCGTCATCCTCTTTAGTAAAAACTCTGTACCCATGACTACCACATAGCTGGTAGTCTACTTAACGCCTAAAATGTGATGAGACCTTGGGACACAGGTGGACAGTAGTCTCTCCTTTGATAATCCCATCGCCACAGTGGTCAGGAAATCCTTCTATGTGACTCACCTCATCACAAAAGGTTTCTCATCCAGAAAAAGAGAGGTCATTGTCCCCCTCTACTCATCACTCATTAGACCCATTATAGAGTACAACGCTCCTTTTGGTATGTACCTCACAAGACATCAACAACAACTGGAAAGGCCGCAGGAATACCTCACAAAGAGGATTACTGGCCTCAAACAGATGCCCTAGGCAGACCCTCTCAAAAAACAACAGCTCTACTCCGTCGCATATCGCCTACTCAGAGCCGATCTCTGCCTAACATACAAATCTGTCAAACCCAGAGCTGTTGGACATGCTCCACTTAAAGAAACCCCAATCCCTCCGAGCTACACACTCTAGGGACCTAAACCTTATCATCACAATAAACAGAACATGCTGGAGGGATAGATTCCTGTCCTAGAGACTTCCCATACTCTGGAACAGACCACCTATCTATGTCAAACAGAGCTCCTCATTAGCACTCTTCAAGAAAAATCTTGATGATTGGATGGAAGATAGGAAATTCACCCCGGGTATCACTTCTGTGGCTCTGCTCGACAGGGGCACAGGGAAATAATTTTATTGGGTGGCAAAAGCCAGGGTACATTTTTGGCTAGGCTTATATAGGCCCTAAGGCCAGTAGCCTAGTACTCTCCTATGAACCTATGATATACCATGGAACACAGTGAAGAAAGTCATCAAAAAGTGGAGAAAATATGGAACAGTGACGTTGCAAAGAACTGGATGTCCCTCCAAAATTGATGAAAAGACCAGATGAAAACTGCTCAGCGAGGCTTCCAAGAGACCTACAGCAACACTGAAGGAGCTGCAGGAATTTCTGGCAAGTACTGGTTGTGTACTACATATGACAAAAATCTCCCATATTTTCCATATGTCTGCACTATGGGGTAGGGTTGCAAGACAGAAGCCCTTTCTTACATAGAAAAACATCCAGGCCCACCTAAAATTTGCAAAACAATGCATCAAGTCTCCCAAAGGCATGTGGGAAAATGTGTTATGGTCAGATGAGACCTAGGTTGAACTTTTTGGCCACAATTCCAAAAGGTACATTTGGCTCATAAACAACACTTCGTATCACCAAAAGAACACCATCCCAACGGTGAAGCACGGTGCTGGCAGTATCATGCTTTTGGGGTCGCCTTTCTTCAGCATCTGCTAGAAAGCTGAAGATGAAGAGGAATTTCACCTTTCAACCCAACAATGACCCCCAAGTATACATCCAAATCTACAACAGAATGGCTTTACCAGAAGAAAATTAAAATTTTGGAATGGCCCAGCCAGAGCCCAGACCTAAATCCAATATAAAATCTGTTGGGTGACCTGATGAGGGCTGTGCACAAGAGATGCCCTCGCAATCTGACAGATTTGGAGTGCTTTTGCAAGGAAGAGTGGGCAAATATTACCAAGTCAAGATGTGCCATGCTGCTAGACTCCTACCAAAGAAGACTGAATGCTGTAATTAAATCAAAAGGTGCTTCAACAAAGTATTAGTTTAAGAGTGTGCACACTTATGCAACCAGCTTATCGTAAGTTTATTTTTTTTTATTTTTCCCCCTAACAAATTTGTATTTCAATTGAATTGTACAGGTTATAGATCATATTAAAGGGGAGAGAAGTTTTGAAGTGATTTATTGTGGTCTCATTTTTTTATATCACAAAAAAAATGGCATTTTAACAGAGGAGTGTACTCTCTCTATATCCACGATATATATATATATATATATATATATATATATATATATATATATATATATATATATATACATACACATAGGCTTGCTATCAAAATCCTAAATGGCACTTCATTGACTAGTGTTACATCACACTACAGTTTCAAAGTGTCTGAAAATTAAATATAAGCTTAGTGAACCTGTATCAATGAGCATCGAATGGCAAATGAAATTCAACAGCGACATTTTCATAATAAATTTTGGACCATCAGTATTAACATGGTTTGAAATGGGGACATGAAATCGTTTTCAGTTTCAACAATATGGTTCGGTGACGTGAATAAACGCAGAACTGCACTTCAGGATTTTGATAGTAAACCGTATGTGTGTGTGTGTGTGTGTGTGTGTATGTATGTATGTATATGTGTGTGTGTGTGTGTGTGTGTGTGTATATATATATATATATATATATATATATATATATATAATTTATAGGTGCACTTCACTATGTCGAAGTACTGAAATCTCGAATTTCAGTATCTCGAGACTAAAATATCGAAAGCCCAGTTGCGCGAAAGTCCACATAACCAAATCCGGAAATGTCGATTCAGCGGTTATGGTGGTGCGCTGTGTTAATGGATAGCTGGAGATTCAGTTAAGTGTTTATATTTTAAGGGTTTTGGGTAGGGATTTTAGTGTATGTTAGTGTGTTGGGAAGTTGTAGGTTACGTTATGTAGGTAAGAGTATGAGTATGTAAGTGCTGAGAATGATGGTGTTTGTACGTATGTGATGTGTATTTGTGCAAGGGGAATGTAGAGTATGTAGTGGTGGGTTTAGTGTTCGTCTTTTTAGTGGGACTTATGAGTTTGTATATATAAGTATTGAGGGTGTGGGGGCACAGCCCCTCACATGGGGGGGGCAGAGGGTCTTGCCCCCCTGCTTATATGAAGGGTAAGTCTGTGTATTTGTGTTGTTGTGTTTGTGTGTTTTGTTTCTTTGTTATTGTGTGGGGAGGAAGGTGTATGTGTGCTTTTTTGTCTGGTTGAGTTTGTATTTAAAAGTTGTGATTTTGAATTTCACACTTTTGGGGTTTCGGTATTTTGCATTTTCGGCTTTATAGTCTCGAGATAGTGAAATTTGAGATTTAAGTATATCGAGATTATAAATTGAATCCATTTTATATATATATATATATATATATATATATATATATATATATATAAAATATGTGTATGTATATATATATATATATATATATATATATATATATATATTATTTTTTTTTTTTTTTTTCATCAAAAAATATATAAAAATTTTAAATTTTGTTTTATTAAATTAATTTTTTTTTTTTTTTTTTTTTTTAAAATA